>NW_022630996.1:4326003-4355738 GCF_010015895.1 Lontra canadensis | reverse complement strand
TTCTATCAGACTGCCTAGTTGATACTTTTCTTAATCCCATACTCCCATTTCCCACTATAACAGTTAAAGATATGAAGAACACTGAGGGCTTAAGCCAGGAGCCCAGGTATCATGCTTGATCTCTCTTCCCTGTCCCTGCCACATCTGATTCCTCAGGCAAGTCTTTTAGGTTCAGCCCCAAAATATAGCAGGCTGTATTTTCTGAAAATAGTGACTGTTTTGTTTCTTCCTTTTTCAGCTTGTCTATTTTTCTTCACGTGTTAGTAAGGACCTCCATGTCCTATCATAATGGACATGACTAGTTAGGTTGATACCAGGATCCCGTATTGGTTAAACATTAGAAATTCAATTTATGAACTCACGTAGGTTAACAGATGAAAAAAGAAAAGGAACACCATCATTTTAGTAGTTGAACAAATGCTTTTTATTAAACTCCAAGTTCATTCAGTAAAAATGTCTTAGAAAATAAGGAATGAAAACAAAGTTTCCTAAACTGATCATGGATACGTACAAAACCTATTGTTAGACATTGATTATGTGAGGAAATATTGAAACATTTCCCTTTGAGATCAGAGCAAGAGAAGAATGTGCACTGGTACCATTTTTTTTCAACAGTAAAGTCCTAGCCAGTACAGACCCCTAAGGTGAAAATATATAAAGAAACAAATAATAAAGAAAGAGACAAATAAGTGTTATAAGGACTGGAAATACCTTTTTAAAATGTTTAGTACTAACAGGTGATATGAGTGTGCATGTGGAAAATTCTCATTTTGAAAGCTGTGGAGTTTAGCAGTGTTGCTAGAGTTAACACAAATATTAATATTTTGTGATATTGCTGAAGTTAACATATACACATTAACTGTATTCCTATATAGAATCAATATTCCAGTTGCGAAATGAATATTCATTTGGAATAATGGAAAAATCCACTTACACTAAAAATGATGAAGGATTCAAGGGGCACCTGGGTGGCTCAGTCGTGAAGCATCTGCCTCCTGCTCAGGTCATGATGCCAGTCTTGGAACTGAGCCCCACATGGGGCTCAGCGGGGAGCCTGCTTCTCCCTGTCCCACTCCCCATTTGTGTTCCCTCTCTCACTGCTTCTTTCTCCGTCAAAGAAATAATTAAAATCTTTAAAGAAATTATGAAGGATTCAAGAATGAAGTAACATATCTAGAAAATGTTCTACAGTTTTATGGGAAAAATTAGGAAAGTATACAGAGAATCCCTGGGGGTACCTAAGGAGATGCTGAGGTAAAGCACGGTCATAGACTGGAACACTACTTTCTTGAAAGTTGTCAATTCCCCACAAATTGATCTAATTTTTTAAAAATGCTTAGAATCAAATCACAGCAAGGTTTGTTGTAGTAGTAGTTGTTTGCTTCTTTGTTTCGGTAGAACACCACTGACTTTAAAATGGAGATAGAAGCAACAAAGAACCATGAATAGTGTTCTAGAAGAAAAATAAGGAAGAACAAATATAAAAATATTACAATATTGTAGCACTGACACAGAGATAGAAAAATAAATCAGTAGAAAAAAACAGAGACCCTCCAAAAGACCCACCGTATACAGATACTTGGCCCAGCAGATGAGAAGAAAAGAGTAGACTTCAATGAACAGTGCTATGATAACTGGGAATCCATATTTTTAGACAATAAAATTGTGTTTCTATTTCACGTGACCCAAAAAACATGTGAACTTGGAAGGAAAATTGCCAAACTCTTTGAAGATAATATAGAAAAATAACTTCATGGGGTTTGGAGAAACAAAATAATTTTTCATCCAGATACTAGTAGCATTAACCATAAGGAAGAGATTAACAACTTTGACTTATAATGTTTATCAGAAAAAGTAATGTTTATCAGAGGATAGAAGAAGAAAGGGTAACCCAGAGTGAGAGAGCTATCGGTACACCTGTAACTGACCATGGTTATATAAACAGAATATCATGACATGCAGAAAATCCAACAGAAAAATGCACAAGAGGAAGAAACAAAATCCAAATGTGAAGTTAATCTATGCAAAGCTGCCTAACGTTAATAACTCGGACAGCGTAAATTAAAACCACTCTAATACGCTATTACGCACCCTCATTTTGGCAAAAAATGGGGGCGGGGGCGGTGCTGGTAAGTGTCCATAGGATCTAGGGCAATGGAAACTCCTCGTATATTCAGAATGGTACAACTTGAACTCGCCATTGTTTGTAACTTGTTTTCATCTAGTACAGTTGAACCTGTGCAAATACTATGGCACGGCATTTCCATTCTTACAGAATACCAGAGAGACACTTTCAGATGTGTAGAGACACATAGACGTTCATAGTAGTAAATGGACACAAATGAAACCAATCAAATAGCTATCAACAGCAAAACAGATTATGTTTCATATACTGTATTCATAAAGTAGAGTATTAGGCAGAAATAAAAATAAACTACAGCTATAGATATCAGTGCAGATGGACTTCACAAACATAATATTGTATAAAAGATGGAAGCCATAAAGGTTACATAAAATATAATCTTATTATATTTACATAAACTTCAAAATCATTTAAAGTATAATATATATATTTTTGAGTGCACACATGTGTGTATGGGGATGGAGGAGGAGTAGGGTGAGAGGGAGAGAGAGAGTATTTCTTTTTTTTAAGATTTTATTTATTTCTTTGACAGAGAAAGACAGTGAGAGGGAACACAAGTAGGGGGAATGAGAGAGGGAGAAGCAGGCTTCCTATTGAGCAAGGAGCACACTGAGGGCTTCTATCCCAGGACCCTGGGATCCTGACCTGAGCTGAAGGCAGATATTTAATAGAATAACCCACCCAGGCACCTGAGAGGGAGAATCTTAAGCAGTCTCCACGCTGAGCACTGACCCAAGGCAGGCTTGATCTCATACCCTGAGATCATGACCTGAGCCCAAAGCCAGAGTTAGACACTTACTAACAGAGCCACCCAGGTGCCAGTAAACCATTTTCTTGAAGGTTGTGCATAAAGGGCAGGAAAACTATAAAGGAAAGCAAAGGAGGATCACAGATGTCAGGGTTAGTGTTCCACCTTGAGGCAAGGGAGGTGTTCTGTTCTTAGAAGGACACGGGAGGGGCTTTAATTCCTGGTGATACATACTCTCTTTCTCAGCCTGGTGCTAAGCCTGAAGGTTCACTTTACAGTCAGTACATATGTAATTGTACATATCTCTTACGCACTTTTTTTGGTGAACATGACATATTCCAAAATAGCAAGAATGTTGTGGGGTTGCATCTTCTGACTCTAAAAGACCCAATTTCGGTTACTAGCGCACATTCTAATACGTAGATTATAACATGACGGTGGTCCTAAAACGACTTCCTTTTTTCAGTTTTAAAGTCTGTGTTATAACAAATGGATTATGGCAAGTAAAGTTCAAAGTTCTGCCTGCTTCTGAGTTGTAACGTGTTGCTTCTTCTGTCAAATTGTCTGGGTTTAGCAGGGATTCAGACAACGTCCATGTTTCCTTTGAATTCGATCTTTAAAAGCCTTAAGACAGTGTCCCAACTCCAACCGCAGATCTCATTATCTCTGGAAGGGTCCAGGAGGATGGAATCTTTTTGACAGAAAAGTCACAATATCCTAGTCACGTTAAATTAAGTCACTTATTACTTGCAACTCGGAAGTGCCGAATCTTGCCTCAAGTGTTTTCAGAGAAAAATAGGGTAGCATCTCCCCAAACACTGTTTTTCTTTTCTTTTTTTCCCTGCTGAATGTAGGATTTAGATGTAATGAAAGGGATACATTGGCTCTAATCCTTGAAGGGCATCCACCTATCCACATTCATAAACCAATTTCCTGCCATTACAGGAGTAGCTAGAGCTCCCAATGGGACAGCAACCCTTCTGCTTAGAGTCTTAAAAACCCTCATGTACACACACACACACACACACTCACACACACACACGGTTGTCATCAATATATGAGACTAATATTTTACTCCATCTGGTTATTTGGCCAGTTGTTTTCAGATTGATTTGCTCTGTATTACTTTGGATCCAGTATACCAGTTCCCATGGCCCAGAGCTTGACCCCGGCCAAGTTACTGGAAGTGGTTCAGGAGTTCTCTGTGCACTAAGCATTTTATCCTGGAGCCCTTCAAGATCTTCAGGCCTGACCTAGTTGCTGCCTTTAAGAGCCCTCATTTAGTCCTACAGCAGGGTCAGAATCCTTGACAGGAAGCTTGAGAACAGAGATTCAAAAGAAATAAAGATTCATGAGACTCTGGTTTTCAGGGTAGAGTCAGACTTCCCTGATTGCGGCCCCATTTGGTGACGTGATTTTGACCCAGGTATGGGTGAAATCTCTGGTAAATTGAGTTTTGTTTCTAGTATGCCTTTACAAAAGTTTTTTTTTTTTTTTTGGCAGACTCTTGTTAGTCTTAACTATCTTGCGACTGACTATTGTATCATTATTCATTTTTTGATAAGTAGTTTGTACCACTTGATATTCTTTTGCGCGTTTTTTTTTTAACTAAGTGGCCAAGTTTCCTTCTCTGTGTGGTATGAGCCAAGTGGAAAGGCAGACTATACTGGGATCTGAAGAGTATCTTATTGTTTCATTTCCCCAGTGGGTGGTTGCTGTTTCATAATATGTCCTAAATGATTAGGCTAAAGAAGCCTGCCCTATGTCGAATGGGTTAACTCCATCAGTTGAAAAGGCTCTTTCTAAACCTCTTTCTTAGAAGGGGGGGATTAAGTGAGACAAAGGTAATGTTTACTTTGGAAGGATATTTCTCTGTGGTCTAGATGCCTTTATGGCCAAAATAGTATCTTTTAGGAAGGTTGTTGGGCTTGCTTTAATGATCATCTATTTTATGAAAGTCATAGATTTGATAAGAGGTATTAACTAAAATTTCGTATGTGTAATTGATAAAGGCAGTGACTCTGTTGTATGCCAGGAATCTAAATCCATTCTAACAATATTCCCAGCTAAACAGTAGAAAGGATTTGTTTCTATTTGAGTAGGAGTGAATTGATTTGGGAGATTTTTCATGGATAGGACAAGCAAAACATGACTTCCATTGTGTATCTCTATTCAAAGATCAAAAGCCATGGGGTCTTTTGGTGAGACATTTGCCTTGGTAATAAAGATAAACTCTCACAGGCCTTGAAGAAAGATTTGGATGGTAGGTTCCAATTACACCTTGAGGAAATTGGTGTATTTGTCCTCTTCTAAAAGTTTTATTTCTTGGCTATAAAAAATTCATAGAATATTTTTTAAAAGGTGAAGAGCATGTCGACTGTCAGTTGCTTTATGGGAAGAGGAGCCTGGATAGATCTTTCAAAGCAGAACTAGGGCAGGGACAGAGTTTGCCACTACAAGGATAGTAGTTGTAATGCTTCCGCATAGCCACAAGGTGGAGACAAAGAGCGATCTAGGTGACCGCAGACTCTACACTGCGTAAGGTCCATTCAAGATAGAAATTACTTTACTTCCCTTTAGCGGGGCTTGTTATTTCATTTTAACAATATTTGCCAGAAGTAAGGGTCTTTATGGTGCATTCAGTGTGACCAACCACTAGAGCTTCAGTGGTTTTGAAATTAATTGCCCATTCTTCTAATAAGGCCGTGGCTCTGTAGTGCTGAGGGGAGATATAAGCAGAGTCCTTCTTATTGCCTTTAAAACTATTAGGCTGGAAGCGCCTGGGTGGCTGAGTAGGTTAAGGCCTCTGCCTTTGGTTCAGGTCGTGATCCTGGGGTCCTGGGATCAAGCCCCGGATCGGGTTCTCTGCTTGGCGGGGAGCCTGCTTTCCCCCCTCTCTGCCTGCCTCTCTGCCTGCTACTTGTGATATCTGTCTGTCAAATAAATAAATAAAATCTTAAAAAAAAACCAAACTGCTAGGCAGCCATTACTCTTTCCTAAATTACCCCAGGGTGATGTCTTTCCTTTGGAATTTATCCAGTTTTCTAGGAACGTGGGTATTTCAGATATTGGATTGAATAGCCTATAAGAGCATTTGTGGTTCCTTGCCCCACACTCTAAGATGTGAAATACCATGTTGGGTTTTTAGCAGTTTGAATCCGGTTGGCCATTTGTGGTCCGTAGCCATATACACGTAAGATTTACGCAAGTAGAGCTCAGGTTGCAGCAGATGCGGTAAGTCTATATCGTGTGTTGGCGGAAAGTGTGGGCTCTGGAGTCCCAGGGAACAGGGTTGGCTTCACCACTTAGCTTTGTATCTGTGCCTCCTTCTCTGCAGAGGGGAGACAGTAATAGTACTTATTCTGTAGGACTGTTGTGAGCATAAATAAATAAATAAAAACACTTAAAACAGTTCCTGGTAATCAGCATTTATTTAATTAATTATTTTAAAAAATTTTATGGCAAAGAGCATTTATTGATAATTCACTGTGGCTACATTCACATCCTTGTGAGCAAATATACTCTGGAATACAGAATGCCCTGAGATTGTCACAGTGACAAGAAACTGTGAACTTTGAAACAGGCAGTAGAACCACTTGTAAGAAGGGGAAGGCTCCAGTTTCCACTACAGAGAGTGTGGGGAGGAGTCAGGTTTTTGGCTTTGTCTCTAAGGCAACCTCTTAAACCCAGTATTAGCCATCCATGCGCTCCTCCTTAACATCCTGGTGAAGAACTCCAGTTCTGAAGTTGAATTTCCTGGGCTCAAATCCTTCCTCTGCCTATAGGGAGGCTAATCATATGCTGAGACAACCAGCAAAATCAGGTACCAGTATCTTTGGAGGTTGAACTTGATATTTAATAAAAATTCCGTAGTTCACATGAGATAAGTCAGAAGTTTGGTGAGCTTCCATTTTCTAGGTGAATTTTTGTTTAAATTCGAAGTCTTCGTGGAGGATTTTTCTAATTGCTGGGGTTTTCACTCAAGCCCTGACTCTTCCTCTTACTCGCTTCGTTACTTCTGAAGTTATTTACTTTCCCTCAACATCCGTCTCCTCAACTATGATGTGGGATAATAGTAGTAGCTACTTCCAAGGTCTGTTGTGAGGATTCCATGGGATAACGCATAGAACACACCACACACAATGCCTGGGACTGACTGTCATCGCGTGCTAGGTGTCATCACTGTTCTTTCCATTCACACGTTTACTGAGCGCCCCCACGTGAAAAGCCCCCAGCAAAGGATAATAGTGGAATAAAAGGAAATTATCGTAGAATCAGGAGGAGGAGGAAGGGATTCAGAAAGACATTCTGTAAGTCACTTCTCCTTCGGAGCAGCTATTCTGCTGAATGCAGCTCATGAAATGATAGTCAACAGGACAAAAATATGGTTTAAAAGCAAGCTAGAGAAAAATGGTCACACCCCATGGTTAATCCTGGAGACAGAGCCCGAATGAGAACTCCATCTAGGCAAAGAGTTGGGATGGGTTGGAATGGATAATGTGAAAGCTCAGGGAGGCTGCATGGTGAGTTAATTTGGTCTGCTGCGTCCAGAATAATCCTGGTCCCGTGTGAGGCCTGTCGTGCAGGCGGACTTCTCATCGCGGCTGCTCTTAACACCAGACACTGCCTTGATTCTGTGGTGACCAGAGGGGTCAGTCGCCTCTTCTGTGCAAAGAACCAACAGGCTGGTGGACTTGATAGGCTTTGCTACTGTGACGTTTACTTTTGGTTGAAACAAAAGTATTAGAAGATGGAAGTAAGCGAGAAGATGAAGAGGCTTTGTGCCATCCAGTGTGAGTTTATAGGGTCTCTCTCTTTCTTAAGATTTTATTTATTTGAGAGAGAGAGAAAGGGCGAGTGAGCAGGGGGAGGAGCAGAGTGAGAGGGAGAAGCAGGCTCCGTGCTGAGTGTGGAGCCCTATGCGGGGCTTGATCTCTCGACCCTGAGATCACAACCTAAGCCAAAATCAAGAGTTAGACACCCAGGTATTCTTCATACCGTCTCTTTTGAGTTTACACAATTATTTGGGTTAGGTCTCACCTAAGAATCCTTCCAGAGTGGGAGAAGGGACATAAGACAGGCTAGGATCTCAGTAACGGTCATGCCTGGAAGAACACTGATAATGCGTTAAAACTCTTACACAGACAGAGAGTGCGTGCCCACCTCCAGGGGGCCAACTCTGAAATGGGATCTGGTTTGCAGGCTGTCCACACAGACAGGCCACCACGGGCCCTGGCAAAAGCTAAAGAATACCCTTGCGTGTGTATGCATATTGCAGTGGACAAACACGTTTACCGTTATCCAACAGCAGACTTTTATCCCCTTCTCATGTCATGGATGAGAACAGAAGCACAGAGACTTTAAGAGATTTTCCATAGAACGAAAGCCAAGTTCAGGGCTCTCTATACCAGCCTGTCTCTCTTGCTATTAGAAAAGTTCCCAAAACATAAGCAATTAACAGCCATGTTTAGGGCTGGCAGGGGTGAGATCACATTATTATGTAAAGCCATAGTCTTTAGAACTGTTGGTCAGGGGGCGCCTGGGTGGCTTGGTCAGTTAAGCATCTACATTTGGCTCAGGTCATGATCGGACTCCCTGCTCTTGCGGTGTCAGCTTCTCTCTCTCCCTCTGCCCTTCCCCCTGTTCATGTTTGCTCTCCTGTGCTCTCTCTCTCTCTTAAATAAATCAAATCTTAAAAACAAACAACAACACTGTTGGTCAAAAGTAGGAACCGAGAGCCCGCGGGACCTTAAGACGCACAGATGTAAGATCCTCTCCTGGAGGATTAGGATGCTGAAACAAGTCACTGAGAGCAAAAGTATAAACCGGCGAACAGTAACAAGGGATTTTCCTGAGAATGTTAGTGTCATTTTGTTTTATGACTTAACTGCCTCTTCCCCCAACACCTTGCTGCACATCGTTTCCTCCTAACGATGCATGTACGCCAGCATGGGGTTTTCCTGCCACTCGGGCAGACGGGCCAGGCTGGTCGCCACTTCCTTCTGGACAGGCCACCCCCAGGCCTCAAAGAATGGAGCCAGATTCTTCTGCACCTTTTCCGAGAACTTCTGCACCCACAGATTCATCTTGCCAGTGTTGTCTTTGGGGATGCCAGAGAGCGTCTGGTACTCAGCAAAGAGCTGGGTGAATGGCTCCCACCCAAAGGCCTCCTGGAGCTGAGAAGAGAAAGAAGGGACAGGATGAGGAACCAGTTTGTGGAAGTACCTGCGATACGCACTTCCAGCGTGTTTCAGTCATAGTAATTCTCTCCCCTTGATCATTCATGAGCGTCCCTTCCATGATTTGCCCCTGTGTCTCCACTCTACCCCTGCACATCAAGACAATCCCATTGGCTCATTCCATCCATCTCTTGACCACAGAACCTGTACACCTTGAATTTTTTAGGGGACTTCACAGGGAAGCGAATATCTGAATAGACATAAATTCTCAGCAAATGACAGTTATTATAATTACCTCTAACTTAAAAAATTATATTCCCAGGCCCCAAGTGTTTTTCTAGGCATCAGATAGGTCTGAGCCTGATTGAGATGGGAAACCCGGATATCTCACATGTTTGGTCTTTGGGACCCTAAAGGCTGGGAATGTCCAACACATTTCAGACAGAATAAAATCGCTGTTTTTATACAGCCACCTCAGATCTGTAACGATTTTCAAGGCTACTGTTTTGCTCTTTGGAACACTCCCATTGGGGCATAACCAGGATAACAAGGCACATCATAAGGAGCTCAGAAGGAGAGTCTCTTGTTCATGGAGGGATAGCCCACCAGAAAGCCACTAGCAGGAGGCCCTTGTCAGCTACGATAATAGAGTACAGAATGAGCAGGGATCCTGGGTGTCAGACTTCTTGCCTTTTTGTGGAGGAGAATTCTGACCCTGGGGTATAAATCCCAAGGACAGATGACATCTGGGGAACAGGTTTGACAAATCAGTTATGTTAACGTTCAGAGCAGTTTGTTGGAGGAACAGGGCTTTGTGCATATTTCACAGGAAGCCCACCTGCTTCTGGACTTCAGTGTTCTTCAGTTGGATAGGTTGGTTACTCATTTATTCATTCTAAAAACATTTTCAAGTTCAAATGGGATGACTGCAGTAGAAAAACTTGAGAACAGTTATCTCCTAAAAAGCTTCCTATAATGCAGTTGTCCCAGAGACGTACCACTGTTATCATGAAGGGATGGATGGATGCAACATTCACTTGATCCACAGAACTGAGGTGAAGAGAAACAGCCCAACAAAACAACACCCACTTCTGAAGCACTTATTAGGCGACCATGGTCAAGACTGGTGAATGGAAGCGCTGTGCTCCAGCCTAAGAAATGACTAACTCAGAATTTCTGTTCATGACTTGTAGACTAGTAGGCTGTATTTTCTCCACTTGTTTTCTAGATACTTTTCATTTCCTCTTAGTTAATATCACAAAGTACAGGAGGCCAGTAGGACAGGTGTTCTTTCCTCAAACTTAGAGAAATCCCACTATCCAGGTCTTCTGTGCCCAGGCTGGAGGGGGTGGCAAAGGGTTCCAGGATGCTACACAATGGAGGTCTCTGCTGACCCTCACCTCCCTGCCTTCCTTTTTTTTTTTTTTTAAGACTTTATTTATTTACTTGATAGAGATCACAAGTAGGCAGAGAGGAAGGCAGAGAGAGAGGAGGAAGCAGGCTCCCCGCTGAGCAGAGAGCCCAATGTGGGGCTCCATCCCAGGACCCTGGGATCATGACCTGAGCTGAAGGCAGAGGCTTAACCCACTGAGCCACCCAGGCACCCCAACTCCCTGCCTTTCTGCTCCGTACCTGTAGGTATGTTTCCAGAGCTGTCCACACATTCCAGTCATTCAGGGGGGCTCCCTTTCCCAGGTGTGTTTTGATTCTCTTCTCTCGTTCTGGAGGGCTCAGAGCAGGGTGGGCCTTAGCCCTGGGGATGTCCAGGACCGTTTCATGCACATAGACAGACCAGAGGTTGCAGGTGGCCTCAGTGGTGTGTGGCGGCAACTCCCACACCTGTCGCTGCTGGTTGTGACCCAGCTCATGGATGGGTCCCCACAGACCTGTGCTCCTAATGCTGGCCTCATTGATGAGCTCTTGCACTGACTCCAGGTGGCACATGATGGGGTATCCTGAGTGCATCCAGCCTGGGAATGCAGAAGGTAGAGATGAGGTATGGCAGAGGAGGAGGGGACACAAACCATCTTCCTTCATGCCTCTCTACTGAGTCACTTTTCCTCACCATCCTGGGTGCCCCCATTAATGCCAGAGTCTCCATGCTGGCTGGAATGTAGCTGGCTTGCTCTGCTTGGTCAGAAACTCAGTGGTCCCAGCCCCCTTCCTAGCCTTTCATGTCAGGGTTATGCCCTCCCCGCTCTGGCCCTGAAGACGATGAATACACATTACATAGCCGTACTCAGTACATTCAGGGCTTCATTTTATGTGTTTCCTCTCATGGGAGTCTGTGACACTATGTCCTGTGTCTGGATTCGAGATCCCTTAGGCTAGAGCAATGTCAGTTCTTCCTCTGTCATGTAAGCCACTGTTGTACAGATTTATGCTCTTGAGCACAGATAATCTCCTTTTAAGGAGAAGAAAACTGAAGTCTAAAGGAACGTTCTGTGTCAGAACCACATTCCTTATTTTTCTCTCATGTAAACCAGTCAACACTTAACATAAATGTCTTTCCTTACTCTTTCCTTCCGTTGCCAGCTCTGACTTCCATTTGAAGGAATATTTCTGCTTCTCCTTGAAACAAGGAAGAGGGCTCATTGCTGTCTATGAACTCCTAGTAGCACTATGTTAATATCATTCTACCATCCTGTGAAATCTTACCTTGTAGATAAAAACGATTCACCTTTTCATATGGGAACATCTTTGCACCCCCATCAAGGTCTATGTCTGTTATGTCTTTTTCCTTTACTGGTGAGATTATGCCTTTCACGTATGGGGCATTAAAAAAGACAAAAGAATGAATAAATGGTGTTCGCGGACTAGGAGCACCCACCAGCTGAGATCTGCACATCAGCAACAATCCTCTCGGGACAGCAGAAGGGGAAAGGCCGGGCTGCTAGCTGGGCTATAGCGTGCATCATCTCATCCCAGAGGCGGAGTACAGGCTCAGGGTCCTCCAGGTCTCGCAGGTTTGCCGTCGGCACCGTCAAGATGATATTGTCTGTTGCCAGCTCTCCCCAGGGAGCCTGACTCTCCTGGATACGCTTTTTCCACTCCTCCGGAGATGTCTTACCTGGGAATAAATATCACGGGCTTATCTCGCTCTTCCCCAACTTACTTTGAACTTCAGGAGAAGGACACGGAAATAATGAACTATTAACATGTGGGTCTACATGCTATGAAGTGAAGCACAGGCCTCCAGACCTCCCCTCAGTTCTGCCCGAAGTCTCCATGGACATGGTATTCCACAGCTCCTGCCTCTGCTTACATCTTGAACAGTTCTTCCCCTTCTGTCTGCCAATCCCTACCCCACCCTTCTTTAGCAACTGAACCCATTACTCTGGTGGCATCCCCAGTGCATCCTCTTCCCTCAACATTCCCTCAGCATTGGCACGATGACATAGAGACGTAACAGACATAGACCTTGATGGGGTGCAAAGATGTTCCCATATGAAAAGGTGGATCATTTATATATCTACAAGGTAAGATTTCACAGGATGGTAGAATGATATTAAAAATAGTGCTACTAGGAGTTCACAGATAGCAACGAGCTATCTCTTCCTTGTTTCAGGGAGAAACAGAAATATTCCTTCAAAATATTCCTTCAGTCCACTCACCCAGCTTGTAGTAAGGGGCAGGCACAACCCTTTTGATGGTGACAGATACGGGGCCCAGTTTGCTGCCCTTTGGCACGATGACATAGAGAAGGCCACCCCAGAGGCAGGAGACAGATTGTATGCTCCTGTCCAAACAGCACTGATGAGTCACCACAGGGGCTCGAGACAGCTTGCTGGCCTTGGTCAAGTTATCTGTGTGGCAGCCAACCTGTACCTGGGGAGGAAAGTCCACCATGTGTAGGAGGAACTAGGTCCCTATGGTGTATGTATAGGGGCAGGGGTTCATGTGTGGGCTGCTGTGTGAGGGGGGCGGGCTGTGTGCGTAGGGTTAGCGGCTATGTTGTGCTGGGTTAATGGCAGGTACTAGAAGAACACCAGCTCCCTTCTTCGATGAGCTATGCATGGAAACCTATGAAATTTTAGTACTCCGGTAGTCATCGGGACTGCAAGGTGTATGGAGCCATTCTTCCAGGGATTCAAATACCTCCACAACGGGATGTCACCAGACAGATGAGGGAGGATAACCCTGAGGCTGATACTGACTAGGGCCCCACAAAGCCCCTGTACTGGGTGGAATCCAGGCTCTTGTGGCAGGGCCGATGCCAGTGTGCTGATTCCAAAGGCAGGATGAGCCAGAGGGGATCCTGGTCACTGCTTGTGCACCAGTAGGAGACCACCCATCCAGAGGTGGCAGGATCTGGCCTGAGTGGGGAAGACTGATTACTGCTTCTGCCTTTGTTAAGGGTTCCCCTTTCTGGTCAGATGGGTTGAGGGCTGTTTCCTGAGGTTGCTTTTCTTAGATTTAATGTACGCGAGCTCCAGAAAGGCGGCTGACACGGGAGGTACCCTGTAATAGGAAGTGACCCTCAGAGCTAAGGCAGGACAATTTTAATTTTGCCTCTAGAGCCTATCTTTGTGACCAAATGAAGCACACCCCTCAGGTGTGAAGGTAGTGACATACAAGGCAGAAAGGCCATGTGCTGTTGGCCAAGCCAGTGATTGTCCTGAGGCTGTGACAGGTACTCCTGGCCCCCCTCACATCACCACAGGGAGGTATCATCACCACACATGGAAATCCAGGGGCTTAGGTTTGAGTACCTGAAATTAGCTCTGGCATTCAGTCCCTCCTTTAGGTTCACTGAAATTGTGCTGCTTTGTCTATGAAATCTGAAATGGGCAGAATAGTCCCTTCTTGGCCTCCTGGTAGCATTGCTAAGGGCTGAGGAAAAGGAAGTGGCTGTGTGGTTTGGGGTTTCTGCAGCGAGGGTTCTGGCCTTACCTTCAGGCCAGCAGAGGCTGCAGCTTCAGACAGCGAGACTTCTGCACTCTCTCCAGGTTGGAGGTAGAGCCCCGTGCTCACCCAGGCATCACAGTGGCCTGACAAAAGCCATAGGAAAGACTGAGTTCTTTACTCACCTGCCTCTGCTGCTCCTGGAGCCTCAGAGCCCCTCCCGGAGGCACAGCCCCTGCCCCGCCTACCTCAGCTCATCCATGCTTTGGGCATGCGTCCCTCCAAAACCCTCAGCAGAACCTCAACCCTGTCTTCCCCAAAGTACACCATAGACAATGAAGCTGGCCCACCGGAGCTTCAGTACCTGCAATGTCCTGTGAGCCCGGAACCCCACCTTCCCCCAGGTTCTGATGCTCTGTATGCACTCCCCACTCTGTACCTGGGTTGCTCCCATCGATCTCCACAGTGATGGGGTGTCCTGAGCTGCAGGTGCAGCTTCCAAGTTCCTGCACCAGCTGGGAACAGTCAGTCCCAGAGCGTGCCAGCTCTGTGGCCAGGCAGAGCACTGCAGCCTCAAAGGAGTCGCCAGCCACAGGGTGCTCCCGGCTTACAGCTGGGAGGCCTGACAGATGCAGCATCTTCTTTATGAATCGGTGCAAGGATATGTAAGCAGGGACTCCATTTGCTGGGATCTGTAGGAAGGCTGCACCATCTGCTCCCAGCTTTGCTAGCCATTGCTTTTCCAAATTCCTAGCCCCATGGCTCAGTGCAGCCTGGAATTCAGACAGTGCCTTGCGGAAATGGTAGCTCTGCATCTTGGGGGTAGGGACAGGGAAACAGCCTGAGTGGAGAGTCTGAGCTAGGATGCTGAGGCCAAAGCAGTTGAGGATGATGTTACCGGGGAAATGAGCCAAAGCAGAGCGGCCTGGATTCTGGCTGGCCCACCACCAGGCCTGGCCCCCGATCAGCAAGCCCCCACCCTCGGCCACAAACTCCTGCAGCTGCTTAGCCTCCTTGTCACTGTATGCCGTGCAGCAGTAGACACACAAGTCCTGCGTCAGATGGGGCTGCAGACTGCACTCCAGGCCATGTTCTGACAGGAGGGTACACAGGTTTTTTAGACGTGTGTTTACCCCAAATTTACCTGTCTGGCTTCTGGCCAGCCAGCGCACAGCATTGAGCAGAAAGCGTCCCAGCTTGGGATAACAGAGGATGGCCTCATGGGCCGCCAGGACTACCCGGCCCCGGCCATAGCGGGCAGCTGCCAGGAAGCAGCTGAGTGAGGCATCTAACCCCAGCGGGAAGGCGAGAGCCCCGTGAACCAGCAGCTGGGAGGGGACTCCCCCCGTCTTGATGTCCAATTCTGAGATCCCTTCCAGGAGCTGCTGCTGATCCTGCCTGAGATCCTCCCCACATCTGCAAAGTGACAGGGGACAGAGGGGCTACAGTCAAGTCAGAGAAGCACTGAAGCAAGCTCACTAGTTGGGGAAATCTGTGTGGGGGTGCAAAGATGACCTTGTTCATACCCATCTCCTCGTTCTCACTAATAACTGCCAGGGTTGGAGTATGTAACGTCATTTACTTTATTGAGTCTAAGGCAGATTTTTTCACCTTTTAACAACTAACTGATGGCATACCCTTGTCTAATTGACAGTGTTTGTTCTTACTTTGTGACACATAAGAATACGGTGCTTCTTATAACTGATGTGGTCACAGACTTGATGGGGTACTGAGGAGTGTGGTAGTGGCCTTACGTGCAAATCTTAAAATCCAAGTCAACCCTTCCAGGAATTCTTCCCATGCTAGTCAAATGAGTGGTGGATATTCTGGCTTGACTTTTATGTCTTTTTAAGTAATTACACATATAAACAAGTTAGGAAAAAATAGTCCATTCCTAGAGAAAGTAGTTCTACTTCTCCATTTCTCAGAGCTAATTTTTTGCCAAAAAAAAAAAAAAAAAGCAAAAAAGCTGTGAAAACATCAAAGTGCTAGCTCTGAGATAGAAACAGAAGTAGATTGTTTAATGCTGCACTTAAAGATTTATGGAAACACACACTCTTTTAAAATTCTCATTTATATCTGATGAGAATATTTACCACTTTTATTGAGAAATGGCCTAAGTGTAATTCAGAAAAAGTTGTATTTCAGGATTTTTTAAAAAGATGTTCATTATGAGAGAGAGAGCAGGGGGGAGGGGTAGAAGGAGAGGGAAAGTGGACTCCGTGCAGATCAGGGAGCCTGATGAGGGACTTGATTCAAGGACCTGGGGTCATGACCTGGGCCAAAGGCAGATGCTTAACCAACTGAGCCACCCAGACACCCATCAAGATTTTTTTAAAAACCAATTTGTAGATACCTTAAATGTCAAACAATGGGAGATTGGTTAAATAAGTTACAGGTTAACTATAAATGGCAATTAACTATTAGATAATGGAAAATGCTTAATGGAAAAATTCAAAAATTAGATTCTAAGATACTGTGCCCTAAATAAGCCAAATTTTGTGAAATGAACCATCAAAAACAAAACCTAAAACAAATAGAAAACACAAAACCAGACACAGAAGCAGAATCTAAAGAATATTTATCAAAATGTCTTCAGTGGCCATCTTGTCTAGTGGGATTATACCCAATTTTAATTAGCTTTGTAAAACTTTATTGTCTCATAATAAAAATCAAATGTTTTTAAAAAATAGTTTATTTAAGTAGCAAAACATTATTGAAAAAAGTACCTCTTGTACAGTTTCTCCTTAATTTCGCTTCAGCATAAAACAGGAGCAAATAAAAAACTGGCATCAATCATATCATGGCTTGCTGTTTATCAGTGAAAAACAACAGGTAGATGCATATAAATTAATGTGGACAGGTATCCAGAACATTCTGCTGAGCAAAAAAATCCTAAAATAGCAGAACTTGCCGATGCAGTTTATATAAGACAAAAATAAAGTCAATATATGTTAGTGTAAATGTCAAAAAACTCAGGGTAAAACCACAGTAAACTTTTGGGTTACGGGATAGAGAGAGCTGTTATTGAAAGTGATGGTCAAAAGAACTTTAGCCTCACTGGTATTTTTTCTTTTTTCAAATAAGGAGAATGTACAAATGTAATTTCTCAGGTAATTAAGAATTAAAAATTAAGTTTAAAGTGTTAAGGTAACTGCTAGGAAAATAGAAATGAAATATATAATCTCAAATGTGTTGGGGAATTTAAGGAATAGAGAAAACTTAGTCAAGAAGGAAACAAAGAGAACATAAAAATAAAAAGAAAGAAGGCAAGAGTAAGAGATACATTGTAGTTATCACTATATATGAATGGATTAAATTTCTATATAAAGAGACAGAGGCACCTGGATTAGGCTAAGATCATCTAGGTATAAGCTGCTTGTAAAGACAGACTTGAAACTGACACAGAAGGACTGAAAATGAGGTAATCTACATATCAACAAAACTGTATCTGAAAAACACAGCATAAAGAAAGCAGAAGTGCCAGTATTAATATGAGATGCAACTGAATTAGAGGAGGAAAGAATTAAGGTACAAAAAGATGAATAATTTCCATGGGTAAAAGTTATACCTTACAAAAGATAAAACTTTCATCAGTTTTTAGGGTCCTAAAAACAAAGTGCTGAAAGCAAAAACCACTAAAAAGCAAGTTAAAATTTGATGAACTCATAATTGTGTTTGGGAAGGTAATGGCTCTCTAGTTTCTAGTGGGTCAGTTACATTAAAAAAAAAAAAGAGGATAGAGATGAATTGAGCAGAATGAAAAACACACTTGATTAGAACAGAGGATAATGAGCAATATTCTCCTAGACTCTGAGGACAAGAGAAAGCCTAGAATGCCATATTTCACTAATTTGTGGCATAAATATACAGAAAAAGCAGACTTTTTCAAACAGGATACGTTAAGTAAAATACCAATTTTCAGCTCACACACACGCACCGAAGAGCAGATTAGATGATCTGTATCAAGCTTCTCAGAGTGGTAGCTACCTCAGTCCTGAGGTGTGAGAATGGGGACAGCAGTGTAGGAGGGAAGACAACCTGCCATTCTTCTCTATATATTTCTCTGTGGTCTGTATGTTTTCACTGTAAGCTTGCATTCCTTTAGAAATATTTTTGTGAAAAGATGGGGTGTTTCCCAAAAGAAAAAGAAGGAAGGGCAAGCATAGTAGAACATAGTAGATGAGACACCAGGTAATTCTTAGCAGATTGACAATGTTATAAGGGCAATATTAATGATCTTAGGTATCTATCTACCAATATTTAAAATCTTGTATATGATCTATTTACAATATTGAAGTCTGAAAAATAAAGTAGCTATTACTTAATGAGGCTTAATATATGCTAGGCTTTTACACATATGGATTATCTCTTTTAATCATGATAAACCTGAAAAATATTATTCTTGCATTACAAATGAGGCTTAGAAAAGTTGGGCAGCTTGCTCAATGGTTCTTAGCTAATACCTGGTGGGAACAGGAAGCAAATCCAGGGTGGTTTGCCTCTAACGCTGTTGTTGCCCACACAGCAGAAACTCTCCTTTAATTATTGAGTTTTTGGATTAAGCCCACAAGTGGGTATATGTCAGGCAACACATATAGGTAGTACAAAGGAGGCTTTAAATAGATGCAAAGGTTGGGGTGCCTGGGTGGCTCAGTAGGTTGAATGTCTGGCTATTGATTTTATCTCAGGGTCCTGGGATCAAGTCCCACATTGGGCTCCAGGCTGAGCAGGGAGTGTGCTTGGTGTTCTTTCCTTCTGCCCCACCCCCTTCCTCCCTCTCACATAAATAAATAAAACCTATAAACAAACAAACAAATGAATGAATAATAGATATATAGATGTGAAGGTGCAAACAATACAGCATTTACAAAAAAGGAAACACTGTTTCCTCAGAGCTGACAGCACAGGTGGCACTGAGGAAGAAAGGAAGTGAGACGTCCTGGTGCTCAGGAAAGACAACAGATTGATGCAGGAAAGATGTGAGGGTTAGAAGCTGATGGCTTTTCAAGAATTCTTGAGATGTCTTTGGAGCAAAAAGATGGTTTTATTAAAGTGTGGGGACAGGACCTGTGGGTACAAAGCTGCACTGGGGTTGTGAGAAGCAATTGATAATATACTTGGAGTTAAGGAGGTAAGGGAAAAGGGAGGTTTTCAAAAGAAATCTCATAAGCTCAAGAGGACCTACAAGATACTGGAGGCCTTGCCATTGTCAAGTTAAGGTTATTTTTCCCTCTAGTCAAGCATTAACATTAAGACCACTGGGAGTTTCCTTCTGGAAGTAGGGTTATTGGTAAGAATGCTTTTTTTCTTGTAAATCACTAAGACATTTGTAAACTGAGGGAGACTCAGTTCTGTTGGACTGAGATCTCTATTAGTTAACCATTTGTTTTTCCCTTTCCTTAGTTTCAGGGTGGGCAGGAGTGCCTGAAGAATGTCACATGGATCACCCCTGGAAGTGGGGAGGGGGTTTGTGGGGTATGAACTTGTGATTTGGCCTCAGCTTGCCTTTGGCTCCTTCATTATAGATCACAGCTGAACAAGCAGCTGATAGAGGGAATGGCTTTGTGAATGCAGCTCAAAGAGCACTCCCAGTCCTGACAGCAAGGACAAGAAGGCTCAATGGAAAGTGAGTCACTGTCCCCTTCACCATACCTTGGCCTCATCTGTTCTATTCCTCGTGATGCCTAATTGGCTTATTTTTTTTTGAGGTGTTTGATTCTTAATTTGTTTTCTTTGCTCTGAAATCCTCCCTTTTCATCTCATTCTGTCACTTATTTAACATTTATTTTTAGAAAGGTCTAAACAGAACATTCAGGGAATCTGCTTCTGCTCACTGGGTCACGTGTTTCTTCAGGCATGACTGATTCTGTTGTCTTTCCATACTAAATTTTCTGTCTCCTGCTTCCCTTTTAAATTTATTGCAGTGTTTATTTATAGAGTCAGTGTATGGATTTTTTCTCCCTGATTCGCGTCAGCAGACCTTTTCCACATTCTGCAGGAAGTTTTTCCTTCCTGTGCTTTCTAACTTGCCCAGGACCCATGTGTTTGTACGCACACCCCACATCCATCCATCTTCCCAGATAACATGGAGGTTGATGTGTTTCTGCTTTCCACTTCCTTGTGGCCTGAGGGTTGTAGCATGAACTGAAGGACAAAGGTCACCTGGGCCCACTGCTGTGCTCGCTGGGGGCTAGTCCCTCCACTCTTTGGGGACCAGAGGTAGACCTACTCCACCCACCAGGGGTGGAGCACACCTGAGGAGTTCCAGCCACCACTGTGCGGGGAAGATGGCAGCTCCAGCATCCTTTTAGGCTTCCACCAAATCCTGAAGTAGTTTTGCTGCTTTTGTGCTTGTGTGGAATCTCACCCAATGTGTTCATTCTTCTAGAACATGAGAAGACATTAATGATAGTTCTAGGATTTGTGGTTTCCACCTCTTTCTTGCCTCTGGGGTGGGGGTGGGGTCAGGCGATGCTGCATACCTGCCATGTACCTGTCAGCCTCACAACTGCCACCTTCAGCTCTTTACTCAGCATTGTTCATTCATTGGTCAGATCGGTGGAGACGGCAACTCCAGGGTCCAGCCTCACTTCACACAATGTGGAGACTCTTTGGGACTGTGGTGAGGATCACGTGACTGAACAGGAACTCTTCAAGAGACGCATAAGCTGCCGGCGGATGTTCGCTTCTTTGTAAGCAATTCCTAACATATTCTCCACTTTATAGGTTACGCCACATGTAAATGTATTGAGGCGTTGTTCTAGGAGTGATGTTTTTTGCTAGACTCTTCTGTGTCTTGGTATTCTGCGTCTGAGAGCCTTTGGATCTGACTTTGCATATTAACGCAAGTGCCATGTCCTCCTCAGCTTTATAAGCATAGGTGTGCAGTCAGCTCTTGCCCTTGGGGACAGGACAGGGAGAGTATCTTCTGTTGGCTTTTAGAGAATGCCCCTCCCCTTGGCAGACAGCGTATTTCCTGTCTCCAGCAGGAATTTGAACTTAGCAAACCTGCTGGGTCAGTCCAGGAGCATTTGACAAGATTTGCTGGCAGGAAAGTTCCCCCCAAACCTCTAAGAGGTTGCCAGGTGGCGGAGGAACAAATCTGAGCCAAGGGCCTAGGCTTAAAGTAATCAGGCCTTCTTAGACTTCAGAGCTGACCTGGCTGACCAGATTCAGCTCATTTTTTGGCTGAGCTCCCCCGGCAAAACATTCCTTAACAAGAAGTTAAATGTGGGGTTAACACTGTATACTAGGCCACCCTTTCTTTTTTATGGTTTTGGTTGTGTACTCACTTATATTCATTAATTTATATAGCATACAAATAATCTCTTGCTCTCTACTACGTTTCACACAGAAGGCACTGAGAATAAAGCAGCGAACAGGACAGGCAAGATCAAGGCATTCATGCAGCTTTATGTGCTGGCTGCTGGGCAGGCACTCACAAGGGCACAGGTGGGCTATGATGTATGGATTGTGATCACTGATGTTTAGGCCATAAATGGGGAAGAGTGACACTGGAAGGTCAGTCCTAGATTCAATAGGGTCATGGGAAAGGCTCCTTTTGAGGAGGGGGTTTGAGCTGAAACTGAATAAGGAGAATAAACTGGCTTTTGAGAGCTGAGGGAAGACCCAGAGTAGGAAGAGGAGTAGGAAATCCAGGGTTTAAAAATAACTTTGTTGGGATGCCTGGGTGGCTCAGTCGGTTAAGCTGCTGCCTTTGGCTCAGGTCATAATCCTAGGGTCCTGGGATTGAGTCCCACATTGGGCTCCTTGCTCAGTGGGGAGCCTGCCTCTCTCTCTCTGCTTCTGCCTGCTTGTGCTCTCTGTCTCTCTCGCTCTGACAAATAAATAAGTAAAATCTTAAAAAAAAAATAAAAATAACTTTGCCATCAAATTGCCAATGTTATTTTTTGAATAACTGGATTTGCAAATCTCCTGAAAGTATGTAACAGAAGAAACCTAATGTTATACTTGTGGTCTTTGAATTTTTGAATGTGTGTGGCTGATGTATCAGCTACAGCTCCTCCTTGAAGTACCCAAATTAGAAAATACCTAAGTACTCAACAAAAGGACACAGTTAAACGATGGCACATATACTGTGACTAGAAACTCCTGTTAAAAGGATTATTGTTAAAAATAGAGAAATGGTTGGGGCGCCTGGGTGGCTCAGTCGGTTAAGCCACTGCCTTCGGCTCAGGTCATGATCCCAGGGTCCTGGGACTGAGCCCCATATCAGGCTCTCTGCTCAGCAGGGGCCCTCTTCCTTCTCTCTCTCTCTGCCTGCCTCTCTGCCTACTTGTGATTTCTGTCAAATAAATAAATAAATAAATCTTTAAAAAAAATAGAGAAATGGTTTTAAACAAATACAGAATAGCAGTATACAATCACAAGTAGCAAAATTGATGTATGATGATGGAAGTTACAGAAAGGTCAAGATTGTGTTGGGGAGATAATGAGAAACAAACATATTCAGATGCTTTAATGTCATATTGTTATTTCAGTAGTAGTTTTGCAAATAAGGAACTCTGATAACGTGGAAGAGTTATTTTCATACATTACCTGAGTATTCCCAGCACTTCTGTTGGTCGTTCAAGTAGAGACTAAACACTACCATAATTAACTATAGAAACTATAGTTAACACTACTGTAAGCCCTGTGCCCAAAATAGTGTCTAGAACTTAACAGGCACATAGTACGTTCTATCTATCTATCTATCTATCTATCTATCTATCTATCTATCTACCTATCAATTTTTATTTATTTTGAGAGACAGAGAGAGACTGTCATGGCAGGAGGGAAAGAGGGAGAGGAGGAGAGAGAATCCTAAGCAGGCTTCTTGTCCCTCAAGAGTCTGTCATGGGGCTTGATCTCATGACACTGAGATCATGACCCGAGTTGAAATCAAGAATTGGAGACACCCAGAGCCCCAAAATACATTTTAGATGAATGAAAGAATGGACAGGTACTAGAAAGAGGGAAGGAAAATTAATATGTTAGGGAAATTTGCTTCTTTATCTATTTCGTTGCCAATTTAATAAAACAATACAAAATGTGAGTTCAAAGAAAGACATAGTATAATTTGAGGAAATTTCTCTGTTGTTTAAGATTTTATAAAAAGGCATAAAAGTAATGTAAAAAAGTCTTCTTTGGGTTATAATTAGAGATAATTTGAAGAATACAGAAATGTTTAAAGATAAAATAATCACCTATCACTATTAATATTTTGTTGTATTTTCTTCTAGTGTTTTTTTCTACTTACGTATGTACACGTTTTAATATATTTGGCATCAGCTGAATATAGTTTTGTGTCTTAATCTTGTCTATGATGGGTATTTTCTTATTCCTTATTGTAGTAAGTCTTTAAGGAGCTGAAGAGTAAGATATGCCATAGTAATTTAAGCAATGTTCCATTTACTAGACACTAAAGAGTTTTCCCAGTGTTTTACTTAACGGTGAAAATATCACTTAGAATATTTGCTACTAAGTATCCACCTCATGGCCCAACTTCTGTCGGATCCTTCCATCTTCCCTTCCCCCAGAGACGTTGATTTGGAGAGTCCCTTCCTGTAAACTTCTTGTACATTGTCTTGGTCTTTGACTTGGGTTCCTGGGGAACCCAGTTCTGGGGAATTTGGTAATGTTTAGCTGAAATTACATTTACAGTTCTGCTTTGACTTGCCAATTCCATTTCCAGTGATATGGCAAGAAAACAAAGATATAGGCATTTATTGTAGTATAGATGTAATAGTAAGAATACTGGGAAAAAAATAAATATTAGAAACTCGAATGTCTGTCATTAAAAAACTAACTGGATAAACTGTGCTGCACCTGTACATTTCAGTGTAATAAAATATGTAGTGCATATCTATCGGTTATTATGAAACCATAATATAATCTGTTTTTTAAAGATTTTATTTTTTTATTTGAGAGGGGGAAAGAGCAGAGTGAGAGAGAGAGTGAGCACGAGCTGGGGGAGGGGCAGAAGGAGAGGGAGAAGCAGATTTCTCACTGAGCAGGGAGCCTGACAAGGGGATGGATCCCAGAATCCTGGGATCATGGCCTGAGCCAAAGGTGGATGCTACTGAGCCACCCAGGCATCCCCAGAAAGTAAGGTTAAGTAAACAAAATAAGATGTAGAAAGAATGTGTAGCATACTATTATCTCTTTCAAGTGTGTGTGTGTGTGTGTGTGTGTGTACATATATAAACCAACAGTGAAGTAAAGATAATTTTTTTTAGAAAGGGAGAGAAGAAAATTATATAAAGGGAATAGGGACAGAAATTGACTTCTTAAGGTTTTACTTTAGATCCACACAGCTGTGTTACATAATTATAAAATAATACTAATTCACAAAAGCAACTCCCGAAAGCAAGTAAAATACCCAAATGAATCTACATGCGTATCCACTCAGTGGTATAACCACAAAGAGAAGGGCTAATCTAAATGTCGTTAAAGGATGGTAATTTGACTTTATATACCTCATAAAAAAATCATAGGGATGAAAGGAATTGGAAATAATCGTTAACTGTGCTGGTAGTACTGTTATTTTGCAACTGTTACGTGTGTGTTGTGGTATAAAGTCAATGAGTTATTAAGGTACTTTCTGTCAGAGCTAGGCTTTCTCATCACGTGAAAACAGGAGACAGATATAGGATTGTTGAAATAAAATAAAACCTTGTAGCCCAGAAGTTGAATTTGAAGCATCAGTATGAACTCTTGATGTGTTTATCTTTTAAAAATACTTCTTAGCTCTGCCCACTCAAAAGCCCTGGAAGCAATCATCAACCCAGGAGCAGCAGTGAGCACCTCAGGAGACTTTGGCTCCTAAACACCATTTCCCACTCAAAGGGTGGGCGGGCTCCTTGGAGAAATGGCTGATCTTGGGTCTGGGGCAGGAATGTGTAATGTGAGACCTAAACAAGGAAGTCCATTAGGGTTGGGTCAAAAATTTCAGTTCGGGGGGCGCCTGGGTGGCTCAGTGGGTTAAATCCTCTGCCTTCGGCTCAGGTCATGATCTCAGGGTCCTGGGATCGAGCCCCACATCGGGCTCTCTGCTCAGCGGGGAGCCTGCTTCCTCCTTTCTCTCTGCCTGCCTCTCTGCCAACTTGTGATCTCTGTCTGTCAAATAAATAAATAAAATCTTAAAAAAAAAAAATTTTCAGTTCGGGAGCCTTTTTGTGACCCGGCTCACAATGCCAAACATTAGATGACCGACACAGCTACTTCATCAGTAGCACTGATAAAAATAAATGAAACACATTTATTATGTGAGTGTTTCGATCCATGCTTTCACAGTGGAGACCTCTGGAAGATTCTAGGGATCCACTCCAACCAGTGTTTTGAAAACACTGGTTAAAAAGGGGAGAAGAGGGAGAATCCAGCATTTAATTGTGCCTTCCTTACACAGACTGCACCACAGGGCAAGCTAATAGTGGAAGAAGGGAAGTTCATTTTTTGTTTAAAGATTTTATTTTTTTGTCAGAGAGAAAGAGCAGAAGCAGGGGTGTGGCAGGCAGAGGGAGAAGTAAGCTCCCTGCTGAGCAAGAAGCCTGATGTGAGACTAGATCCCAGGCCTCTGGGTTCATGACCTGAGCAAAGGCAGGTGCTTAGCCAACTGAGCCACCGAGGCATCCCAGGGAAGTTCATTTTTATAAAAGCATTCTGAATACTAAATGAAAAAAATGCTAGAACTTTAAACCTACGATGTTATATCCACTAATGAATTAACAGATCTAGGGCTAGGCAATGATGATTAATGACTGCTAATACCACAGTGAGAGAAATAGACACTGTGTCCCATCCTATGGGTAAAAGCCTGAAGGCAGGCAGGAGCCAAGGTCTCTGTCTCACCCTTCAGGCTGTGTTTCTGACAATCACTATGTCTCCTCTGAGACCCCAAGTCCCAGAGAGTGTCCTAGCAAGGCACCAGTGTCCACCAGGTGACTCAGCTCCTGGGCTCCAGTGACACTAACACCTTCCTCTGCAGGTGGCCCTATTGCTAAGCCTTTGGTTACCCTTCTGTCTCTAAGGGTTTTCAGCCCTTGAATCACCCTTAGTTTCCCGTACTAAGTCCCTCTGGAACAACAGCTCGTCCTGACTGGGCCTGATAGATAAGCCTTCCCGGATGACTTAAATACCCTCCACTCCCTTCCCTGTTACTCAGTCCACTTATCCTGCTGTGCTTTCCTTGTAGCTCCTATCAACACCTGTTAGATTTTCTATTTATTGGTCTCCTCAGTTGCCTCATTCTCCACTGGAGTATAAATGAGCAGGTAGCAGGGCTTGGACAGCTGAATGGGGCCTGGCACAGGGTAGTTCTCACACAGATAAACCAATGTTCTTTCATCTGTTTGAGAGACATGGATACACACTCTCACCAACCCAGGCACTAGACATGGGAGACAGCGAGGTGAATGAGATAAGGTTTTCTGTTTGGTTGCAGGACAGAGTAGCAGTCAGAACCCAGCCTCTTTGGGCCTCAGTGCATTTTAAGAATCCTGTTTTTGGCTTGTGGTGGTTCCAAAACAGAGTAGATAAATACGTGTATTGAAATGGAACCTGAAGGGCACCTGGGTTGCTCAGTTAGTTGAGCGTATGATTGAGAGAACAAAGCAGATTCCATACTGAGTGCAGGGCCCAATGCCAGGCTTGATCCCACAACTCTGTGATCACAACCCGAGCTGAAACCAAGAATTGGACACTCAACTGACTGTTCTCTCTTTCTCTTCTTTCTCCCAATCTCTCTCTTCTTATAAACCCACTAATATCATCATAAGGACCCCACCAGTTAACCCCCCTCACTGAGCCACTTAGGTGCCCCTGAGCATTTGACTCTTGATCTCAGCTCTGGTCTTGGTCTCAGGGTTGTGAATTCAAGCCCTGTTCGGGCTCCACGCTAGGTATGGAGCCTACTTAAAAAAAAAAAAAAAAAAAAAAAATGGAGGTGCTTGGGTGGCTCAGTTGGTCAAATGTCTACCTTTAGCTCAGGTCATGGTCTCGGGGTCCTAGGATGGAGCCCGGGCTCCCTGCTCTGGGGGGATTCTCCTCTTCCTCTCCCTTTCACCTCTCCCTGGCTCATGCTTGAGCTCTCTCTCAAATAAATAAAATCTTTAAGAAAAAAAAAGCTCACCGAATAGTGAGATGGATCTATTGTTAACATGTATTGGACTCCCTGCTGGGAAATACCACTCACCTCACATGGAATGGGATCTTGGGTATCTTCTTAGAGACCTTGAAGCGGTCTATGTCCCCATAGATGTCGGTGAAGAATACTCCGGCCACACTTGTCACCTCATTCCCGGGGAACCGGGACAGCACTCTGTCAGGACCGTGCTCACTGGCCCAATACCAGGCTTGGCCCCCGATGAGCAAGCCGCCTCCACTCTTCACAAACTGGATCAGCTCTGCAGTCATCGTGTCAATGTAGGCACTGATGCAGTAAACTCCCACGGGGGCCCCTACTTCTGGCTGAACTTGTGCCGGAACCCCAGAGGCTTGCAGGATACTTACTAGTGATGGCAGAGAGGGGTGCACTCCAGTGGGAGCCTCAGGTGAGGGACAGAGCCAGCCCACCGCATTACGAAGAAATGGAGCGAAGCCAGCATCCAGCAGGTAGCCCTCATGGGACACCACCACCAGGCGGCCTTGGCCATAGGAGGAGGCAGCAATGAGGACCTGGCCCTTGTCATTCACCATCACTGGGAAGGCAGCCTCCCCAGTAAGAAGCAGTTCACACGGGATGGCATCTTTAGGGACATTCCAGCTGGTCACTCCTTTCATGAGGGCCTCGAAAGAACTGGCCGGAGTTGTTGCCATGGTTCAACTAGCTGCTGCAGAGAAAATCAAAGACTCAGCTTGGTCAGAGCTGATGAAGGACTGAGTGGAAACACAGCAACTAAATGCATGCAAACGAAAACCATTTCCTGGGTTCCCTACTGTGTACCAACCACTGGGGTGCAGCAAGGAATACCGCAGACCAGGGCCCCACTATCATGAGTCAGATATTTCAGAAGGGAAAGGACAATAATAGGTAGAGAAGCAGATAAATGCAGCAATGAATAACTATTATGAAAGTAAACCGGTGATGTGTTATCAAGCATCTGGAGAATTTAGATTGTGCGACAGGAAAAACCTAGATGAGGACGTGACTATGAAGCTGGAACTACCATTTCAACTGAGATCGAAGTGCTACAGGAGAAGAACACATCGAGTCCAAAGAAGCACCTGGCAGGGTGGCCAGAGAGCACCGGGCAGGGCAGAGCAGAACCTGAGCCGCCCAGGGAGAGGCTGGGTTCTGCAGGGCCTGGTATGAGGTGACAGCTGGTGTGCAGAAGTTGACTTAATATTGTGCTGCATCTCTGTGGACAAAAAGATCAGGCGACCTTTCAGAAACTGCATTTCGGGGAGTTGAAACACCTCCCGATTTATCATGTCTGCAATAACCTGTATGTGGGTAGCATTCTGTGGTTTTCAGAGGTCTTTTAAATTCAGTGTGCCTAAAATTGAGCTTATTGTTCCCTTAAAGCAGCTCCTCTTGGATAAATGACTTAAGCCTCAGTTTCCCCATTTATAAAAAGAGAATCGTACACCCCTGGGAGGATTGTTTTTGAAGGTTAAGAGAATGCATAGAAAAACACCCTGTTGTGAGTACACAGTGAGTGTGGAAGAAACACATGGGTCTGCCCCTATGTTGACCTTTCTAGCTTCCCCAAGTGACAAGGGCCATGTCCTGGGTCCCCTGTCCCTTCCGGTCACCTGACTTCTAACTTCAGCAGTCGCCATGAAGGAATTTCCTGAGCGCTCAGATGCCTCCACCCTGGTGCAGGTGCAGAGGGGCAGCTCTGAAGTGGTGAGGAGCTGACACCTGGGGGAAGTGGGGGGTGTCGCGGACACACGCCATGGTGGTGGACCTCAGGTGCGTTCTGGAGTTCCTCACAAGAGAAGCTGAGATTCAGCTGCCCGCAGTGGTAAAAGGCTCAGCCATGCACACTTCACTGCCTTTCCCTCCTTCCTGTTCTCTCCCTCCCCACCTCCTCACTCTGGCATTCTGGGCCCACTTCCCAAACAAACCACCCGACTCAAGTCCCTGTAGCAGCCCTCACTTTGGGGGAAGAAACTAAACTGAGACACCAAAGCTCTCCTCTACCTTTGGTTCCTTCCCGCCTCTCTCCTGTTTCCATACACAGCCCGCCGCCTACCTCACTCTGCATCGTCCGTCGCCGGGGTCTCTCAAACACCAGTGCCTTCAGCCTGTAGTCACATCTAGACTAAGTGGATCTGGCTTTAGTGCCAGGATGGATTCTCATCCACACTCTTCCTCAAGCCACCTTACCCACTTCTCTTCGTAATAACCGTCCAATTTCATCCTGTCCCCATAAGGTAAAAGCTGAGGGCCTCACTCTGGATCCAGGGTCTGGGCTCTCCGTAGTTTTCCAGATGTTTTTCCTGCTGCATTCTCCACAAACCTCTAGCAGGCTTGGCATCCCTGAGATCCCCCGCATTTCCTGTAAAAGCACAGCGCCTTTCCATTCCCTAACTTCCTTTCCCATCCAGCCGCTTGCTTCTCAGTAATGCTCCCAGGAAAGGGAACTCACAAAAGAGAACCAATACCCACATGGAGCATCATGGCGCTGGTGGGTGATCTCGGCCTTCTGGTGCAGCCGTGGGGAAAAGCAGTGAAAGAGGTCAGGACGCTTGAGGTCAGGATCATGGTAAGTACTTTTGAAAGAGAAATCTTCCACTCATCTGATCTCTTCAGTTTAACAGCAAAACCATCAGCCCCCCCCCCCCCCCCCCCCCCCCCCCCCCCCCCCCCCCC
>NW_022630996.1:4323699-4325903 GCF_010015895.1 Lontra canadensis | reverse complement strand
CCCCCCCCCCCCCCCCCCCCCCCCCCCCCGCCCAGGAGATGAATAATAGTTCCTCCGAACTCTGACCGCAACTCTCTAGAAGTAGGTGCGGGCGAGCGCGCAGACACGCTCACATCCAGCAGATTCCTGACTCACAAGTTCAAAGAGACGAAGAAATGTGTTTGGAGACGAAGAGCAAACAGCACCGGGCTGGCCAAAGGAAACGAAACCCTGGACCCGAGAAGAAAGAAACACGCGGAATGAGGGCATGTTCTTGGGCATGCTTCTGACACCGTGGGCGCGCCCCCCTGCCCAGGTGCTCGGTCCCCGCCCCAACCGCAAAGCTCTGCGACTGGCAAACTCACGGTCAGTAGTTGGTTGTGCCGCGCTGGCTCCGGGCTCTGTCGACTTTTGAAGTGGCGCAGAGGATGGTCTGGAAGCTGGGTGGACGGGCTGGGTGGCGCGCAGTTGGGGCGGTCCTGGTTCCAGGTGGAGGGGGCGCGTCGGGGCGGGGCAGGAAGCCGCGCTGGGTCTGGAGGTGGAGCTGGCGGGGTGCAGCGAGAGGTCGAAGAGCCCGGCAGACACGGTGCTGCGGCAGTCCGGGGTGGCGGAGTACGCCGGGAAGTTTTGAGGCCGGCGGGGCGGGGAGCGGCGCGGTTGGGGCGGTTCCGGGCGGAGCCGGCACCGAGCAGAGGGCGGGCGCTACCCCCGGGAATCGTTTCCGCGAGGCGCCTCCCGACCGGATGCAGTTGGGGCGGTGTCGCGGCTTGCTGGGCTCCTTCGGGGTGCGTGGCTGGTCCTCGCAGGAGGCAGGGTTTCTCAGTCCCCAGGTTTCAGGGCCGAAAGTGGCCCTCCGAGAGTTCCGGGATACAAGAGGGAGGTTTGCAAAGTTGCTATCACGCTTGATGCGTAAAGCAAACGCCAGGTCCCCAGTAAACCACATTCGGGGAAAACAACGCCCAACCGCAACGCAACCCGCGGCCCAGCGTTCGTCGCCTGGAAGCAAGCGCTCCCAAGTCCGGTCGTGGGGTGCAGCCGCAGACAACCGCGGCTCCTGCGTTGCAAGGCTGCCCCCTGGTGGTCAGCAGCTGCCCGTGCTCCCCGTGTGGGCGGAGATTGGAAGCTGTCCCGGGAACTCAAGCTGGAGAGCTGCGTCCGCCAGTGTAACAGAAATCAGTGCCACAAGATAGTCTTGCTCCAGGGTTTTCTTCAAGTTTATTCAACGCAACGCTGCTTCCTATCAGAGTGAGATTTCCTTCTCCTAGAAAGCGACTCAGCCATCACTGGCCTAGAAAAGAATTTCCGAACCTCCAGACTATTCCAAATCCTCCACCCGACGACGTCAAATACCTTGTTTCTGATTCTTCCCCAGGTTGCGACGCCACACTTACTTGTTCGAGCTCCGATTACGTCGGTTTCTCTCCTAGGCTCTCTTGTCGCGAGTGTAGCGTCTGTCCCCGCTGTGTCCACCATGGCTAGTTTCATTTCTGTCATGTAGTAGGCTGTTTGCTTAATACGTAAACGTGTGTGGTTGGATAAATGAATAAGCATCTGGAGAATGTTCAGGAGATGTCTGCTGAATTAGTAAATAACCGAGTCTTTGGAGGATGAGCGGAAATCTGTTTGGCAGGTGGAAGCCCAATGTGAGCTGAGGTTAGTTGAATTCTTAGGTTTCAGACCAGGAAACAAGCCTTTGGGGAGGAAAGTGGAGTGGGACGCTGGGGGAGTGTGTCAGGACAGTGCCATGTCAAATGCTGACTTTAGGGAGGGGCTCTATGGTTTTCACCACACTCTCCCTACATCACTGTCTTTATGGTAAAGTAGCACTCTTCTAGAAGGACTCCTGAGAGTATTTTGCTGTTGATCTAATAGAAGAAAGGGCTTTAAACCAAGGTGGTTTATCCAGGGCCAGAGGGCGAAAAGTACCTGTGGTCATCCAGGTATCTGCCATTTGGGAGCAGGATTTGGCTGAAGAATGGAAACAAAACAACTAGGAAACTGCATGACGGTCCTTTCGTTTACTTGCTTGTTTATTTATTTAAAATTTTTAATTTAACTTCACTTTAGTTAGCATGGAGTGTATTATTATTTTCAGAGGTAGAATTCAGTGATTCAGCGTTGTGTATGACAGCCAGTGCTCATTCCATCGCGTGCCCTCCTTAATGCCCATCACCAAGTTTCCCCATCCCCCCCCCCCCCCCCCCCCCCCCCCCCCCCCCCCCCCC
>NW_022630996.1:4140239-4323599 GCF_010015895.1 Lontra canadensis | reverse complement strand
CCCCCCCCCCCCCCCCCCCCCCCCCCCCCCCCCGTCCCCTCCAGGGACCCTCAGTTTGTTACCTACACTTAAGAGTCTTCTGTCGTTTTGGAAAAACAGTGTGGAGATTCCTCAAGAAATTAAAAATAGAGCTTCCCTATGACCCTGCCATTGCGCTACTGGGTATTTACCCCAAAGATACAGATGTAGTGAAAAGAAGGGCCATCTGTACCCCAATGTTTATAGCACCAATGGCCACGGTCGCCAAACTGTGGAAAGAACCAAGATGCCCTTCAGCAGACGAATGGATAAGGATATGGATAAGGTCCATATACACTATGGAGTATGATGCCTCCATCAGAAAGGATGAATACCCAACTTTTGTAGCAACATGGAGGGGACTGGAAGAGATTATGCTGAGTGAAATAAGTCAAGCAGAGAGAGTCAATTATCCTATGGTTTCACTTATTTGTGGAGCATAACAAATAGCATGGAGGACAAGGGGAGATGGAGAGGAGAAGGGAATTGAGGGAAATTGGAAGGGGAGGTGAACCATGAGAGACTATGGACTCTGAAAAACAATCTGAGGGTTTTGAAGGGGTGGGGGATGGGAGGTTGGGGGAACCAGGTGGTGGAGTGTTGCGGAGTGTTGCGGCTGGCGGGAGAAATCGACCAGGTTCGAGAGGGTAAGAGGATGCTGAAAAGAAATTAAGAGACAAAGAGATGGGGGCAGGAGGAGCACCAAGGAGGATGTCCAATAGTGCCAATTTTATTTAAGGCAGCAAGGCATTATATAGCTAACAGAAACAATCATAAGAAAGTATCTATTTTTAGCTGATTACTAAAGAGTTTGCAACATGCACAGAAAATCCTTCAAGCTTTCCCATTATCTATTTCCCAAGCACCAATAGCAGACATTCTAGCACCATATGTACTGACTTCAAGGCTACTCAAGACATAGTTTATGAAGCACAGCACAGTCTTACAGTGGTGTAGTCTATAGCCCGTGCAAGGACAGCAAGGACCAGCCAAGAATTTCTGACCCCAGCCAAATCATCTCTATCTGACTAGCAAACGTGTGGGAAGTCACGTGGGCGAGCGCACAACACAGAGCACAGACCCTTTCTCAGGGCTACTCGACTTTATCAACCTAAGCCTTTTGTTTGGCTATTCAGCCTTTAAAGGAGGCACAAGTCAGGGCCTGGTTTGGTTCTCGTCTCAAGCCTTATCGTGGCCTCCCACATTGGAGAGGGCACGGATTGCATGGAGCACTGGGTGTGGTGCAAAAACAATGAATACTGTTACGCTGAAAAGAAATTAAAAAAAAAAAAAAGAGTCTTCTGTGGTTTGCCTCCCTTTCTGTCTTTATCTTATTTTATTTTTCCTTACATCCCTCGTGTTTGACTATTTCGCTTCTTAATTCCACATATGAGAGAACTCATATGGCATTTATCTTTCTCTGACTGACTTATTTTGCTTAGCATGATACCTTCTGGTTCCATCCACATCATTGCAAATGACAAGATTTCATTCTTTTTGATGACTGAGTCAAACCACATCTTCTTTATCCATTCATCTGTCAATGGACATCTGGGCTCTTTCCATATTTTGGCTATTGTGGACATGGCTGCTATTTTCTTAAAGGTCCATTTAAGATGTGGCAAATCAAAGATGCTGGCCAGCATGGGTCTGACTGAAGGGTGTGTAGGTGCAGCCCTCAGACCCTTGCTACAACCTGGAGAAAACAGAGACTCCTCCATGAAGGTCAGCATATTCTCATCGGGCAGGAGTTCTGTGAGGTGCTCTGGGAGATGCAAATGGTCCTGCAGTCAGTCAATCTCAGGAGACAGTAGACGTGATAGAACTGTAATACCACTAGGATTTATGTAGGTGTGAAAATGAGCTGCAAAATAAGTTCCGGGGAAGAGAAGGGAAGAAGGAGTGGTTTCTAGTCATCAGAGATGAACTTACAGGGAAGGGGGCGCTAACATTTAGCTTTGGAAGAACATGAATGTTGTGTGCAGACAGATAAGAGTGGAGGGCATTACACCATGAGACCACATTATGGTCCAAGCCTGGAGATGTCAGTGTAAAGTTTGATTTGACAAAAACATGCAAATGTTCATTGTGACTGAAACCTGGTAACAGCGATTGCAGGAGCAAATTAGGATGACATCCCAGGAGGTTGGATTGGAGTTTGTAGTCTGGAGGGAAGTTTTTAATAAATGCCAGGTAGTGGGTTCCTGGGGGGCTCAGTCCTTAAGCTTCTGCCTTTGGCTCAGGTCATGACCTCAGAGTCCTGGGATGGAGCCTAACATCAGGCTCCATGCTCAGCAGGAAGCTCTTTCTCCCTCTCCCACTCCCAGTGCTTCTGTTGCCTCTCTGGCTGTGTCTGTCTCTGTTAAATAAATAAATAAAATCTTAAAGAAAAAAAAAAAAGAATGCCAGGTGTTAAACACTGAGTTTCCCTCTTCAGCATCTATTCCCTTCCTCACCTCTACTGCCCTTTCTAAGCAGATCCCAGTTTTGTTCAGATAATCTACTTGACCCTTACGAGATCCACTTGCAAGGGTAGGTATGTATTAGCTGAAGCCAAGCATGCTAGTCTCTCTCCTTCGTACTGCCATGACTGGCTCTTTCTGGGTCATACAAAAGAAATAAGCACGAACAATATGATACTTAATTGTCAGGCCTCAGCAAGAGGCATACACAAATCACGACTGTTCCTATGAACCCGTGGTACATCAGCCCATTTTCTTCAAGCAGACGAAAATGCTTGCAGTAATTCCACTTTCTCACTAAGCCAAATGCGGGGGTAACTTCATACATAAGCTTTCTGATTATGGGCTAGCATTAAGAGTCACGGGCTTTCTTCAGTTATTTTTAGTTATGAGTTAAACTTAATGTGGTCCCACATATCCTTTCCCTGAAGGGCCCCAAGAATCTGGGAGGGATTAGCCAGCGTCTACTTTAGGAATCAGGGTGGTGGCATCCACCTATGTGCGTTTGCTGGGATGAGTCACTGGAGAGGTTTACTAAGTCACTAAGATGACCCAGAACAGGTGCCTACAGCTGTCTTAAGAGTAAGTACTGTGGTGGCCATGAGAATGCTCCGCTCAGATCTCCAACTGCAGGGAGCGGGTATGTACTTGACAGACAGCCCCAGCTGGTGCCTCTGCATCCTGGTGCTGGGGCCATGCTGGGACTCTCCTGGCTTCTCCTGGCTGGTGATTAAGGGGACTAAGGGGAGGAAGCAGGCCCATTAGTGGGAGAGACGGGACTCTTCTGATGGGAGACTGTGGCTGAGGGACTCCCTCCCACTGGCCTTGACGAGACTTTCTGAGACCTGGCCTGCGGTGTGAGCCTTTCCTTCCCTCGCTCCCTCCTTCATGAGAGGTACAACTACCTCAGTGTCTCTTGGCCCTCTCAGCCTCCTCTGTTCCCTCTCTGTTTTCTCTCAGGGATGTTTCCCTTAATAAATCTCTTGTACATCTGATCTCATCGTGGCGTCTACTCCTTGGAGGGTCCAGGCTAACACATATAGTGTTACAGTTATATCTCCTGAAGTTCACGTGCTCAAGTGCATGTATTAAATTTGTGTTATAATGGCAGTGGAGAGGAACGTCATTCCCTTGAGAGCACTTAGAGAAGCCTCACTCACTACATTTTCATTCTTTGGTACATTTATGATAACCTTTGTTCAAATTACAACATGGTCTTTCCCCTGGGCAAGTTGCTGCCTGCCTGTTTACCTAAAGCAATGGAGCTATAGATCGCTGCCGCTCTTGACTGGTTGGCCAGCACTTAATCAGACACAAGAAGGCTTTCATATTCTCCTTTGGTATATTTTTGGAATTAACCTGGTACTCTGTTTCTTTTTGGATCAAAGGTGTATGGAACACATATGGTAGGAGTGGGTAATACTGCAAAAAAAAAAAAAAAAAAAAACAAGGAGTTTTCTTGTTTCCAAACTTGGCCCATCTCCAGGTCAGACATAAAGTTGGTTTTTTTGACTGAAGAGTTCAGTTGTCTGGGAGCCAGGGGAGCTAACTTAGTCCAAGGCTGAGTGTGGATGTTTTTCCTCTGGCTTTGAAATATCAGAGCCACTGGGTAGGCACACAACAGACCCAGTTTCTGCAATTGCACGCACACCAGTGTAGTTTAGATGTCTTCACACACAAACGCACGCATGTTGTCAGGATGTCGGAGGGGCTCGTGTTGGGAGTTGGGAGTGAGTGAAGGCCAATCTCTCAACAACAAAATTCCTACAGAGTCTCAAAGCTCCTAGTCCTGGGGGACCAGCAACATTATTTTTTATGTTTCTCTACAACGTAGACAATTATTTCCAAATGGATTATTTCAGAGTTATATAACATCAAGGTCTTCCTTCTCAAGGTTTTTCATTTTATGCTGACACTTGTGATCCAAGTGTCTTTTAATTTTGATTGAGGTTGAATTATGCAGCTTAATGAGGGAAGAGGGAAAATGGAGTAAGAAGTCAAGGATATCTGAGGCTGTTTCTCATGACTCCCTGCACATTTGTCCTAATGGACAGCCATATGTAAGTCTGAGACCTCCATTGTTGTGCAAATTTAGTCAGTTGTTTCCACATCAATTTTCTCCATATGAATGTGGTTCCAGATTCCACTTGTTACTGGATCCATCAGGCCATCAAGAGGGGCCAGAACTTAGAGGAACCTCTTCATTCAATACCTTTGGTGGAGGGCACAGCAACCGCTGAGATGAGCCCCTCTTACTCCTAAATTCCACAGGGAAAATCTCCTGTAAAGTGCAGGCTCCATGCCCAGCACAGAGACCATCACGGGGTTCAATCTCATGACCCTTAGATCATGACCTGATTCAAATGCTTGATCAGCGGGCCACCCAAGAGCCTCTATTTTTTTCATTTTAATGTTCAAAGTGGAAATAAGCACTCTGAGGGCAGATATCTTATTACGTTTATTGTGTATTTCCAGACTCTATAATCGGAACTAGCATTGTAGTAGGTGCTCAATAAATGTTGATTGAATGAATTTATAGGTGACCCAATGACCTGATTGGAAAAGGATGTCCAACGTGTGACATATATCTTACGGATTTTATAAAAATTTTATGATGATTTTATGAATGTTTAGGTAACTTTTCCATGATCATTTCTTAAAAGAGGGCAGATAAAACATAAGGGATTTTAATTTAACTTGGAAAAGTATTTTCCTAGTGGCTTCAGCTAGTTTTTAGTGTTAAAAAATATTTAAAATTCAGTGAGGCCACAGATCTTTATTACCTTACTCCCTGTCTCACAGAGACTGTAAATGCAAAATGGTGGAGAAAATGGTTCCTGATACCCCTTTTATCAAAGAATTATGTATCTAATGTACAGGCATCTTTAGTTTCTGTTTTAAATTCCAGTTGTTTTTTTTCCCCCTTGTATGGCTCAATTAGCAAGTGCATTTAAACAGACTGTGAAGGCATATTGTTGTTGCGTTATTCCTGCTAGGTAAAAGCAAACTGTTGCCCTCGTGCCTACTTTCTGTTCCTCCTGGGAAGGGCTCAGGGAATCTACTTGTCCCACGGGGGGATGTTTCAGACAGTAAGTAAGTGACCCATCAGTATTGACTTGTGGTCCCATCTTAATCTTGAATTACAACCAAGGCTTCCATCTGGTCTAGGGGAGCATTAGGGAGTCATCCTTTTCAGGGATCACTCTTGGGTACCTTGTGAGATTAATTTTTTCCCTAATTTATCCCTGTGTTCAGTCAAGAGGAATGCATATTTTATATCATGTAGGAGGAACAGGGGCTCTTCATCCATTCTTTTGGGGTGAGAAAGAAAACAGAAGCAGCTGTGGACATGCAAGAGCTTGTCTGACACACTCACAGCGGGGCACTGTTATTCAATCCCTTGTGCATTAACAATTTCATAGAACATCCACCTCAAACAAGAGCACTCTTGAGACCATGATGAAGCAAGACAAGAGCAAAATCCCTGGACAACCGCACAAGACCAAATCCCTCTTTCTTGTCCGAAATGAGGACCTGCTACTTTTTTCAGGAAGCAATTATACTTTATGGACACTTCAGTTAGCCCCACCAACAGATGAGATTTACTGAGATGATCATAGAATTGCTCTTGCTTCCTTAGACTCTCCCCAAAATTATCCACCCAAAGCCCCAATTCTCTAGTAGTTTCTTTTAACACCCTTTTACTGAGATGCCCAGTTCCTGCTGTGTTTAACCCTCACTGCAATCTAACCTGTTGAACTATAGCTGTGTTGCTGGTGGGCTCTGGCTGGAGGGCAGGAATTCCATCATCTGTTATACCTGAGGACATTCTCTCCTCCCCATCCCATTAGACGCTCTTCTTTATCCAGTACCAGAGATCCACCAGGTGTTTTCCGATGGTCGCTCCAACAGTACTGACACGACTCAGCTGTTTGCCTTTTTATAGTTTCATTTCAGTTTCCTATGAGGATTGAGATTTAAGTCTGCTCTGCCTTTTTGATTGTTTGCTACCAGTGGTCAAACTCAAACAGTGTCACAGGTTCTTGTGAATGAATGTCCAAAGCCTTGGTTGAGGCTTAGTATTGTTTCCTTGGTACCAGTTTGGTTTCAAGGCTGCTCTGACAGTGAGAACAAAAGGAGAAACTCGATGTTAAAAAACAAAGCAAAAAGTTAGCGTTGCCTCTGTCTCCATATCTTGATGGAGGCTAAGGGAAGAGTTTATGAACTCTTTCAGGTACTTGGCCCCTACTTAAAACCCAGACACTTTGTAGATAACAGGACGAGGCATTGGTATAGCCCGTTACATGTACTTGGCCCTGGATTACAAGTTGTGTTGAGCAAGGGAGGGATGTCTTCTTTGCGGTCTCTTCTGGACTGCGTGATTTCATTGTTTTTATGTTGTACCTTTGATCATTTTGCCCTCCTGGCTCCCACCTTTACTGTCTGCCTCCCACCTGTATTATTTCAGATCTCACATTATACTAAATAATTTTGGCACTCTGTGAAAGTGAATTTTATGTTAAAATTTAGACCGTTCATGCAAAGAAATTTTTGGTACTTACGTGTATTTCTTAATTATGTATGTTTGAATTCTTTTATAGTTCAGATGAATAGAAGTAACATTTAATAGCCGTCATGTACACATATTTGTATTACCATAATCCTTGGCTCCTGGTACTGTCATCATTGGTCAATGCATGGTTTATTTTTAATTTATTTCTTTTTAATTTACTCATTCATTTAATCTATTTTTCCTAACAATCTGAATACCTATAAAACTAGGTATTATTAAATCATTAATTAAATAAATGATTAAATTATTAAAAATAATTTCTTCTTAATTTACTCATTCATTTTTTCTATTTTTCCTAATATACTGAATACCTACAAAACTAACCACCAACATGACAATAGAACATTGACAAGAACTTACTCTACACAACCATTTGTCACAAAGAAATGCATCTATAGTGTTCAAGTCTACAAGAATCCAAATGCAGAAATAGAATTTCTATAGCTCTTTTGAATTAGATGTGTAGTCTGTTGGTGTGTGTGTGGAAAAGGTGTCTGAAAAGTAGAGGATCCCATCACTCCTTCTCTACCACCCTTGGAAGACTGACTTCAATGACAAGTGTCAAAGAAAGAAATCCTTTTCAAAGTGGAAGCTGAGCGGGGGACCAAAATCTTTAAAGGAATAAAGAGCAGAGATATGTGTAGTGTTCAAAGAAGGGATAGCATGTGTTACTTCTGTCAGCAAAAAATAGCATCTAAGACATTATCTGGTTACTGGTTGGCTTGCTAAGCATATACATTAGGAGAGGTTGGGACACCAGGTGGGGACATTGGTTTAGGGACTAAATATGTCAGAGTGATCTGTAAGGCCAAAAGGTAAGAACATAAGGCCATTCTTCCTTAGGGAGTTCTCTCTGGCCTTGGGGGTTAGACAATGGAAGAAAGTAAACAGACGGAGAAGGAAGAGCCACCAAGAGACTACGAAGAGCAAGACACAAGGAATCTGGGAGCCTGAAGATTTCCCCTGGATAGTTGACTGTTTATCCAAAATATGGTCGGAGAGGAGGGGGTAAATAGCAGAAAGCAGATTATGACATTCAGGCAAAGTGGCAAGAACATAACAAGGAGACTGACAAATGGATAGAAATCTTCGGACACCATCTGGTCTCATATAGAACTGAAACTTTCTAAAATTGTAAATGAATAAGAATGCAGGCAAACATACAAACCCATTATGATCTTGAAATGCTTCCTGGAATAGGGACAACTATCATATACCTTTTTGGGAAAGAACACTGGTTGGCCAACTTCAGGCAGCACCCTTTCAGTGTTCCTTCACTCAAAAATAGTGAAAATCTGCCAGAGAGTAAGCTTAATTTCAGGTACATGGTGAGATCAGGGGCAGGCTTTGCTTTCTGTGGAACACCTGTAGAATTGAGAGGGTGAAGTGTGAATAGCTGGGAGATATTTAGTATGGCTAGAACCAGAGAGTAATGGGGAGATAGGATGATCCTGGACACACACAGGTGGATCCCAGTATCAGAGGGCTTATGATATCAATCAGATATCAATGATACCAATGGCTTATGATAAGCCACTTTAAATGTTTTGGTTGGGGCATATCTTAGACAAAATAAGGTCACTGGAGAATTTTTATTTGAGTTTATTAAAAAGTTTTTGAATACATGCACAAGGTAAAAAAAATTAAATAGTACAGAAGGACTTGAAATGAAAAACACTGTTTCCCACCCTACCCCTTTTAACCCTAGACCCATTCCCTAGAGGCAATGCATTTAACAATTTCTATTTTTAGATCTTCTGTTGACTAACTTGCTAACATTAAATAATATGTCTGGACCATAATTCTTGATTAACTTTAGACAGTCTTTAATAATTTCCCATTACAAAAGATAAGGATTTAACTGACACTACCCCTGGCTTTCCTTTGCCTATCCTTTCCCAAATTTTTGATAGATATGTCATTTTAAGACTTCTGTTGATTTAATTTATAACTTTGGACAGTAGACTATCCTCCAGTTCTTGTCCCATTAACTGCAGACTTTATCTTCTATTTCCTACTGTGACTATCTAAGTAGCCTCCAGTCTTGCTGCCACTTCTCTTCCCCAACCAATTCTCAACCTCTTTCTGCTCTCTTGTTTCTTAACTTGTCAGGATTAATTATTTTCCATTTCAGTTCTGAACAAAACAGTAACGAAACATTCATGTTTCGTCTCTAGGCTAATCAGAACACTGAATACCAACAAACAGCATCTGCATTATTTTGGCTAAGTACATCGTGTTTCCTGAGAGATGAGTAGAAACATATGGGAGAGACATTTTCTCCCATACATATTCAGTGTTCATGAAGCCTGTGCTACTTATAAGGAGAGGTACCTACCGCCAATGTCCAACTGAGGCTCTTCTTACATCCCATGAGTTTTTGTTGTTGTTTCACAATTAGACCTGAACGTCTTGACATATATATTTTTATCCCCAGGGGTACAGGTCTGTGAATCGCCAGGTTTACACACTTTACAGCACTCACCATAGCACATACCCAATGTCCATAACCCCACCCCCCTCTCCCAACCCCCCTCCCTCCAGCAACCCTCAGTTTGTTTTGTGAGATTAAGAGTCACTTATGGTTTGTCTTCCTCCCAATCCCATCTTGTTTCATTTATTCTTCTCTTACCCCCTTTACCCACCCCCCCATGTTGCATCTCCTCTTCCTCATATCAGGGAGATCATATGATAGTTGTCTTTCTCCGATTGACTTATTTCGCTAAGCATGATACCCTCTAGTTCCATCCACGTCGTCACAAATGGCAAGATTTCATTTCTTTTGATGGCTGCATAGTATTCCGTTGTGTATATATACCACATCTTCTGTATCCATTCACCTGTTGATGGACATCTAGGTTCTTTCCATAGTTTGGCTATTGTAGACATTGCTGCTATAAACATTCTGGTGCATGTGCCCCTTCGGATCACTACATTTGTATCTTTAGGGTAAACACCCAGTAGTGCAATTGCTGGGTCATAGGGTAGTTCTATTTTCAACATTTTGAGGAACCTCCATGCTGTTTTCCAGAGTGGTTGCACCAACTTGCATTCCCATCAACAGTGTAGGAGGGTTCCTCTCTCTCTGCATCCTCGCCAGCCTCTGTCATTTCCTGACTTGTTAATTTTAGCCATTCTGACTGGTGTGAGGTGATATCTCATTGTGGTTTTGATTTGTATTTCCCTGATGCCGAGTGATGTGGAGCATTTTTTCATGTGTCTGTTGGCCATCTGGATGTCTTCTTTGCAGAAATGTCTGTTCATGTCCTCTGCCCATTTCTTGATTGGATTATTTGTTCTTTGGGTGTTGAGTTTGCTAAGCTCTTTATAGATTTTGGATACTAGCCCTTTATCTGATATGTCGTTTGCAAATATCTTCTCCCATTCTGTCAGTTGTCTTTTGGTTTTGTTAACTGTTTCCTTTGCTGTGCAAAAGCTTTTGATCTTGATGAAGTCCCAATAGTTCATTTGTGCCCTTGCTTCCCTTGCCTTTGGCGATGTTCCTAGGAAGAAGTTGCTGCGGTTGAGGTCAAAGAGGTTGCTTCCTGTGTTCTCCTCAAGGATTTTGATGGATTCCTTTCTCACATTGAGGTCCTTCATCCATTTTGAGTCTATTTTCGTGTGTGATGTAAGGAAATAGTCCAATTTCATTTTTCTTCATGAGGCTGTCCGATTTTCCCAGCACCATTTTTTGAAGAGGCTGTCTTTTTCCCATTGGACATTTTTTCCTGCTTTGTCAAAGATGAGTTGAGCATAGAGTTGAGGGTCTATTTCTGGGCTCTCTATTCTGTTCCATTGTGTCTGTATTTGTGCCAGTACCATGATGTCTTGATGATGATAGCTTTGTAATAGAGCTTGAAGTCCGGAATTGTGATGCCACCAACTTTGGCTTTCTTTTTCAATATTCCTTTGGCTATTCGAGGTCTTTTCTGGTTCCATATAAATTTTAGGATTATTTGTTCCATTTCCTTGAAAAAAATGGATGGTATTTTGATAGGAATTGCATTAAATGTGTAGATTGCTTTAGGTAGTATAGACGTTTTCACAACATTTGTTCTTCCAATCCATGAGCATGGAACATTTTTCCATTTCTTTGTGTCTTCCTCAATTTCTTTCATGAGTACTTTATAGTTTTCTCAGTATAGAGTCTTAGCCTCTTTGGTTAGGTTTATTCCTAGGTATCTTATAGTTTTGGGTGAAATTGTAAATGGGATGGACTCCTTAATTTCTCTTTCTTCTGTCTTGTTGTTGGTGTATAGACATGCAACTGATTTCTGTGCATTGATTTTATATCCTGACACTTTACTGAATTCCTGTACAAGTTCTAGCAGTTTTGGAGTGGAGTCTTTTGGGTTTTCCACATATGGTATCCTATCATCTGCAAAGAGTGATAGTTTGACTTCTTCTTTGCCGATTCGGATGACTTTAATTTCCTTTTGTTGTCTGATTGCTGAGGCTAGGACTTCTAGTACTATGTTGAATAGCAGTGGTGATAATGACATCCCTGCTGTGTTCCTGACCTTAGCGGAAAAGCTTTCAGTTTTTCTCCATTGAGAATGATATTTGCGGTGGGTTTTTCATAGATGGCTTTGATAATATTGAGGTATGTGCCCTCTATCCCTACACTTTGAAGAGTGTTGATCAGGAAGGGATGCCGTACTTTGTCAAATGCTTTTTCAGCATCTATGGAGAGTATCATATGGTTCTTGTTCTTTCTTTTATTAATGTGCTGTATCACACTGATTGATTTGCAGATGTTGAACCAACCTTGCAGCCCTGGAATAAATCCCACTTGGTCATGGTGAATAATTCTTTTAATGTACTGTTGAATCCTATTGGCTAGTATTTTGGTGAGAATTTTCACATCTGTGTTCATCAGGGATATTGGTCTGTAGTTCTCTTTTTTGATGGGATCCTTGTCTGGTTTTGGGATCAAGGTGATGCTGGCCTCATAAAATGAGTTTGGAAGTTTTCCTTCCATTTCTATTTTTTGGAACAGTTTCAGGAGAATAGGAATTAGTTCTTCTTTAAATGTTTGGTGGAATTCCCCCGGGAAGCCATCTGGCCCTGGGCTTTTGTTTGTTTGGAGATTTTTGATGACTGTTTCAATCTCCTTACTGGTTATGGGTCTGTTCAGGCTTTCTATTTCTTTCTGGTTCAGTTATGGTAGTTTATATGTCTCTAGGAATGCATCCATTTCTTCCAGATTGTCAAATTTATTGGCATAGAGTTGCTCATAGTATGTTCTTATAATTGTCTGTATTTCTTTGGTGTTAGTTGTGATCTCTCCTCTTTCATTCATGATTTTATTTGGGTCCTTTCTCTTTTCTTCTTGATAAGTCTGGCCAGGGGTTTATCAATCTTATTAATTCTTTCAAAGAACCAGCTCCTAGTTTCATTGATTTGTTCTATTGTTTTTTTGGTTTCTATTTCATTGATTTCTGCTCTGATCTTTGTGATTTCTCTTCTCCTGCTGGGTTTAGGGTTTCTTTCTTGTTCTTTCTCCAGCTCCTTTAGGTTCAGGGTTAGGTTGTGTACTTGAGACCTTTCTTGTTTCTTGAGAAAGGCCTGTATCGCTATATATTTTCCTCTCAGGACTGCCTTTGCTGTGTCCCACAGATTTTGAACTGTTGTGTTTTCATTATCATTTGTTTCCATGAATTTTTTCAATTCTTCTTTAATTTCCTGGTTGACCCATTCATTCTTTAGAAGGATGCCGTTTAGTCTTCCTGTATTTGGGTTCTTTCCAAATTTCCTCTTGCGATTGAGTTCTAGCTTCAGAGCACTGTGGTCTGGAAATATGCAGGGAATGATCCCAATCTTTTGATACCATTTGAGACCTGATTTAGGACCCAGTATGTGATCTATTCTGGAGAGTGTTCCATGTGCACTAGAGAAGAATGTGTATTCTGTTGCATTGGGATGGAATGTTCTGAATATATCTGTGATGTCCATCTGGTCCAGTGTGTCATTTAAGGCCTTTATTTCCTTGTTGATCTTTTGCTTGGATGATCTGTCCATTTCAGTGAGGGGAGTGTTAATGTCCCCTACTATTATTATATTATTGTTGATATGTTTCTTTGATTTTGTTATTAATTGGTTTATATAGTTGGCTGCTCCCACGTTAGGAGCATAGATATTTAAAATTATTAGATCTTCTTGTTGGACAGACCCTTTGAGTATGACATAGTGTCCTTCCTCATCTCTTATTATAGTCTTTGGCTTAAAATCTAATTGATCTGATATAAGGATTGCCACCCCTGCTTTCTTCTGATGTGCATTAGCATGGTAAATTGTTTTCCACCCCCTCCCTTTAAATCCGGAGGTGTCGTTGGGTCTAAAATGAGTTTCTTGTAGGCAACATATAGATGGGTTTTGTTTTTTTATCCATTCTAATACCCTGTGTCTTTTGATTGGGGCATTTAGCCCATTGACATTCAGGGTAACTATTGAGAGATATGAATTTAGTGCTATTGTATTGCCTGTAAGGTGACTGTTATTGTGTATTGTCTCTGTTCCTTTCTGATCTACTATTTTTAGGCTCTCTCTTTGCTTAGAGGACCCCTTTCAATATTTCCTGTCGAGCTGGTTTGGTGTTTGCAAATTCTTTCAGTTTTTGTTTGTCCTGGAAGCTTTTTATCTGTCCTTCTATTTTCAATGATAGCCTAGCTGGATATAGTATTCTTGGCTGCATGTTTTTCTCATTGAGTGCTCTGAATATATCATGTCAGCTCTTTCTGGCCTGCGAGGTCTCTGTGGATAAGTCTGGTGCCAATCTAATATTTTTACCCTTGTATGTTACAGACTTCTTTTCCCGGGCTGCTTTCAGGATTTTCTCCTTGTCACTAAGACTTGTAAATTTTACTATTAGGTGACGGGGTGTGGACCTATTTTTGTTGATTTTGAGGAGGGTTCTCTGAACCTCCTGGATTTTGATGCTTGTTCCCTTTGCCATATCAGGGAAATTCTCTCCAACAGTTCTCTCCAATACACCTTCTGCTCCCCTCTCTCTTTCTTCTTCTTCTGGAATCCCAATTATTCTAATGTTGTTTCCTCTTATGGTGTCATTTCTCTCTCAAATTCTCCCCTCGTGGTCCAGTAGCTGTTTGTCCCTCTTTTGCTCAGCTTCTTTATTCTCTGTTATTTGGTCTTCTATATCACTAATTCTTTCTTCTGCCTCATTTATCCTAGCAGTGAGAGCCTCCATTTTCGATTGCACCTCATTAATAGCTTTTTTGATTTCAACTTGGTTAGATTTTAGTTCTTTTATTTCTCCAGAAAGGGTTTTTATATCTCCCGAGAGGGTTTCTCTAATATCTTCCATGCCTTTTTCGAGCCTGGCTAGAACCTTGAGAATCGTCATTCTGAACTCTAGATCTGACATATTACCAATGTCTGTATTGATTAGGTCCCTAGCCTTCGGTACTGCCTCTTGTTCTTTTTTTTGTGGTGAATTTTTCCTCCTTGTCATTTTGTCCAGATGAGAGTATATGAAGGAGCAAGTAAAATACTAAAAGGGTGGCAAAGACCCCAGGAAAATACGCTTTAACCAAATCAGAAGAGCCCCCAAATCGTGGGGGGGGGGGAGAAAGGGGATAAAAAGAGGTTCAGAAAATAAAAGAAACAATTAAAAAAAGAAAACAAAGAAAAAATATAAAAAAGAAAAAAAATATATATATTAGATAAACTAGTTAAAAAGGATAAGGGTAAAAGTTAAAAAAAATTTTAGCAGAAGAAGAAAAAAAATGAAAAAATAAAAAAGTTAACTGCAAGACTAGAGAATCATGGGGAGAAAGCCATGAGTTCCGTGCTTTGCTTTCTCCTCCTCTGGAATTCCACTGCTCTTCTTGGTATTAAACCTGCACTCCTTGGTAGGTGAACTTGGTCCTGGCTGTATTTCTTGTTGAACTTCTGGGGGTGGGGCCTGTTGTAGTGATTCTCAAGTGTCTTTACCCCAGGCGGAGTTGCACCGCCCTTACCAGGGGCCGGGCTGAGTAATCCGCTCGGGTTTGCTTTCGGGAGCTTTTGTCCCCTGAGCGCTTTCCGTAGAGTTCCGGAGGAGCCATGAGCCCGGGGCCCCACTCCTCAGTGCGCCCTCAGAGAACAGCGCCCAATCACTCCCATCTCCCTGGCCTCCGGCCATGCTCTGAGCTGACCGAGTCTGCGACCGGTTCAAGGTAACCCCGAGCTGACAGCTCACTCCTCGGCTCTGTCTCTGTAGCCGGCTTCCCCGTTCTAATACCTGCGAGCTCTGCGACACTCAGACACCCCGATCCTTCTGTGACCCTGCGGGACCTGAGGCCACGCTGACCCCGCGTGAGCTTCACCCCAGTTAAGCCTCTGGAGCGATGTCCCTCAGCGGAACAGACTTTTAAAAGTCCTGATTTTGTGCTCCGTTGCTCCGCCGCTTGCCGGGAGCCGGCCCCTCCCCCCGCGGTCTATCTTCCCGTCGTTTTGGATTCACTTCTCCGCCAGTCCTACCTTTCAGAAAGGGGTTGATTTTCTGTTTCTAGAATTGCTGTTCTTCTTCTCTTCCATCTCCTGTTGGATTTGTAGGTGTTTGCAATGTTTAGATAAGCTATCTAGCTGAGCTCCTTCTACCTGATGTCGTCTCAGCCTGCTACTTCTCCGCCATCTTGACTCCTCCTCCCCTCTACTAATTCTTGATCTATGTCAGTGATAAAAATGAAGAACAAGAAAAGGCATATTATCTAGTCCTATGGCATATCCCTTAAAGACTCAATCAGGCTGCTGTAGGGAGAACAAAACATAGAGGGGTAAAATGAGGCCAAGGAAGGTATTGGGAAAGTCCAGGCAAAAGGTGGTGATGACTGGCATTAGGGAGGTAGCAAGAAGGTAGTGTGAGAGCTTGAATTGATTGTCTGGGAGATAAAACTGACCAAATATGCTGATAATTGTATTGGGGTATAAAAGAAGGGAAGAACCCAACCTTCACTCTCCATCATCCCACCTAATGTGTTTATGGCACTTACTATCATTTGTAATTATATCATGTACTTTTTTCTTATTTGTTTATTGTCTTCCTTAACTACTAGAGCAGACACTCCATAAGACCAGAGACTTGTCTCTCTTGTTCACAGCTGTACTCCTGCACCCAGAGGAGTGCCTGAGAAATACAAATGTTCAATCAATATTTGCTTCTATGAATGAGTAAGAAGAAAGGAATTTGGCCTCTATATTGAGTCCTTAATATATTTCTGCCCTTCCAACCTCTAATTCCAATTCTAGGAATCTTTTGAGGGAATATTCACAGATGCTAAGACTTATCTCTATAGATAGTCATCAAAGCAACTGATGTCAGTAATGGAAAATTAAACACACGCTAACTGTTCAACAAGAGGAGAATTTGGGACCCTTCCTAAAAGGTTCAAGGAAAACATTGCCCGTTTTCAGGACAGGATGGCCAATGGTGGAAAATAGTTCTTTGCCAGGCTTTAGCACCCAGAGCCCGGGAGACCCACGGGCATAGGGTTATGTCAGCTTTGTGTTAGTTTACTTCAAATCATGCATTCTAATTCTGACTCTTAAAATTTCGAGGGTTTAATTTAGAAAGCTTTACAGCAGACTTCTTTGTTTTTTAAAGATTTTATTTATTTATTTGACAGACAGAGATCACAAGTAGACAGAGAGGCAGGCAGGGGGCGAGGAAGCGGACTCCCAGCCGAGCAGAGAGCCCGATATGGGGCTCGATCCCAGGACCCTGGGTCAATGACCTTAGCTGAAGGCAGAGGCTTTCAACCACTGAGCCACCCAGGTGCCCCTACAGCAGGCTTTCAGCCAGTTCTTGGGGCCTCATTATTGTTTGCTGTCTTCACCCTGGGCCTATGTGGATGGAGTTAAGGGAAAGGAGAGACGTAACTAAGGAGAAGGAGGAGAGAGAAGGATATATGATAGAAAAACTCTAGGGAAAGTAGGAGCAGAACTTTATTAAAACCCAGCTGGGCAATTTGTGGCAGTGAGTTTAACCCTGATAAGGACAGGTTAACCTTAGGAAGTGCTGTGGGAATATGGGTGTCCTGGTCCCCAGGGAGGTAACATTTCAATAGGTGTACAGCTCCTGGCAGGTTCTCGGCACCTTCCTGTGGGAACTCACACCTCTGTGAACATCACACCTCTGTGAGTTACCATCTTCCTAATTAATAAAACCTACATTTATTCTGCTGAGTGCTGAGAAAAAATAAATAAGACCCCATTTTTTCTCACTAAAGAAAGAGTAAAATAAAACAAACAAAAAACTTGTACAATGGAGCTCTGAGTCCTAGAACCCAATCTTAAGTATATTTATTCCCAAACAAAGAATTCCTGGTCTAAAAGATACTCAGCTACTTTGTCTCCTCATTTTACAAATAAGGAAAGTGATGCCAGAGCGAGGACCTCAAGATTATAGAGTAAGGAAGAGAAAACATTATTTCCTGACCCTATTTCAGCTTTCTCTTCATGCTTCTGTACTGTTTTATGATTTTTTTCCTGGATTTACTTATTTGACAATTACTCACTGAAAACCGATGTGCATTGCACTGGTTATCCATTGAGGAAAATGGCACACAAAGCCAAAACAAAAATGAATTCTATATTCTTAGATGTGTGCTCAGGATATAAGTATTCTTACACTGACACATTTAGTCTTTTTCCTCTGTCTGACTCCAAGACCAACCTTAGGTGGCCAAGATTTAGGGCCTTGTGAGCCAAATGAGACCTAATGCACAGGAGAAACTGTGAGTACATTTGGGCTTGCAGAGATTCCAAGAACTGGATGAATTCTTGGAGGAAGAGGCTGTCAGGCTGTCTAGAGGATGCTACAGTTGGGAGTGTATCTACTGTAGCACTCAGGAATCTTTGTTGTAAGGTAATGGAAAGGAAACCTTGGCTAATTCCTGGAGGAAGGGGATTCAGAGGAAGTAATTTGGGCAGCTGTCATAATTAATGGTGCGTATGGAGAGCCAGGAGCTAGATGTTCAGTACTGCAGCACAATTTCTACCTCAGGAAGTTTGGTTAGGGTGCAGCTGCTGTGACCACTAGCCACCGGATGCTACCAGCAGAATTAATTCCATACTTTTATCCTCCCCTGGTGCCATCCACTTGGTATTCAATGTCCCAGTGGACATGACTGACTGCTCTAGCTTCAGGGTTGAGAGGAAGAGAGATAGGTATTTGGCATTTTTACCTAGTGTACTGTGAAGGAGGACCTTATCCTCCACTCAGACATAGACAGTTTGAGGGGGACCCCAGACAGAACCAGGATCCGAATGCTGATCAGTCAGAACAAAATGAAACCCCCAAAACTAAACATCCCCTGTGTCTGTTTAAAATTCAACAGCACTGAATGAGTTGAGAATAAATAGTCAATCTGTATGAATCTGGTCAGGTTTCCACTTCTTCATCTGTAGAAATAATTAGTAAGTCTCTTGTCAATATGGCTTCATTCTAGATACCCAAGGATACATTGAGAAGTAAGGTGTTACTACTATTAGGGGGAATATCCCCAGATATTTATTGTCATGGAGATCATCTGAGCTAATTATATGTCTTTGAAAGAAAAAATAACTTTTACACATTAGTCTCCTGAGCAGCAAGCATGTAAGAAATTTTAAGTCCAGTCAAGATGAAAATCAGTTTGGCTGTGCTGTGGATCATGTTCTGTCCAATCTCTTTCCCTTTATATGAAAACTAGTTTATAATTTCATATAAAAACAAATGAATTTATTTCTCCACCCCTTTGAAACACATAATTTTAAAGACAGCCTTTCTCCCTCCGTACTGCATTAGTGACATCTTCATACAAATATTCTTAGTTGTTCATTGTCTTAAAAAAAACTCTTTAGACACATGAAAAGATGCTCCATATCACTAAGAATCAGGGAAATGCACGTCAAAAGCACAGTGAGATGTCACCTTGCACTTGTCACAATGGCTAAAATTAAAAAAAGATAAGAAATAACACGTGTTGGCCAGGATGTGGAACAAAGGGAACACTCGTGTGCTCTTGGTGGGAATGAAACAAAAATTGCGGGTAGCCATGTAGAAAACAGAATGGGGCTTTCCTAAAACTAAAAAAATGGAAATATCATATGATGTAGTGATTTTACTACTGGGTATTTACCCAAAGAAAACAGAAATACTAATTTGGTTAGATATATGCAGCCCTCTGTTTATTGTTGTTATATATAGTGAAATATTACTCGGCCATAAAAAGGATGAGATCTTGCCATTTGCCACAACATGGATGGACCTGGGGGGTATTATGCTAAATAAATAAACGAGACTGAGAAGCCATATACCACATGCTTTTACTCACATGTGGAATCCAGAAATCCAAACAAATAAATAAACCAAATGAAAATCAGGCTCAAACCTACAAATACAGAGAACAAACTGATGCTTGCAGGAGGGAGAGGGGTTATGGGATGGGCAAAGGGGTGATGGGTGAAATGGGTGAAGGGGAATGGGGGGGTACAGACTCCCAGGTATGAAATGCATAAGTCACTGGAATAAGGCACAGCATAAGCAATGCAGTCGGTGATACTGTGTTGTGTGGTGACAGATGGCGCCTGCACTTGTGGTGAGCACCGCATATGGTATAGAGAAGCTGAACCACTATGGTGTACACCTGAAACCAACACAACATCCTGTGTGACCCATACTAAGAAATCAAACAAAACAAAAGAACTCTTTGCTTAATCTTTTATCCCTCCAGTTGTCACCTCTTTCTTTGTTTCTTTATCAAGAAAAATTTACCAAGAGCATTTTGAATATAGGGTGTCAAATTCTTCACTTCCCACTCCTTCAAGCTACCGCATTTGGGTTTCTGACTCAGCCACCACCTCCCTTGACAAGATCATCTCCACCAGGACTGATCCCAAAGTCACCTCTCCACCCTCCTTTTACACAACTTTTTCATGAGCAGTCAACACCCCATGACTGTGGATATCTCCCTCTTTTTCTGCTTTAAAAAAAAATTTTTTTTTAAATTTCTTGTAGGTCTGTGATACTAGAAGAAGTGTGGGTTTTTCTCTTATCTTACCAGGCTAGTCCTTCCCAGTCTCATCTGCTTGTCTCAAAATGTTGGCTGGTAGCATTCTCAATGTTTTTCTTAAGGAGTTCAGTGTGGTCTAAGTCTTTGAATACCATCCATAGTCTGATGAGTTCTAAACTTATATTCCAGACCTGACCTCTTCTGTTCTATCAGACTGCCTAGTTGATACTTTTCTTAATCCCATACTCCCATTTCCCACTATAACAGTTAAAGATATGAAGAACACTGAGGGCTTAAGCCAGGAGCCCAGGTATCATGCTTGATCTCTCTTCCCTGTCCCTGCCACATCTGATTCCTCAGGCAAGTCTTTTAAGTTCAGCCCCAAAATATAGCAGGCTGTATTTTCTGAAAATAGTGACTGTTTTGTTTCTTCCTTTTTCAGCTTGTCTATTTTTCTTCACGTGTTAGTAAGGACCTCCATGTCCTATCATAATGGACATGACTAGTTAGGTTGATACCAGGATCCCGTATTGGTTAAACATTAGAAATTCAATTTATGAACTCACGTAGGTTAACAGATGAAAAAAGAAAAGGTACACCATCATTTTAGTAGTTGAACAAATGCTTTTTATTAAACTCCAAGTTCATTCAGTAAAAATGTCTTAGAAAATAAGGAATGAAAACAAAGTTTCCTAAACTGATCATGGATACGTACAAAACCTATTGTTAGACATTGATTATGTGAGGAAATATTGAAACATTTCCCTTTGAGATCAGAGCAAGAGAAGAATGTGCACTGGTACCATTTTTTTTCAACAGTAAAGTCCTAGCCAGTACAGACCCCTAAGGTGAAAATATATAAAGAAACAAATAATAAAGAAAGAGACAAATAAGTGTTATAAGGACTGGAAATACCTTTTTAAAATGTTTAGTACTAACAGGTGATATGAGTGTGCATGTGGAAAATTCTCATTTTGAAAGCTGTGGAGTTTAGCAGTGTTGCTAGAGTTAACACAAATATTAATATTTTGTGATATTGCTGAAGTTAACATATACACATTAACTGTATTCCTATATAGAATCAATATTCCAGTTGCAAAATGAATATTCATTTGGAATAATGGAAAAATCCACTTACACTAAAAATGATGAAGGATTCAGGGGGCACCTGGGTGGTTCAGTCGTGAAGCATCTGCCTCCTGCTCAGGTCATGATGCCAGTCTTGGAACTGAGCCCCACATGGGGCAAGCGGGGAGCCTGCTTCTCCCTGTCCCACTCCCCATTTGTGTTCCCTCTCTCACTGCTTCTTTCTCCATCAAAGAAATAATTAAAATCTTTAAAGAAATTATGAAGGATTCAAGAATGAAGTAACATATCTAGAAAATGTTCTACAGTTTTATGGGAAAAATTAGGAAAGTATACAGAGAATCCCTGGGGGTACCTAAGGAGATGCTGAGGTAAAGCATGGTCATAGACTGGAACACTACTTTCTTGAAAGTTGTCAATTCCCCACAAATTGATCTAATTTTTTAAAAATGCTTAGAATCAAATCACAGCAAGGTTTGTTGTAGTAGTAGTTGTTTGCTTCTTTGTTTCGGTAGAACACCACTGACTTTAAAATGGAGATAGAAGCAACAAAGAACCATGAATAGTGTTCTAGAAGAAAAATAAGGAAGAACAAATATAAAAATATTACAATATTGTAGCACTGACACAGAGATAGAAAAATAAATCAGTAGAAAAAAACAGAGACCCTCCAAAAGACCCACCGTATACAGATACTTGGCCCAGCAGATGAGAAGAAAAGAGTAGACTTCAATGAACAGTGCTATGATAACTGGGAATCCATATTTTTAGACAATAAAGTTGTGTTTCTATTTCACGTGACCCAAAAAACATGTGAACTTGGAAGGAAAATTGCCAAACTCTTTGAAGATAATATAGAAAAATAACTTCATGGGGTTTGGAGAAACAAAATAATTTTTAATCCAGATACTAGTAGCATTAACCATAAGGAAGAGATTAACAACTTTGACTTATAATGTTTATCAGAAAAAGTAATGTTTATCAGAGGATACCAGAAGAAGAAAGGGTAACCCAGAGTGAGAGAAGCTATCGGTACACCTGTAACTGACCATGGTTATATAAACAGAATATCATGACATGCAGAAAATCCAACAGAAAAATGCACAAGAGGAAGAAACAAAATCCAAATGTGAAGTTAATCTATGCAAAGCTGCCTAACGTTAATAACTCGGACAGCGTAAATTAAAACCACTCTAATACGCTATTACGCACCCTCATTTTGGCAAAAAATGGGGGCGGGGGCGGTGCTAGTAAGTGTCCATAGGATCTAGGGCAATGGAAACTCCTCGTATATTCAGAATGGTACAACTTGAACTCGCCATTGTTTGTAACTTGTTTTCATCTAGTACAGTTGAACCTGTGCAAATACTATGGCACGGCATTTCCATTCTTACAGAATACCAGAGAGACACTTTCAGATGTGTAGAGACACATAGATGTTCATAGTAGTAAATGGACACAAATGAAACCAATCAAATAGCTATCAACAGCAAAACAGATTATGTTTCGTATACTGTATTCATAAAGTAGAGTATTAGGCAGAAATAAAAATAAACTACAGCTATAGATATCAGTGCAGATGGACTTCACAAACATAATATTGTATAAAAGATGGAAGCCATAAAGGTTACATAAAATATAATCTTATTATATTTACATAAACTTCAAAATCATTTAAAGTATAATATATATATTTTTGAGTGCACACATGTGTGTATGGGGATGGAGGAGGAGTAGGGTGAGAGGGAGAGAGAGAGTATTTCTTTTTTTTAAGATTTTATTTATTTCTTTGACAGAGAAAGACAGTGAGAGGGAACACAAGTAGGGGGAATGAGAGAGGGAGAAGCAGGCTTCCTATTGAGCAAGGAGCACACTGAGGGCTTCTATCCCAGGACCCTGGGATCCTGACCTGAGCTGAAGGCAGATATTTAATAGAATAACCCACCCAGGCACCTGAGAGGGAGAATCTTAAGCAGTCTCCACGCTGAGCACTGACCCGAGGCAGGCTTGATCTCATACCCTGAGATCATGACCTGAGCCCAAAGCCAGAGTTAGACACTTACTAACAGAGCCACCCAGGTGCCAGTAAACCATTTTCTTGAAGGTTGTGCATAAAGGGCAGGAAAACTATAAAGGAAAGCAAAGGAGGATCACAGATGTCAGGGTTAGTGTTCCACCTTGAGGCAAGGGAGGTGTTTTGTTCTTAGAAGGACACGGGAGGGGCTTTAATTCCTGGTGATACATACTCTCTTTCTCAGCCTGGTGCTAAGCCTGAAGGTTCACTTTACAGTCATTACATATGTAATTGTACATATCTCTTACGGACTTTTTTTGGTGAACATGACATATTCCAAAATAGCAAGAATGTTGTGGGGTTGCATCTTCTGACTCTAAAAGACCCAATTTCGGTTACTAGCGCACATTCTAACTACGTAGATTATAACATGACGGTGGTCCTAAAACGACTTTATTTTTTTTCAGTTTTAAAGTCTGTGTTATAACAAATGGATTATGGCAAGTAAAGTTCAAAGTTCTGCCTGCTTCTGAGTTGTAACGTGTTGCTTCTTCTGTCAAATTGTCTGGGTTTAGCAGGGATTCAGACAACGTCCATGTTTCCTTTGAATTCGATCTTTAAAAGCCTTAAGACAGTGTCCCAACTCCAACCGCAGATCTCATTATCTCTGGAAGGGTCCAGGAGGATGGAATCTTTTTGACAGAAAAGTCACAATATCCTAGTCACGTTAAATTAAGTCACTTATTTTTTTTTTAAATTAAGTCACTTATTACTTGCAACTCGGAAGTGCCGAATCTTGCCTCAAGTGTTTTCAGAGAAAAATAGGGTAGCATCTCCCCAAACACTGTTTTTCTTTTCTTTTTTTTCCCTGCTGAATGTAGGATTTAGATGTAATGAAAGGGATACATTGGCTCTAATCCTTGAAGGGCATCCACCTATCCACATTCATAAACCAATTTCCTGCCATTACAGGAGTAGCTAGAGCTCCCAATGAGACAGCAACCCTTCTGCTTAGAGTCTTAAAAACCCTCATGTACACACACACACACACACACACACACACACACGGTTGTCATCAATATATGAGACTAAAATTTTACTCCATCTGGTTATTTGGCCAGTTGTTTTCAGATTGATTTGCTCTGTATTACTTTGGATCCAGTATAGCAGTTCCCATGGCCCAGAGCTTGACCCTGGCCAAGTTACTGGAAGTGGTTCAGGAGTTCTCTGTGCACTAAGCATTTTATCCTGGAGCCCTTCAAGATCTTCAGGCCTGACCTAGTTGCTGCCTTTAAGAGCCCTCATTTAGTCCTACAGCAGGGTCAGAATCCTTGACAGGAAGCTTGAGAACAGAGATTCAAAAGAAATAAAGATTCATGAGACTCTGGTTTTTAGGGTAGAGTCAGACTTCCCTGATTGCGGCCCCATTTGGTGACGTGATTTTGACCCAGGTATGGGTGAAATATCTGGTAAATTGAGTTTTATTTCCTACTATGCCTTTTAAAAAGGTTTTTGTTTTTTTGGTTTTTTTTTTTGGCAGACTCTTGTTAGTCTTAACTATCTTGCGACTGACTATTGTATCATTATTCATTTTTTGATTTTTTGATGTAAGTAGTTTGTACCACTTGATACTCTTTTGGGTGTATTTTTTTTTTTTTACTAAGTGGCCAAGTTTCCTTCTCTGTGTGGTATGAGCCAAGTGGAAAGGCAGACTATACTGGGATCCGAAGAGTATCTTATTGTTTCTTTTCCCCAGTGGGTGGTTGCTGTTTCATAATATGTCCTAAATGATTAGGCTAAAGAAGGCTGCCCTATGTCGAATGGATTAACTCCATCAGTTAAAAAGACTACTCATCTCTAAACCTCTTTCTTAGAAGGGGGGGATTAAGTGAGACAAAGGTAGTGTTTACTTTGGAAGGATATTTCTCTGTGGTCTAGATACCTCTATGGCCAAAATGGTATCTTTTGGGAAGGTTGTTGGGCTTGTTCTAATGATCATCTATTTTATGAAAGTCATAGATTTGATAAGAGGTACTAATTAAAATTTCGTATGTGTAATTGATAAAGGCAGTGACTCTGTTGTATGCCAGGAATCTAAATCCATTCTAACAATATTCCGAGCTAAACAATAGAAAGAATTTGTTTCTATTTGAGTAGGAGTGAATTGATTTGGGAGACTTTTCATGGATAAGACAAGCAAAACATGACTTCCTTTGTGTATCTCTATTCAAAGATCAAAAGCCATGGGGTCTTTTGGTGAGACATTTGCCTTGGTAATAAAGATAAACTCTCAAAGGCCTTAAAGATTTGGATGGTAGGTTCCAATTACACCTTGAGGAAATTGGTGTATTTGTCCTCTTCTAAAAGTTTTATTTCTTGGCTATAAAAAATTCATAGAATATTTTTTAAAAGATGAAGAGCATGTCGACTGTCAGTTGCTTTATGGGAAGAGGAGCCTGGATAGCTCTTTCAAAGCAGAACTAGGGCAGGGACAGAGTTTGCCACTACAAGGATAGTAGTTGTAATGCTTCCGCATAGCCACAAGGTGGAGACAAAGAGCGATCTAGGTGACCGCAGACTCTACACTGCGTAAGGTCCATTCAAGATAGAAATTACTTTACTTCCCTTTAGCGGGGCTTGTTATTTCATTTTAACAATATTTGCCAGAAGTAAGGGTCTTTATGGTGCATTCAGTGTGACCAACCACTAGAGCTTCAGTGGTTTTGAAATTAATTGCCCATTCTTCTAATAAGGCCGTGGCTCTGTAGTGCTGAGGGGAGATATAAGCAGAGTCCTTCTTATTGCCTTTAAAACTATTAGGCTGGAAGCGCCTGGGTGGCTGAGTAGGTTAAGGCCTCTGCCTTTGGTTCAGGTCGTGATCCTGGGGTCCTGGGATCAAGCCCCGGATCGGGTTCTCTGCTTGGCGTGGAGCCTGCTTTCCCCCTTCTCTGCCTGCCTCTCTGCCTGCTACTTGTGATATCTGTCTGTCAAATAAATAAATAAAATCTTAAAAAAAAAACCAAACTGCTAGGCAGCCATTACTCTTTCCTAAATTACCCCAGGGTGATGTCTTTCCTTTGGAATTTATCCAGTTTTCTAGGAACGTGGGTATTTCAGATATTGGATTGAATAGCCTATAAGAGCATTTGTGGTTCCTTGCCCCACACTCTAAGATGTGAAATACCATGTTGGGTTTTTAGCAGTTTGAATCCGGTTGGCCATTTGTGGTCCGTAGCCATATACACGTAAGATTCATGCAAGTAGAGCTCAGGTTGCAGCAGATGCAGTAAGTCTGTATCGTGTGTTGGCGGAAAGTGTGGGCTCTGGAGTCCCAGGGAACAGGGTTGGCTTCACCACTTAGCTTTGTATCTGTGCCTCCTTCTCTGCAGAGGGGAGACAGTAATAGTACTTATTCTGTAGGACTGTTGTGAGCATAAATAAATAAATAAATAAATAAAAACACTTAAAACAGTTCCTGGTAATCAGCATTTATTTAATTAATTATTTTTTAAATTTTATGGCAAAGAGCATTTATTGATAATTCACTGTGGCTACATTCACATCCTTGTGAGCAAATATACTCTGGAATACAGAATGCCCTGAGATTGTCACAGTGACAAGAAACTGTGAACTTTGAAACAGGCAGTAGAACCACTTGTAAGAAGGGGAAGGCTCCAGTTTCCACTACAGAGAGTGTGGGGAGGAGTCAGGTTTTTGGCTTTGTCTCTAAGGCAACCTCTTAAACCCAGTATTAGCCATCCATGCGCTCCTCCTTAACATCCTGGTGAAGAACTCCAGTTCTGAAGTTGAATTTCCTGGGCTCAAATCCTTCTTCTGCCTATAGGGAGGCTAATCATATGCTGAGACAACCAGCAAAATCAGGTACCAGTATCTTTGGAGGTTGAACTTGATATTTAATAAAAATTCCGTAGTTCACATGAGATAAGTCAGAAGTTTGGTGAGCTTCCATTTTCTAGGTGAATTTTTGTTTAAATTCGAAGTCTTCGTGGAGGATTTTTCTAATTGCTGGGGTTTTCACTCAAGCCCTGACTCTTCCTCTTACTCGCTTCGTTACTTCTGAAGTTATTTACTTTCCCTCAACATCCGTCTCCTCAACTATGATGTGGGATAATAGTAGTAGCTACTTCCAAGGTCTGTTGTGAGGATTCCATGGGATAACGCATAGAACACACCACACACAATGCCTGGGACTGACTGTCATCGCGTGCTAGGTGTCATCACTGTTCTTTCCATTCACACGTTTACTGAGCGCCCCCACGTGAAAAGCCCCCAGCAAAGGATAATAGTGGAATAAAAGGAAATTATCGTAGAATCAGGAGGAGGAGGAAGGGATTCAGAAAGACATTCTGTAAGTCACTTCTCCTTCGGAGCAGCTATTCTGCTGAATGCAGCTCATGAAATGATAGTCAACAGGACAAAAATATGGTTTAAAAGCAAGCTAGAGAAAAATGGTCACACCCCATGGTTAATCCTGGAGACAGAGCCCGAATGAGAACTCCATCTAGGCAAAGAGTTGGGATGGGTTGGAATGGATAATGTGAAAGCTCAGGGAGGCTGCATGGTGAGTTAATTTGGTCTGCTGCGTCCAGAATAATCCTGGTCCCGTGTGAGGCCTGTCGTGCAGGCGGACTTCTCATCGCGGCTGCTCTTAACACCAGACACTGCCTTGATTCTGTGGTGACCAGAGGGGTCAGTCGCCTCTTCTGTGCAAAGAACCAACAGGCTGGTGGACTTGATAGGCTTTGCTACTGTGACGTTTACTTTTGGTTGAAACAAAAGTATTAGAAGATGGAAGTAAGCGAGAAGATGAAGAGGCTTTGTGCCATCCAGTGTGAGTTTATAGGGTCTCTCTCTTTCTTAAGATTTTATTTATTTGAGAGAGAGAGAAAGGGCGAGTGAGCAGGGGGAGGAGCAGAGTGAGAGGGAGAAGCAGGCTCCGTGCTGAGTGTGGAGCCCTATGCGGGGCTTGATCTCTCGACCCTGAGATCACAACCTAAGCCAAAATCAAGAGTTAGACACCCAGGTATTCTTCATACCGTCTCTTTTGAGTTTACACAATTATTTGGGTTAGGTCTCACCTAAGAATCCTTCCAGAGTGGGAGAAGGGACATAAGACAGGCTAGGATCTCAGTAACGGTCATGCCTGGAAGAACACTGATAATGCGTTAAAACTCTTACACAGACAGCGAGTGCGTGCCCACCTCCAGGGGGCCAACTCTGAAATGGGATCCGGTTTGCAGGCTGTCCAGAGAGACAGGCCACCACGGGCCCTGGCAAAAGCTAAAGAATACCCTTGCGTGTGTATGCATATTGCAGTGGACAAACACGTTTACCGTTATCCAACAGCAGACTTTTATCCCCTTCTCATGTCATGGATGAGAACAGAAGCACAGAGACTTTAAGAGATTTTCCATAGAACGAAAGCCAAGTTCAGGGCTCTCTATACCAGCCTGTCTCTCTTGCTATTAGAAAAGTTCCCAAAACATAAGCAATTAACAGCCATGTTTAGGGCTGGCAGGGGTGAGATCACATTATTATGTAAAGCCATAGTCTTTAGAACTGTTGGTCAGGGGGCGCCTGGGTGGCTTGGTCAGTTAAGCATCTACATTTGGCTCAGGTCATGATCGGACTCCCTACTCTTGCGGTGTCAGCTTCTCTCTCTCCCTCTGCCCTTCCCCCTGTTCATGTTTGCTCTCCTGTGCTCTCTCTCTCTCTTAAATAAATCAAATCTTAAAAACAAACAACAACACTGTTGGTCAAAAGTAGGAACCGAGAGCCCGCGGGACCTTAAGACGCACAGATGTAAGATCCTCTCCTGGAGGATTAGGATGCTGAAACAAGTCACTGAGAGCAAAAGTATAAACCGGCGAACAGTAACAAGGGATTTTCCTGAGAATGTTGGTGTCATTTTGTTTTATGACTTAACTGCCTCTTCCCCCACCACCTTGCTGCACATCGTTTCCTCCTAACGATGCATGTACGCCAGCATGGGGTTTTCCTGCCACTCGGGCAGACGGGCCAGGCTGGTCGCCACTTCCTTCTGGACAGGCCACCCCCAGGCCTCAAAGAATGGAGCCAGATTCTTCTGCACCTTTTCCGAGAACTTCTGCACCCACAGATTCATCTTGCCAGTGTTGTCTTTGGGGATGCCAGAGAGCGTCTGGTACTCAGCAAAGAGCTGGGTGAATGGCTCCCACCCAAAGGCCTCCTGGAGCTGAGAAGAGAAAGAAGGGACAGGATGAGGAACCAGTTTGTGGAAGTACCTGCGATACGCACTTCCAGCGTGTTTCAGTCATAGTGATTCTCTCCCCTTGATCATTCATGAGCGTCCCTTCCATGATTTGCCCCTGTGTCTCCACTCTACCCCTGCACATCAAGACAATCCCATTGGCTCATTCCATCCATCTCTTGACCACAGAACCTGTATGCCTTGAATTTTTTAGGGGACTTTACAGGGAAGTGAATATCTGAAGAGACATAAATTCTCAGCAAATGACAGTTATTATAATTACCTCTAACTTAAAAAATTATATTCCCAGGTTCCAAGTGTTTTCTGAAGTGTTTTCAGATGGGTCTGAGTCTGATTGAGATGGGAAACCTGGATATCTCACACGTTTGGTCTTTGGGACCCTAAAGGCTGGGAACGTCCAACACATTTCAGACAGAATAAAATCACTGTTTTTATACAGCCACCTCAGATCGGTAATGATTTTCAAGGCTACTATTTTGTTCTGTGGAACATTCCCTTTGGGGCAAAACCAGGAAGAAGCAGGCACACTACAAGGGGCTCAGAAGGAGAGTCTCTTGTTCGTGGAGGGATAGCCCACCAGAAAGCCACAAGCAGGAGGCCCTTGTCAGCTACGATAATAGAGGTGCAGAATGAGCAGGGATCCTGGGGTGTCCCATACCACTCGCCGTATTTGGAGGAGAATTCTGACTTTGTGGTATAAATCGTAAGGACAATTGACACCTTGACGTCAGGCCTCCCTCTGATCTCACTGCCTCGGCCTCTGCCAGTCCTCCTGTGCATCACTGTTAATTAGTACATCAACACATCGAACACTTGTTACACACACAACATTTATTATATATCGACAGAGTGCAGGGTGTTGCACTGAACAAAAGTGATTAGGAGCTCCTGTCTTTCCAGATCCCATGGGTCAGTGGGAGAGACAGATGTGTAAATAAATTCCCAAAAAAGAAGGCTTATCAAGAATGTGATGTCAGGAGAAGAGGGCAATAGAGCTGAATTGTGCCAGGTGACTCGACTTGACAGGCATTGCTTTCAGCATGCTTCAGCCACCAGAAGGAAACATGGTGGATCGGGGACAAGACAGTGAGGCAGAGGATGTGTCATGGCAGGAAGCAGGGAAGGTTAACTAGCGAGGACCGGGAACGGGAGCTGGAGCTGGTGCAACCTGCCATGTAGGGCCTTTTACACCCTGCCAAGTGGCTTTGACTTCACTCTGTATGTGGAAGAGACCACTTTAAAAGTTTTAGACATGGAATTGTAAGATTATTTTGGAATTAAAGTGGAAGATGGACAGTGGGGTTGAGGCAAGATGCTGGAATAACTAGGAGTTTCTCCCCAAGAGAGAGAAGGGCAGTGAGAACCTGCGTGAAGGCAACAGAGGGAGGTAGGGTGGGGATCAGGTGGAGGGTCAGAAGGTGTCTGCCTGTCCTGAGATGGACTCTCAGACTCCAGGATGATGGGTGTCTCCACAGCTTCTGCAAAATGATCTTTAGGGCTCCCTGGTGAATGAGTGAGTGAGTAAGGCGGGCACAATTGTGGCTTTCACCTACACTTCAGTGGCAAGCTGCCATTTACAGTCTGTTTTCCAGTGGACCCTCCGACTGTCTCCTTAGGCATACAGAACTGAGACAATGCAAAGTCATCTCATTGACTGGGGCTGTCTCCATTCACTCTTAGAAAATACCAGAAAGAACAATACTGAGATGGTGTGGCTGTGCCAAAGTCCAAGACTTGTCATTAATTCCTGATTTTAGGGTCTGGGTCCATCATTTAAATGAGTGATATGGGACAGGCTGCTGAAAATCCTTAATCTGGCATTTGCCTCTGTGAAAAGTGGGCCACACCACTCTCCTGTAGGGCTGTGGTAGACTGCACAGGAGATCCTAATTGAGGAACAGCTTTGCCAACTCAGAAACATTAATGTCATAACAGGTTGGGGGAGGGGCCAGGGCTTTGTGCATATTTCCCAGGAAGCCCGCATGGTTCAGGACTTTGGTATTCTCCCATTGGGTTGGTTGGTTATTTGTTTACTCGCTCTAAAAACATTTCAGGGTCATGTAGGGTAACTGAATTCAGAAAACCCTGACTACAGTTACCTCCTAAAAAGCTTCTTGTAATCTAGTTGTCCCAGAGACACACCACTGTTATGAAGGGATGAAGGGATGCAACACTCACTTGATCACAGAACTAAGGTGAAGAGAAACAAAGCACAACAAAACAACACCCACTTCTGAAGCACTTATTAGGAGGCCATGGTCAAGACTGGTGAGTGGAAGCGCTGGGCTCCAGCCTCAGGAAAGACTAACTCGGAACTTCCGTTCATGACGGGTGGACCAGTAGGCTGTATTTTCTCTACTTGTTTTCTAGATATTTTTTATTTCCTCTTACTTAACAACACAAAGTACAGGAGCCAGTGAGACAGGTGTTATTTCCTCCAACTTATGGATGTTCTACCATGCAGTCAGGCCCACCGTGCCCAGGTTGGAGGGGGTGGCGAATGGGGTCCAGGATGCAATGCAATGGAGGGGTCTGCTGGCCCTCACCTCCCTGCCTTTCTGCTCCGTACCTGTAGGTATGTTTCCAGAGCTGTCCACACATTCCAGTCATTCAGGGGGGCTCCCTTTCCCAGGTACGTTTTGATTCTCTTCTCTCGTTCTGGAGGGCTCAGATCAGGGTGGGCCTTAGCCCTGGGAATGTCCAGGACCGTTTCATGCACATAGACAGACCAGAGGTTGCAGGTGGCCTCAGTGGTGTGTGGCGGGAACTCCCACTCTTCTCGCTGCTGGTTGTGACCCAGCTCATGGATGGGTCCCCACAGACCATTGCTCCTAATGCTGGCCTCATTGATGAGCTCTTGCACTGACTCCAGGTGGCACATGATGGGGTATCCTGAGTGCATCCAGCCTGGGAATGCAGAAGGTAGAGATGAGGCATGGCAGAGGAGGAGGGGACACAAACCATCTTCCTTCATGCCTCTCTACTGAGTCACTTTTCCTCACCATCCTGGGTGCCCCCAGCAATGCCAGAATCTCCATGGTGATTGGAAAGGAGATGGCTTGCTCTGCTTAGTCAGGAACTGAATGGTCCCCACGCCCCTTCCCAGCCTTTCATGTCAGGGTTATGCCCTCCTCCTTGCTCTGGCCCTGAGCAAGATGAATACACTTATTCTCACTACAGTTCAGGGCTTCATTTTCTGTGATTTTGCTTCATGTGAGTCTGTGACACTATGTCCTGTGTCCAGGTTTGAGATCCCTGAGACTAGAGCAATGTCAGTTCTTCTTCTGCCATGTAAGCCACTGTTGTACAGATTTATGCTCTTTAGCACAGATAATCTCCTTTTCTAAAGAGAAAAAAATTGAGGTCCAAAGCAATGTTCTCTATGTCAGAACTATGTTTCCGTTTTTCTTTTTTTTTTGTAAACCCATCAATACTTAACATAAACGTCTTTCCTTCCGTTGCCAGCTCTGACTTACACTTGAAGGAATATTTCTGTTTCTCCTTGAAGCAAGGAAGAGGGCTCATTGCTGTCTATGAACTCCTAGTAGCACTATTTTAATATCATTCTACCATCCTGTGAAATCTTACCTTGTAGATAAAAACGATTCACCTTTTCATATGGGAACATCTTTGCACCCCCATCAAGGTCTATGTCTGTTATGTCTTTTTCCTTTACTGGTGAGATTATGCCTTTCACGTGTGGGGCATTAAAAAAGACAAAAGAATGAATAAATGGTGTCCGCGGACTAGGAGCACCCACCAGCTGAGATCTGCACATCAGCAACAATCCTCTCGGGACAGCAGAAGGGGAAAGGCCGGGCTGCTAGCTGGGCTATAGCGTGCATCATCTCATCCCAGAGGCGGAGTACAGGCTCAGGGTCCTCCAGGTCTCGCAGGTTTGCCGTCGGCACCGTCAAGATGATATTGTCTGTTGCCAGCTCTCCCCAGGGAACCTGGCTCCTCTGGATACGCTTTTTCCACGCCTTCAGAGATGTCTTACCTGGGAATAAATATCACGGGCTTATCTCGCTTTTCCCCAACTTACCTTGAGCTCCAGGAGGAGGACACTGAAATAATGAACTATTAACATGTGGGTCTGCATTCTATGAAGTGAAGCACAGGCCTCCAGACCTCCCCTCAGTTCTGCCCGAAGTCTCCATGGACATGGTATTCCACAGCTCCTGCCTCTGCTTACATCTTGAACAGTTCTTCCCCTTCTGTCTGCAAATCCCTACCCCACCCTTCTTTAGCAACTGAACCCATTACTCTGGTGGCATCCCCAGTGCATCCTCTTCCCTCAACATTCCCTCAGCACTGGCACGATGATATAGAGACGTAACAGACATAGACCTTGATGGGGTGCAAAGATGTTCCCATATGAAAAGGTGGATCATTTATATATCTACAAGGTAAGATTTCACAGGATGGTAGAATGATATTAAAAATAGTGCTACTAGGAGTTCACAGATAGCAACGAGCTATCTCTTCCTTGTTTCAGGGAGAAACAGAAATATTCCTTCAAAATATTCCTTCAGTCCACTCACCCAGCTTGTAGTAAGGGGCAGGCACAACCCTTTTGATGGTGACAGATACGGGGCCCAGTTTGCTGCCCTTTGGCACGATGACATAGAGAAGGCCACCCCAGAGGCAGCAGATGGATTGTTTGGTCCTGTCCAGATAGCACTGATGAGTCACCGCAGGGGCTCGAGACAGCTTGCTGGCCTTGGTCAAGTCATCTGTGTGGCAGCCAACCTGTACCTGGGGAGGAGATTCCACCATATGTAGGAGGAACTAGGGCCCTATGGTGTGTGTGTGGGGGCGGTGGGGGTACGTGTGTGGGATGCTCTGTGAGGGCAGCGGGCTCTGTGTGTGGGGTCGGTGGCTGTGTTGTGCTGGGTGAATGGTAGGTACTAGAAGAATACCAGCTCTCTTCCTCGATGAACTATGCATGGAAACCTATGAAATTTTAGCACTCTGAAAGTCATCGGGACTGAAAAGTATATGGAACCAGGGATTTAAATGGCTCCGCAAAGAACTGTCGACAGACAGACCAGACAGGATAACCCTGAGGCTGTTACCTACTAGGACCCCACAAAGCCCCTGTACTGGGTGGAATCCAGGCTCTTGTGGCAGGGCTGAGGCCAGTGTGCTGATTCCAAAGGCAGGAGGAGCCAGAGGGGATCCTGGTCACCATTTGTGCACAGCCAGGAGACCACCCATCCAGAGGCGGCAGGATCTGGCCTGAGTTGGGGGGGACTGATTCCTGCTTCTGCCTTTGTCGAGGACTCCCCTTCCTGGTCAGATGGGTTGAGGGCTGTTTTGTCTGGAGTCCTGAGGTTGCTTTTCTTAGGTTTAATGTAAGCGAGCTCCAGACAAGAGGCTGACATGGAAGGTACCCTGTAATAGGAAGTGACCCTCAGAGCTAAGGGAGGACAACTTTAATGTTGCCTCTAGAACCTATCTTTGTGACCAGAAGCAGCACACCCCTCAGGCGTGAAGGTAGTGACACACCATGCAGAAAGGCCCTGTGCTGGTGGCCAAGCCGGTGATGTCCTGAGGCTGTGACAGGTGCTCCTGGCCCTCCTCAGATCACCACGGGGAGGTATCATCCTCACATGGAAATCGAAGGGCTTAGCTTGGAGTACCTAAATTCACTCTGGCATTCAGTCCCTCCTTTAGGCTCCCTGAAATTGAGCTGCTTTGCCTATGAAATCTGAAATGGGCGAATAGTCCCTTCCTGGCCTCCTGGTAGCACTGCTGAGGGCTGAGGAAAAGGAAGTGGCTGTGTGATCTGGGGTGTCAGCAGTGGGGTGTCTGGCCTTACCTTCAGGCCGGCAGAGGCTGCAGCTTCAGACAGCGAGACTTTTGCACTCTCTCCAGGTTGGAGGTAGAGCCCCGTGCTCACCCAGGCATCACAGTGGCCTGACAAAAGCCATAGGAAAGACTGAGTTCTTTACTCACCTGCCTCTGCTGCTCCTGGAGCCTCAGAGCCCCTCCCGGAGGCACAGCCCCTGCCCTGCCTACCTCAACTCATCCACGCTCTGGGCATGCGTCCCTCGAAAGCCCTCAGCAGAACCTCAACCCTGTCTTCCCCAAAGTACACCATAGACAATGAAGCTGGCCCACCGGAGCTTCAGTACCTGCAATGTCCTGTGAGCCCGGAACCCCACCTTCCCCCAGGTTCTGATGCTCTGTATGCACTCCCCACTCTGTACCTGGGTTGTTCCCATCGATCTCCACAGTGATGGGGTGTCCTGAGCTGCAGGTGCAGATTCCAAGTTCCAGTGCCAGCTGGGAACAGTCAGTCCCAGAGTGTGCCAGCTCTGTGGCCAGGTGGAGCACTGCAGCCTCAAAGGAGTCGCCAGCCACAGGGTGCTCCCGGCTCACAGCTGGGAGGCCCGACAGACACACTATCTTCCTCAGGTGTTGGTGCACAGATTTGTAAGCAGGGACTCCATTTGCTGGGATCTGTAGGAAGGCTGCACCATCTGCTCCCAGCTTTGCCAGCCATTGCTTTTCCAAGTTCCTAGCCCCATGGCTCAGTGCAGCCTGGAATTCAGACAGCGCCTTGCGGAAGTGGTAGCTCTGCATCTCGGGAGTGGGGACAGGGAAACAGCCTGCCTGGAGAGTCTGAGCTAGGATGCTGAGGCCAAAGCAGTTGAGGATGATGTTACCGGGGAAATGAGCCAAAGCAGAGCGGCCTGGATTCTGGCTGGCCCACCACCAGGCATGGCCCCCGATCAGCAAGCCCCCACCCTCGGCCACAAACTCCTGCAGCTGCTTAGCCTCCTTGTCACTGTAAGCCGTGCAGCAGTAGACACACAAGTCCTGCGTCAGATGGGGCTGCAGACTGCACTCCAGGCCATGCTCCGACAGGAGGGCACACAGGGTTTCTAGACCTGTGGTCACCCCAAGTTTACCTGTCTGACCTCTGGCCAGCCAGCGCACAGCATTGAGCAGAAAGGGCCCCAGCTTGGGATAACAGAGGATGGCCTCATGGGCCGCCAGGACTACCCGGCCCCGGCCATAGCGGGCAGCTGCCAGGAAGCAGCCGAGTGAGGCATCTAACCCCAGAGGGAAGGCAAGGGCCCCATGAACCAGCAGCTGTGAGGGGACTGCATCCGTGTTGAAGTCCAGCTCTGAGATCCCTTCCAGGAGCTGCTGCTGATCCTGCCTGAGATCCTCCCCACATCTGCAAAGTGACAGGAGACAGAGGGGCTACAGTCAAATCGGAGAACCACTGAAGCAAGCTCACTGGTTGGGGAAATCTGTGTGGGGGTGCAAAGATGACCTTGTTCATACCCATCTCCTTGTTCTCACTAATAACTGCTAGGGTTGGAGTATGTGATGCCATTTACTTTATCGAGTCTAAGGAACATCTTTTTAAATTTTTTTAAATTAACATACACTGTATGTCATTTGCCCCAGGGGTACAGGTCTGTGAATCGTCAGGCTTACACACTTCACAGCACTCACCATAGCACATACCCTCCCCAGTGTCCATAATGCAACCACCCTCTCCATACCCTCCTCCGCCCAGCAACCCTCAGTTTGTTTTGTGAAATTAAGAGTCTCTTATGATTTGTCTCCCTCCTGATCCCATCTTGTTTCATTTTTTCCTTCCCTACTACCCAAACCCCCGACTTTGCCTCTCAAATTCCTCACATCAGGGAGATCATATGAAAATTGTCTTTCTCTGATTGACTTATTTCATCTAAGGCAGATTTTTTCACCTTTTAACAACTAACTGATGGCATACTCCTGTCTAATTGACAGTGTTTGCTCTTTGTGACACATAAGAATACGGTGCTTCTTGTAACTGACAAGGTCACAGACTTGATGGGCTACTGAGGAGTATGGTAGTGGCCTTACGTGCAAATCTTAAAATCCATGTTCTCCAAGTAAACCGTTTTCAGGAATTCTTCATATGCTAGTCAACCTAGTGGTGGATATTCTGGCTTGACTTTTATGTCTATTTAAGTAAATACCCATATAAGTAAGTCAGAAAAAAAGTAGTCCATTCCTAGAGAAAGTAGTTCTACATTTCTCAGAGCTAATTTTGGCAAAAAAAAAAAAAAAAGGTGTAAAAACATCAAATTGCTAGCTCTGAGCTAGAAATGAAGTAAGTTGTTTAATACTACACTTAAACATGTATGCAAATACTCTTTTAAAATGGTCACTTAAATGTGATAAGAATATTTACCACTTTTTATTGAGAAATAGTCTAAATGTAAGAAATTGAGAAAAAGTTTTGTATTTCAAATTTTTTAAAATAAAGCCAATTTGTTTTGTTTGTTTTGTTTTTTGCAATTGTTAGGGCTAAATTTTATTTATTTATTTATTTATTCAGTTTTATTTTAATTTTTTTTAATATTTTATTTCTTTTCAGAGTAACAGTATTCATTGTTTTTGCACCACACCCAGTGCTCCATGCAATCCGTGCCCTCTCCAATACCCACCACATGGTTCCCCCAACCTCCCACCCCCTGCCCCTTCAAAACCCTCAGATTGTTTTTCAGAGTCCATAGTCTCTCGTGGTTCACCTCCCCTTCCAATTTCCCTCAACTCCCTTCTCTCCTTCCAATTTGTTGATCCTCTATACGTCAAACAACATGAGATTGCTTAAGTAAGTTACAGGTTAACTATAGATGGCATACCATATGGTAATTAATGTAATTTTAATATAATATTGGAAAAAGCTTAATGGAAAACATTTAAAAATCAGATTCCAAGATACTGTACCTTAAATAAACCACAATTCATGAGACAAAGCACCAAAAACAAAAACAAAAACAAAAAAATAGAAAACACAGAAACCTGACATAGAAGCAGAATCTAAAGCATGTTTATCAAAATGCCTTCAGTGACCCTCTTGGCTACTGAGATTATAGGCTATTTTAATTAACTTTATAAAACTTGATTGTCTCATAATAAAAACCAAATATTCTTAAAAATAGTTCATTCATTCAAGTAGCAAACATTAATGGAAAAAGTACCTCTTGTACAGTTTCTCCTTAATTTCTCTTCATCATAAAAGAGAAGCAAGTAAAAAACAGGCATCAGTCAGACTGTGGCTTGCTACTTATTGGTTAAAAATGACAGGTAGATCCATTTGAATTACTACAGACAGGTGTCCAGAACATTCTACTGAGCAAAAAGATTTCTAAAATAGCAGAACTTCATGATGCAGTTTATGTAAGACAAAAATAACCAAAGTTAATATATGTTAGTGTAAATGTCAAGAATGTCAGGTTAAACCACAATTAACTTTTAGACTGTGGGATAGAGAGTATTGGTATTGAAAGAGATAGTCAAAGGGGCTTATACCTCATTGGTTGTTTTTCTTTTTTCTTTTTAAATAAGGAGAATATATGAATATAATTTTTCAGGTAATTAAAAATTAAATTTAAAACATTAAAATGTAACTGCTTCAAAAATAGAAATAAAATGTATGATCTACAGATGTGTTGGGGAATTAAAGGAGTAGAGAAAACTCAGTCCAGAAAGAATGCAGAAAGAAAGCATAAAAACAGAAAATAAGAAAGAAGGCAAGAGTAAGAGATAGACTGAAGTTATCACTATATATGAATGGGTTAAATTTCTATATGAAAAAATAGAGGCTCCTGGACTGGGCTAAGATCATCTAGGTATAAGCTGCCTGTGAAGACAGACTTGAAACTGACACAGAAGGACTGAAAATGAGGTAATCTACATATCAATAAAACTGTATCTGAAAACACAGCAAAAAGAAAGCAGAAGTGCCAGTATTAATATGAGATGCAACTGAATTCGAGGAGGAAAGAATTAAAACACACAAGGATGAATATTTTCCATGGGTAAAAGTTACACTTTACTAAAGATATCATTTTCATCAAAGCGAAGTGCTGAAAGCAAAAACCACTAAAAAGCAAATTAAAATTTGATGAACTCATAATTGTGTTTGGGAAGGTAATGGCTGTCTCAGCATCCAATGGGTCAGTTATATTAAAAAGGGGGGGGTAGATGTGATGGAGCAGAATGAAAAATAATTTGTTTAGAACCAAAGGACAATGTGTGCAACATCTCCCAGACTCTGATGGCAACAGAGAATCATAATGCTGTATTTCACCAATTTGTGGCATAAATATATAGGGGGAAAAAGACTTTCTCAAACATGATACATTAAGTAAAATGTCAGTTTTCAGCTCACAGACATGCACAGAAGAGCAGATTAGATGATCTGTATCAAGCTTCTCAGAGTGGTAGCTACCAATAATCCAGTGGCATGAGAATGGGATGGTGGTGTGGGATGGAAGACAACCTGCCATTCTTCTCTATATATTTCTCCATTGACTGTATGTTTTTGCTGAAAGCCTTGCATTCCTTTAGAAATACTTTTGTAAAAAACCGGGATGTTTCTCAAAAGAAAAATGAAGGAAGGAAGGGCAAGCATAGCAGAGCATAGTAGATGAAACACCAAGTAATTTTCAACCGATTGACAATGTTATGAGGGCAGTATTAGTGATCTTAGATATTTATTTACCAATATTTAAAACCTTGTATACTATCTGTCTGCATATTGAGGTCTGAAAAATAATGAGAGTAGCTATTACTTAATAAGACTCTTGATACATGGTAGGCACTTACACATATGGATTCTCTCTCTTAATCATGATAAACCTGAAATATATTGTTCTTGCTTTACAAACGAGGCTTAGAAAAGTTGGGCAGCTTCCTCCATGGTTCTTAGCTCATACTTGGTGGGAACAGGAAGCAAATCCAGGGTGGTTTGCCTTTAAAGCCAATGTTGTCCACACAGCAGAAAGTCTCCTTCAACTGAGTCTTTGGAGTAAGCCCACAAGTGGGTAGATGGCAGGCAACGCATATAGTTTGTGCAAAGGAGGCTTTAAATAGTTGTGAAGGTTGGGGTGCCTGGGTGGCTCAGTAGGTTGAGTGTCTGGCTATGAATTTTGGCTCAAGTCATGACCTCAGGGTCCTGGGATTGAGCCCTGCATTGGGCTCCATGCTCAGCAGAGAGTCTGCTTGAGGATTCTCTCCCTCTGCACCCCCAATAAATAAATAAATTTTTAAAATAATAGGTATGAAGGTGCAAATAATACAGTATTTATGGAAAAGAAAACATATATGTCCCTTCAAAGCTGACAGTGCAGGAGCCACTGAAAGAGAAGGGAAGAGAGAGGCAGTGGTGTTCAGAAAAGTTACCAGAGCACACCTGAACAAGCAGGTGATGCAGGGAATGGCTTTGTGAATGCAGCTTAAGAGCTCTCCCAGTCATGATAGCTATGACAAGAAGGCTCGGTGGGAAGTGAGTCACCATCCCCTTCACCATGCCTTGGCCTTGTCTATTCTATTCCTCATGGTGCCTAATTGGCTTATTTTTCCTGAAGTGTTTGTTTCTTAATTTGTTTTCTTTGCTCTAAAATCCTCCTTGTCATCTTATTCTGCCACTTCTTTTAATTAACATTTATTTTTTGAAAGGTCTAAACCGAACATTCAGGAAATCTGCGTCTGCTCACTGGGTCACGGGTTTCTTCAGGCATGACTGATTCTGTTGTCTTTCCATACTAAATTTCTGTCTCTCTTCTGCTTCCCTTTTAAATTTATTGCAGTGTTTATTTATAGAGTCAGTGTATGGATTTTTTCTCCCTGATTCGCGTCAGCAGACCTTTTCCACATTCTGCAGGAAGTTTTTCCTTCCTGTGCTTTCTAACTTGCCCAGGACCCATGTGTTTGTACGCACACCCCACATCCATCCATCTTCCCAGATAACATGGAGGTTGATGTGTTTCTGCTTTCCACTTCCTTGTGGCCTGAGGGTTGTAGCATGAACTGAAAGACAAAGGTCACCTGGGCCCACTGCTGTGCTCGCTGGGGGCTAGTCCCTCCACTCTTTGGGGACCAGAGGTAGACCTACTCCACCCACCAGGGGTGGAGCACACCTGAGGAGTTCCAGCCACCACCGTGCGGGGAAGATGGCAGCTCCAGCATCCTTTTCGGCTTCCACCAAATCCTGAAGTAGCTTTGCTGCTTTTGTGCTTGTGTGGAATCTCACCCAATGTGTTCATTCTTCTAGAACATGAGAAGACATTAATGATAGTTCTAGGATTTGTGGTTTCCACTTCTTTCTCGCCTCTGGGGTGGGGGTGGGGTCAGGCGATGCTGCATACCTGCCATGTACCTGTCAGCCTCACAACTGCCACCTTCAGCTCTTTACTCAGCATTGTTCATTCATTGGTCAGATCGGTGAAGATGGCAACTCCAGGGTCCAGCCTCACTTCACACAACGTGGAGACTGTTTGGGACTGTGGTGAGGATCACGTGACTGAACATGAACTCTTCAAGAGACGCATAAGCTGCTGGCAGATGTTCGCTTCTTTGTAAGCAATTCCTAACATATTCTCCACCTTATAGGTTACGCCACATGTAAATGTATTGAGGCGTTGTTCTAGGAGTGATGTTTTTCCTAGACTCTTCTGTGTCTTGGTATTCTGCGTCTGAGAGCCTTTGGATCTGACTTTGCATATTAACGCAAGTGCCATGTCCTCCTCAGCTTTATAAGCATAGGTGTGCAGTCAGCTCTTGCCCTTGGGGACAGGACAGGGAGAGTATCTTCTGTTGGCTTTTAGAGAATGCCCCTCCCCTTGGCAGACAGCGTATTTCCTGTCTCCAGCAGGAATTTGAACTTAGCAAACCTGCTGGGTCAGTCCAGGAACATTGACCAAGATTTGCTGGCAGGAACGTTCCCCCCAAACCTCTAAGGGATTGTGCCTGGGAGGCTCAGTCAGTTAACTGGCTGCCTTTGGCTCAGGTCATGATCCTAGGGCCCTGGGATCAAGCCCCACATTAGGCTTCCTGCTCATTGGAGAGCCGGCTTCTCCTCCTCTTCTGCCTGCCACTCTGCCTACTTGTACTCTATCAGATAAAGAATAAAATCTTAAAGCAAAATAAAACATAAACTCATAAAACAAAACAAAACCCCTAGGGGGATGCCAGGTGGCAGAAGAATGAATGTAAGCTGAGGGCCTGGGCTTAAAGTAACTGGGCCTTCTTAGACTTTGAGCTGATCCGGTATACCAGCTCCAGCTCATTTCTTGGCTGAGCTCTCCTGGCAAAACACTGCTTAACAGGAAGTTAACTGTGGGGTTAACACTGTATACTAAGCCACCCCTTCTTTTTTATGGTTTTATGGTTTTAGATGTGTACTCACTTATGTATTCATTAATTTATATGACATACAAATATCTCAAAAGTCCAGAGAGCAATGATCAACCCAGGAGCAGTGAGCACCTCAGCAGACTTTGGCTCCTAAACACCATTTCCCACTCAAAGAAGGGCAGGCTCCTTGGAGAAATGGCTGATCTTGGGTCTGGGGCAGGAATGTGTAATGTGAGACCTATACAAGGAAGTCCATTAGGGTTGGGTCAAAAATTTCAGGAGTTCGGGAGCCTTTTTGTGACTCGGCTCACAATGGCCAAACATTAGATGATCGACACAGCTACTTCATCAGTAGCACTGATAAAAATAAATGAAACACATTTATTATGTGAGTGTTTCGATCCATGCTTTCACAGTGGAGACCTCTGGAAGATTCCAGGGATCCACTCCAACCAGTGTTTTGAAAACACTGGTTAAAAAGGGGAGAAGAGGGAGAATCCAGCATTTAATTGTGCCTTCCTTACACAGACTGTACCACAGGGCAAGCTAATAGTGGAAGAAGGGAAGTTCATTTTTTGTTTAAAGATTTTATTTATTTGTCAGAGAGACAGAGCAGAAGCAGGGGTGTGGCAGGCAGAGGGAGAAGTAAGCTCCCTGCTGAGTAAGAAGCCTGATGTGAGACTGGATCCCAGGCCTCTGGGATCATGACCTGAGCAAAGGCAGGTGCTTAGCCAACTGAGCCACTGAGGCATCCCAGGGAAGTTCATTTTTATAGAAGTATTCTAAATATTAAATGAAAAAATGCTAGAACTTTAAACCTACCATGTTATATCCACTAATGAATTAACAGATCTAGGGCTAGGCAATGATGATTAATGACTGCTAATATCACAGTGAGAGAAATAGACATTGTGTCCCATCCTATGGGTAGAAGCCTGAAGACAGGCAGGCAGAGAGAAGGAGTTGAGGTCTCTGTCTCACCCTTCAGGCTGTGTTTCTGACAATCACTATGTTTCCTCTGAGACCCCAGGTCCTAGGGAGTGTCCTAGCAAGGCACCAGTGTCCACCAGGTGACGCAGCTCCTGGGCTCCAGTGACACTACCACTTTCCTCTGCAGGTGGCCCTATTGCTAAGCCTTTGGGTACCCTTCTGTCTCTCCTAAGGGTTTTCAGTCTTTGAATCATGCTTAGTTAGTTTCCTGTACTAAGTCCCTCTGGAACACCAGCTGGTCCTGACTGTGTGACAGATAAGCCTTTCCTGATGACCTAAATACCCTCCACTCCCTTCCCTGTTACTCTTACCACTTATTCTGTTGTGCTTTCCTTGTAGCTCCTATCAACACCTGCTAGATTTTCTATTTATTCGTTTCCTCAGTTGCCTAACTCTCCACTGGAGTATAAATGAGCAGGTAGTAGGGCTTGGCCCACTGAATGGGGCCAGGCCCAGGGTAGTGCTCACACAGATAAATCAGTGTTCTTTCATCTGTTTGAGAGACACAGATACGCACTCTCACCAACCCAGGCACTAGACTCGGGAAACAGAGAGGTCAATGAGATAAGGTTTTCTATTTGGCTGCAGGGTGGAGTAGCAGTCAGAACTCAGCCCTCTTTGGGCCTCAGTGCATTTTAAGAGTCCTGTTTTGGGCTTGTGGTGGTTCCAAAACAGAGTGGAGAAGTATGTGTATTGAAATGGACCCTGGGGGCACCTGGGTGGCTCAGTGGGTTAAGCCTCTGCCTTCAGCTCGGGTCATGATCAAGCCCCACATGGCTCTCTGCTCAGCGGGGAGTCTGCTTACCCCCAAGCTCGCTCTCTGTGCTGCTCTGCCTACTTGTGATCTCTCGCTCTCTGTGTCAAAGAAATAAATAAAATCTTAAAAAAAAAAAAAAGAGGAATGGACCCTGACGGGTGCCTGGGTTGCTCAGTTAGTTGGGCGTACGATTGAGAGAGCCAAGCAGATTCCATGCTGAGTGCAGAGCCCAATGCCAGGCTTGATCCCATGACCCTGCGATCACGACCTGAGCCGAAACCAATAAATGGCCAATCAACTGACTGAGACACCCAGGGTTCCCTGAGAGTGCGACTCTTTTTTTTTTTTTAAAGATTTCATTTATTTATTTGACAGACAGAGATCAAAAGTAGTCAGAGAGGTAGGCAGTGAGAGGTGGTAAGCAGGCTCCCTGCTGAGCAGAGAGCCTGATGTGGGGTTCGATCCCAGGACCCTGAAATCATGACCTGAGCTGAAAGCAGAGGCTTAACCCACTGAGCCACCCAGGCACCCCCCTGAGTGTCTGATTCTTCTTCTTTTTTTTTTTTTTAAAGATTTTATTTATTTATTTGACAGTCAGAGATCACAAGTAGGCAGAGAGACAGGCAGAGAGAGAGGGGGAAGCATGCTCCCTGCCCAGCAGAGAGCCCGATGTGGGGCTTGATCCCAGGACCCTGGGATCATGACCTGAGCTGAAGGTAGAGGCCTTAACCCACTGAGCCACCCAGGCGCCCCTGAGTGTCTGATTCTTAATCTCAGCTCAGGTTTTGATCTCAGGGTCTTGAGTTCCAGCCCTGTGTTGGGCTCCACACTGGGAATGGAACATTAATAAAAAAAAAAAAAAAAAAAAAGAAAAAGGACATTCAAGAGGGAGATTGAATCTATTGTTAACATGTGTTAGACTCTCTGTTGGGAAATACCACTCACCTGGTGTAGAGTGGGATCTTGGGTATCTTCTTAGAGACCTTGAAGCAGTCTATGTCCCCATAGATGTCGGTGAAGTATACTCCGGCCACACTTGTCACCTCATTCCCGGGGAACCGGGACAGCACTCTGTCAGGACCGTGCTCACTGGCCCAATACCAGGCTTGGCCCCCGATGAGCAAGCCGCCTCCACTCTTCACAAACTGGATCAGCTTGGCAGTCATCGTGTCAATGTAGGCACTGATGCAGTAAACTCCCACGGGGGCCCCTACTTCTGGCTGAACTTGTGCCGGAACCCCAGAGGCTTGCAGGATACTTACTAGTGATGGCAGAGAGGGGTGCACTCCAGTGGGAGCCTCAGGTGAGGGACAGAGCCAGCCCACCGCATTACGAAGAAATGGAGCAAAGCCAGCATCCAGCAGGTAGCCCTCATGGGACACCACCACCAGGCGGCCTTGGCCATAGGAGGAGGCAGCAATGAGGACCTGGCCCTTGTCATTCACCATCACTGGGAAGGCAGCCTCCCCAGTAAGAAGCAGTTCACACGGGATGACATCTTTAGGGACATTCCAGCTGGTCACTCCTTTCATGAGGGCCTCGAAAGAACTGGCCGGAGTTGTTGCCATGGTTCAACTAGCTGCTGCAGAGAAAATCAAAGACTCAGCTTGGTCAGAGCTGATGAAGGACTGAGTGGAAACACAACTAAAAGCATGCAAATGAAAACCATTTATCGGTTTCCAACCGTGTGCCAACCACTGGGGTTGCAGCAAGACACCGCAGATAAGAGCCCCACTATCATGAGTCTGATATTTCAGAAGGGGAAGGACAATGTGTAAATAGGAAGATAAACAGATAAATGAAATACAGCAATTAGTAACTGTTATGATGAAAATAAACCAGTGATACGTTATCAGGCAGAAGAGAATGTAGATTGCAGGACAGGAAAGCCTAGATGAGGACGTGACCATGAAGCTTGAAATAACATTTCAGCTGAGAACTGATTTGCTTTAGAAGAACACACCCAGTCCAAAGAAGCACAGGGCTGGGCGGCCACGGAGAGCCGGGCAGGGTGAAGGTCAACGAGCTGTGTGGGTGGAGAGCACCAGTCAGGGCAGAGAGCACCCAGAGCACCGCGCAGGGCACCCAGAGAGCACAGGGCACGGTTCAGGGCACCAAGCAGGGTGGTGGGAGAGCACCAGACAGGGTGGGGAGCACCGGGCAGGACCTGAGTGGCTGAGGCAGGGGCTGGGTCCTTCAGGGCTGCAGGGCTGCAGAACTGGTGTGCAGAAGTTGACTTAATATTGTACTGCATCTCTGTGGACAAAAAGATCAGGCGACCTTTCAGAAACTGCATTTCGGGGAGTTGAAACACCTCCCGATTTATCATGTCTGCAATAACCTGTATGTGGGTAGCATTCTGTGGTTTTCAGAGGTCTTTTAAATTCAGTGTGCCTAAAATTGAGCTTATTGTTCCCTTAAAGCAGCTCCTCTTGGATAAATGACTTAAGCCTCAGTTTCCCCATTTATAAAAAGAGAATCGTACACCCCTGGGAGGATTGTTTTTGAAGGTTAAGAGAATGCATAGAAAAACACCCTGTTGTGAGTACACAGTGAGTGTGGAAGAAACACATGGGTCTGCCCCTATGTTGACCTTTCTAGCTTCCCCAAGTGACAAGGGCCATGTCCTGGGTCCCCTGTCCCTTCCGGTCACCTGACTTCTAACTTCAGCAGTCGCCATGAAGGAATTTCCTGAGCGCTCAGATGCCTCCACCCTGGTGCAGGTGCAGAGGGGCAGCTCTGAAGTGGTGAGGAGCTGACACCTGGGGGAAGTGGGGGGTGTCGCGGACACACGCCATGGTGGTGGACTTCAGGTGCGTTCTGGAGTTCCTCACAGGAGAAGCTGAGATTCAGCTGCCCGCAGTGGTAAAAGGCTCAGCCATGCACGCTTCACTGCCTTTCCCTCCTTCCTGTTCTCTCCCTCTCCCTCCCCACCTCCTCACTCTGGCATTCTGGGCCCACTTCCCAAACAAACCACCCGACTCAAGTCCCTGTAGCAGCCCTCACTTTGGGGGAAGAAACTAAACTGAGACACCAAAGCTCTCCTCTACCTTTGGTTCCTTCCCACCTCTCTCCTGTTTCCATTCGCAGCCAGCCGCCTATCTCACTTTGCATCGTTGTGTGCGGGAAGATAAGAGTGGAGGGCATTACACCATGAGACCACATTAAGGTTCACAGCATGGAGATGTCAGTGTGAAGTTTGATTTGAGAAAAACATGCAAATGTTCATTGTGACCGAAACTTGGTAACAGCGCTTGTAGGAGCGAATTAGGATGACATGCCAGAAGGTTGGATTGGAATTTGTAGTCTGGAGGGAAGTATTTAAGAAATGCCAGGTAGTAAACACTGACTTTCCCTCTTCAGCATCTATTCCCTTCCTCACCTCTACTGCCCTTTCTAAGCAGATCCCAGTTTTGTTCAGATAATCTACTTGACCCTTACGAGATCCAGTTGCAAGGGTAGGTATGTATTAGCTGAAGCCAAGCATGCTAGTCTCTCTCCTTCGTACTGCCACGACTGGCTCTTTCTGGGTCATACAAAATAAATAAAAATGAACAATATGATAATTGTCGGGCCTCAGCAAGAGGCATACACAAATCACAACTGTTCCTGTGGTACATCAGCCCATTTTCTTCAAGCAGACGAAAATGCTTGCAGTGATTCCACTTTCTCACTAAGCCAAATGCGGGGGTAACTTCATACATAAGCTTTCTGATTATGGGCTAGCATTAAGAGTCATGGGCTTTCTTCAGTTATTTTTAGTTATGAGTTAAACTTAATGTGGTCCCACATATCCTTTCCCTGAAGGGCCCCAAGAATCTGGGAGGGATTAGCCAGCATCTACTTTAGGAATCAGGGTGGTGGCATCCACCTATGTGCGTTTGCTGGGATGAGTCACTGGAGAGGTTTACTAAGTCACTAAGATGACCCAGAACAGGTGCCTACAGCTGTCTTAAGAGTAAGTACTGTGGTGGCCATGAGAATGCTCCGCTCAGATCTCCAACTGCGGGGAGCGAGTATGTACTTGACAGACAGCCCCAGCTGGTGCCTCTGCATCCTGGTGCTGGGGCCATGCTGGGACTCTCCTGGCTTCTCCTGGCTGGTGATTAAGGGGACTAAGGGGAGGAAGCAGGCCCATTTGTGGGAGAGACGGGACTCTTCTGATGGGAGACTATGGCTGAGGGACTCCCTCCTACTGGCTTTGATGAGACTTTCTGAGACCTGGCCTGCGGTGTGAGCCTTTCCTTCCCTCCCTCTCTTCTTCATGAGAGGTACAACTACCTCAGTGTCTCTTGGCCCTCTCAGCCTCCTCTGTTCCCTCTCTGTTTTCTCTCAGGGATGTTTCCCTTAATAAGTCTCTTGCACATCTGATCTCATCGTGGCTTCTGCTCCTTGGAGGGTCCAGGCTAACACATATAGTGTTACAGTTATATCTCCTGAAGTTCACGTGCTCAAGTGCATGTATTAAATTTGTGTTATAATGGCAGTGAAGAGGAACGTCATTCCCTTGAGAGCACTTAGAGAAGCCTCACTTACTACATTTTCATTCTTTGGTACATTTATGATAACCTTTGCTCAAATTACGACATGGTCTTTCTCTAGGGCAAGTTCCTGCCTGCCTGTTTATCTAAAGCAATGAAGCTATAGTTTGCTGCTGTTGTTGACAGGTGGCCAGTACTTAATCACACTCAGGAATGTTTCATATTCTCCTTTGGTGTCTTTGTGGAATTAACCTGGAACTCTGTTTTCTTTTTGGATCAAAAGTGTATGGAACACATATGGTAGGAATGCGTAATATTGCAAAAAGGAACAAGCGAGGAGTTTTCTTTTGTTTCTAAACTTCTCCCATCTCCAGTTCAGACATAACGTTTGGTTTTTGACTGGAGAGTTCAGTTGTCTGGGAGCCAGGGGAGCTAACTTAGTCCAAGGCTGAGTGTGGATGTTTTTCCTCTGGCTCTGAAATATCAGAGCCACTGGGTAGGTACACAACAGACCCAGTTTGTACAATTGCACGCACACCAGTGTGGTTTAGATGTCTTCACACACAAACCCACACATGTTGTCAGGATGTCAGAGGGGCTCGTGTTGGGAGTTGGGAGTGAGTGAAGGCCAATCTCTCAACAACAAAATTCCTACAGAGTCTCAAAGCTACTAGTCCTGTGGGACCAGCAACATTATTTTTTATGTTTCTCTACAACATAAACAATTATTTCCAAATGGATTATTCCAGAGTTTTATAACATCAAGGTCTTTCTTCTCAAGGCTTTTCATTTTATGCTGAGACTTGTGATCTAAGTGTCTCTTAATTTTGATTGAGGTTGAATTATGCAGCTTAATTGGGGAAGAGGGAAAATGGAGTAAGAAGCCAAGGATACCTGAAGCTGTTTCTCATGACTCTCTGCACATCTGTCCTAATGGACAGCCATATGTAAGTCTGAGACCTCCACTGCTGTGCAAATTTAATCAGTAGTTTCCACATCAATTTTCTCCACATAAATGTGGTTCCAGATTCCACTTGTTACTGGGTCCATGTCGCCATCATGAGGGGCCCAGAACTTAGAGGAACATCTTCATTCAATACCTTTGGTAGAGGACACAGCATCCACTGAGATGAGCCCCTCTTACTCCTAAATTCCACAGGGAAAATCTCCTGTAAAGTGCAAGCTCCATACCCAGCACAGAGACCAACACGGGGCTCAATCTTATGTCCCTTAGATCATGACCTGAGTCAAATGCTTGATCAGCGGGCCACCCAAGAGCCTCTGTTTTTTTCATTTTAATGTTCAAAGTGGAAATAAGCACTATGAGGACAGATGTTTTATTATGTTTATTGTGTATTTCCCTCTATAACAGGAACTGGCATTGTAGTACCTGCTCAATAAATGTCGATTGAATGAATTTATAGGTGACCCAATGACCTGATTGGAAAGGGATGCCCAAATTTGGGACATGTATCTTACAGATTTTATAAAAATTTTATGATTTTATGACTGTTTAGGCAACATTTCCATGATCATTTCTTAAAAGAGGGCAGATAAAACATAAGGGATTTTAATTTAACTTGGAAAAATATTTTCCTAGTGGCTTCAGCTAGCTTTTAGTGTTAAAAAATATTTAAAATTCAGTGAGGCCACAGATCTTTATTACCTTACTCCCTGTCTCACAGAGACTGTAAATGCAAAAGGGGGAGTTAGATCACTGGAGAAAATGGTTTCTGATACCCCTTTTATCAAAGCATTATGTATCTAATGTACAGGCATCTTTAGTTTCTGTTTTAAATTCCAGTTGTTTTTTTCCCCCTTGTATGGCTCAATTAGCAAGTGCATTTAAATAGACTGTGAAGGTATATTGTTGTTGCGTTATTCCTGCTAGGTAAAAGCAAACTGTTGCCCTCGTGCCTACTTTCTGTTCCTCCTGAGAAGGGCTCAGGGAATCTACTTGTCCCACGGGGGGATGTTTCAGACAGTAAGTAAGTGACCCATCAGTATTGACTTGTGGTCCCATCTTCATCTTGAATTACAACCAAGGCTTCCATCCGGTCTAGGGGAGCATTAGGGAGTCATCCTGTTCAGGGGTCACTCTTGGGTACCTTGTGAGATTATTTTTTTCCCTAATTTATCCCTGTGTTCAGTCAAGAGGAATGCATATTTTATATCATGTAGGAGGAACAGGGGCTCTTCATCCATTCTTTTGGGGTGAGAAAGAAAACAGAAGCAGCTGTGGACATGCAAGAGCTTGTCTGACACACTCACAGCGAGGCACTGTTATTCAATCCCTTGTGCATTAACAATTTCATAGAACATCCACCTCAAACAAGAGCACTCTTGAGACCATGATGAAGCAAGACAAGAGCAAAATCCCTGGACAACCACACAAGACCAAATCCCTCTTTCTTGTCTGAAATGAGGACCTGCTACTTTTTTCAGGAAGCAATTATAGCTTTATGGGGACTTCAGTTAGCCCCACCAACAGATGAGATTTACTGAGATGATCGTAGAATTGCTTTTTCTTCCTTAGACTCTCCCCAAAATTATCCACCCAAAGCCCCAGTTCTCTAGTAGTTTCTTTTAACACCCTTTTACTGAGATGCCCAGTTCCTGCTGTATTTAACCCTCGCTGCAATCTAACCTGTTGAACTATAGCTGTGTTGCTGGTGGGCTCTGGCTGGAGGGCAGGAATTCCATTATCTGTTATACCTGAGGACATTCTCTCCTCCCCATCCCATTAGACGCTCTTCTTTATCCAGTACCAGAGAACCACCAAGTGTTATCCGATGGTCGCTCCAACAGTACTGACACGACTCAGCTGTTTGCCTTTTTATAGTTTCATTTCAGTTTCCTATGAGGATTGAGTTTTAAGTCCGTTCTGCATTTTGATTGTTTGCTACCAGTGGTCAAACTCACAGTGTCACAGGTTCTTGTGAATGAATGTCCAAAGCCTTGGTTGAGGCTTAGTATTGTTTCCTTGGTACCAGTTTGGTCTCAAGGCTGCTCTGACAGTGAGAACAAAAGGAGAAACTCGATGTTAAAACAAAAAACAAAAAGCAAAAATTTGGCGTTGCCTCTGTCTCCATATCTTGATAAGGCTAAGGGAATAGTTTAGAACTCTGTCAGGTACGTGGCCCCTACTTAAAACCCAGACACTTTGTAGATAACAGGAAAAGGCATTGATATAACCCATTACGTTTACTTGGCCCTGGATTACAAGTTGTGTTGAGGAAGGGAGGGATGTCTTCTGTGTTTGTGCGGTCTCTTCTGAACTGCGTGATTTCATTGTTTTTATGTTGTACCTTTGATCATTTTGCCCTCCTGGTTCCCACCCTTACCCCTTACTGTCTGCCTCCCACCTATGTTATTTCAGATCTCAAATTATATTAAATAATTTTGGAACTCTGTGAAAATGAATTTTATGTCAAAATTTAGCCCATTCATGCAAAGAAATTTTTGGCACCTACATGCATTTCTTAATTATGTATGTTTGAATTCTTTTATAGTCCAGATGAATAGAAGTAACATGCAATGGCCCTCATGTACACATATTTGTATTAATATAATCCTTGGCTTCTGGTACTGTCATCATTGGTCAATGCATGGTTTATTTTTAATTTACTCATTCATTTATTCCATTTTTTCTAATATACTGAATACCTATAAAACTAAACATCCAACATGATGATAGAACATTAATAATAACTTACTCTACACAACCTTTCCTCACAAAGAAATGCTGCTTCTTTATACTATTCAAATCTACAATAATCCAAATGTATAAAAAGAATTTCTATAGCTTTCTTGAATTGGATGTGGAGTGTGTGTGTGTGTGTGTATGTAATTAGAAGATGTCTGAAAAGACAAGAACAGACTCTTCTTCAATGAAGACATACAAATGGCTAGAAAACACATGAAAAAAATGTTCATCATCATTAGCCATCAGGGAATTTGAAATCAAAACCACATTGATATACCTGCTTACACCAGTTAGAATAGCAAAGATTAACAAGACAGTAAACAACATGTGTTGGAGAGGATGTGGAGGAAGGGGAACCCTCTTACACTGTTGGTGGGAATGCAAGTTGGTGCAGCCACTTTGGAAAATAGTGTGGAGATTCCTCATAAAATTAAAAATACAGCTACGCTATGACCCGGCAATTGCACTACTGGCTATTTACCCCAAAGATACAGATGCAGTGAAACAAAAGGCCATACGTACCCCAATGTTCATAGCATCAATGTCCACAATAGCCAAACTGTGGAAAGAGCCCTTCAACAGACGAATGCATAAAGATGTGGTCTATATATACAATGGAGTAATAATCAGCCATCAGAAAGGAGGAATGCCGTGTTTTGCATCAATGTGGATAGGACTGGAGGAGATTATGCTGAGTGAAATAAGTCAAGCAGAGAAAGTAAATTATCATGATTTCACTTACATGTGGAACATAAGAAATAACATTGAGGATATTAGGAGAAGGAAAGGAAAATTGAATTGGGGGAAATAGGAGGGGAGACAAACCATGTGAAACTGTGGACTCCGAGAAACAAACTGAAGGTTTTAGAAGGGAGGTGGGTAGGGTGATGGGTGAGCCTGGTTGTGGGTATTCTTTAAGGAGGGCACCTATTGTATGGAACACTGGGTGTGGTGCATAAACAATGAATCTTGGAACACTGCATCAAACTAATGACGTATTCTATGGTGACTAACATAACATAATAAACAAACAAAAAGAATATGTCTGAAAAGTAGAAGATCCTTGTCTACCACACTTGGAAGATTGACTTCAAGGATGATTGTCAAAGAAAGAAATGTTTTTCAAAATGGAAGCTGAGCAGGGGACCAAAATCTTCAAAAGAATAAGCATAGATGTGATGTAGTCTTGAAAGAAGGGATAGCATGTGTTACTACTGTCAGCAAAAATAGTCAACATCTAAGACATTATTTGGTTATCTGTTGGCTTGCTAAGCACATACATTAGGAGAGGTTGGGATATCGGGGGGCACATTGGTTTAGGGACTAAATATATCAGAGTAATCTGTAAGGTCAGTATGTGAGAACGTAAGGCCAATACTCCTTAGGGAGCTCTATCTGGCCTTGGATTTGGACAATGGAAGAAAGTAAACAGATGGGGAAGAAAGAACCACCAAGATACTATGAATAGCAAGACACAAGAAATCTGGGAGCCTGAAGATTTCCCCTAGATAGTTGACTGCTTATCCAAAATATGGTGGGAGAAGAGGGGTTAAACAGCAGAAAGCAGATTATGATGTTCGGGCAAAGTGGCAAAGAACGTAACAAGGAGACTGACCAGTGGATAGAAATCCTCAGACACCATCTGGTCTCATATAGAACTAAAACTTTCTAAAATTGTAAATGAATAAGAATGCAGGCAAACATACAAACCCATTATGATCTTGAAGTGCTTCTTGGAATTGGGACAAATATCATATACCTTTTTGGGAAAGAAAACTGGTTGGCCAACTTCAGGCAACTCCTTTTCAGTGTTCCTTCACTCAACAAATACTGAAAATCTGCAGAGAGTAAGCTTAATCTCAGATACATGGTGAGATCAGGGACAGGCTTTGCTTTTTGTGGAACACATGAAGAATTGAGAACGTGAAGTATGATTAGCTGGAAGATATTTAGTATGGCTAGAACCAGAGAGTAATGTGGAGATACGATGAACCTGGACACAGGTGGTTCCCAATACTGGAAGGCATCATAAGCCATTTGAAGGATTTTGGTTGGGGCATATCTTAGTCAATATGAGGTCACTGGAGATTTTTATTTGAGTTTATTAAAAATTTTTCAAATACATGCACAAGGTAAAAAATTAAATAGTACAGGAGGACTTGAAATGAAAAACACAGTTTCCCACCCCACCCCTTTTAACCCTAGACCCATTTCCTAGAGGCAATGCATTTAACAATTTCTATTTTTAGATCTTCTGTTGACTAACTTGCTAACATTAAATAATATGTCTGGACAACAATTCTTGACTTATTAACTTTAGACAATCTTTAATAATTTCCCATTACAAAAGATAAGGATTTAACTGACACTACCCCTGGCTTTCCTTTGCTTATCCTTTCCCAAATTTTGATAGATATGCTATTTTTATACTTCTATTGATTTAATTTATAACTTTGGACAGTATACTATCCTCCAGTTCTTGTCCCATTAACTGCAGACTTTATCTTCTCATTCCTATTGTGACTATCTAAGTAGCCCCAGTCTTGCTGCCACTTCTCTTCCCCAACCAATTCTCAACCTCTTTCTGCTCTCTTGTTTCTTAACTTGTCAGGATTAATTATGTTCCATTTCAGTTCTGAACAAAACAGTAAGCCATTCATGTTTTGTCTCTAGGCTGATCAGAACACTGAATACCAGCAAACAGCATCTGCATTACTTTGGCTAAGTAAATCGTGTTTACTGAGAGCTGAGTAGGAACTAGGACATTTTCTCCCATACATATTCAGTGTTCATGAGCCTCTGCCACTTGTAAGGAGAGGTATCTACCGCCAATGTCCAAATGAGGCTCTTCTTACATCCCATGAGTTTTTGTTGTTTCACAATTGGACCTGAACGTCTTGACACATTTCCGTTTTCTTTTTGCTGAGTAAAGAATGTATGTCTCCATACTCTCGAACATTCCAGCTTCTCAAGGATCCTATGGAACAGAATGCATACTTTCTCCAAAGAGGCTGAAACGGTGTACCCTCATCTCAAATGGGTCTGCTAGAATGACACATCCTGCTGGACAACTGTCACTCTAGAGTGAGACATCCTGGGTGAGAACCATTGTTTTCTGGATTCTATATTTCCCTCTTTCCTTGGGTTTCCTTTTCATTTTGTCAGAGAACTTCCTCAATGTACTTCCACAGAAAGGATTCAAAGTCGGTCGACTGAAAAGTTGCATGTCAGAAAATGTCTTTATTTTGACACTACTTGAGGCAGTTTGGCTTTCAATAGTATTCTGAGTACAAAAATCTTCCATAAGCGAAGAAATTGCTCCACTGGCTTCTAGCATTCAGTGTTGCTAATGAAAAATCTGCTGCCAGTCTATTTCTAATTCCTTTTTTGGTTGAGCTAATGGTGATGACTTAATTTTATTTTCTCTGTGGACACTTTTAATATCTTCCCTGTATACTTAATATTCCAAAAGTTCACAAGATTCTGTCAAGATATAGGTTTTGTTGGGACCCATCAATCTGGAGACTTGGTTCTTTCTGTTCTTCATTTTTTGTCCATTTTACTTCTTCACCTATATTTTGTGTGTTCTTTTTTCCAGATAGTCCTAATGCTTAGATATTGATTGTCTAGATCTTTTCCTTTCCTCATTTTCTCTGCTGTTTCTTTTTGTTCTATATCTAAGGGGCTTCCTTCAACTTTATTTTCCAGCCTACCTATTGGATATTTTTGGCAGTTTAATTTCACTTTCAAGGGCTCTTTTTATTCTCAGTTTCTCCTTTGTTTGTAGCATTCTGAACTCATCTTACAATTACACCTGCAATCTCTCTGAAGATACAGATTTTAAAGTTATTCTTTCCACATTCACTTTGTTTCCTCGAGAGTTTGTTTTATTTCTCAAGTCTCCAAATTCTAACTGGTAATTTTTCTTACCTGCTCCTCCCGTGTCCTCTCCCTTCAACCCCCGATGCCCAGAGACTGGGGATTCCTAGCTGACTATTTGCATTTAAGAATCAAGTAACTGTTAACTGTTACAGGGGTGGCATGGGTGTCCCCTGCCAGTGTATGGTTGGGTCTGTTTCACCAATAAGCCTCTTCTAGGACTAGATGCACTTGGGTCACTTGAGCAGGGGTTTCCATAGAGAATTAGCTGATAGGCTAGGGGGTCACTTATTTCGACAAAAAGACAAATTTTATTCTGGGACACCAACTCCTACCTCTCCTCAGGCAGCTTATTCAATTTCTATACAAACAATAACAAGAAGATTTTTAATGGATACCAGTAATGGTCTGCCTGTGTTCTAAGCACAATGGTTGGGGCAGGGTAGGATGGGTTTCACTTTTACAACTGGTATAACTCTTTATAGACTTTTCAGGTGCTCACGTTTCTTTGGGATTATGTTGTTCAGATCAGCTTCTATTCTATCTGAAAGATACCTTCAGTCTTTCATTCATTGTCATGCTTCATCCACTTTCTTTTTCAGAAATGTGTTGAGATGTTCTTCACTTATAATCAAATCTGTTCAGTTTTCTTTGCCGAGATGTTTTCACTTCTCTTTTGCATTTCTTGACTTCAATTTCAGTGGGGCCTGGGGAGGGAGGGGAGGTAAACTTATATGCTCAGTTCATCATCTTATATTCAAAGTCCCACTGGAAGCATTAAAACAGGGGAGTGACATGAATAGCTTCCTATTTTAAAAAGGTCCCAGGGGCCATAATGCTAAAAATGAACTAAAGAGGGTCAGGGCGGTTACAAATATTATTCTAGAGCACTAAAAATCTAATTTCCTTGCTGATAACCTGCAGTGTCTCTTCTGGGAGTCAGGTGCTTTATCAAAATGACCCATCATTCAAATCCCAGTGCACTACTAGAATGCTTTCATGGTGTGCTAGTGATGATAAATGAAAACTGAAGAAACCGGAATCTAAAAGACCTGATGATGCTAAAGTGGTCTCTGTCTTTGCAAAGTACCTTAGGAGCCTACCTCAAGTTCTTTCTTTGAACTGGCATTTGGGAGAATCAAAGGGACTTTCTGTTCTGGTAAAACTGCATGAGGGGTGAGTACAAGCAGGCAAAGAGCTGGCAAGTACGGACATAAAGATCCTTCTGTTTGCTGGCTGGTTTCTTCACTGACTCATTCATTGCACATGCAGAGTACTGTAGTTACAAACACCCATTCTGTAATCAGAGTGCCCAGGTTCAAATCCCAGGTCTACTATCTATTAGCAGAGTAGACTTAGGCAATTTACTTATCTCCACAAAACTCAGTTTACTTATTCCTAAAACGGGAGCAATAAATTTCCATCTCATAAGACTATTGTGAAGATTAAATTAAACAATCTATATAAAACAAGGAGTATAGTTCAAATAAAATTTTGGGTCAGTCTTATCCAGTTATCTGGTTCAGAAGTCAAGATTTCTCTCTGTGTGTGAGACTTCATCTGCCAAACTGGAGAGAAACTCTGGGCAGTGTTAGGAGTCTGTGTCACCATGGAAACATAAACACCATGCCTAAGCCGGATGCCCATTGTTTCTAAAGACAAATGCTCTCCTGGATTTGTTCTGATTTTTTCAAGTGACTTCCACTTATGATTTAATCAAAGAAGGAATTCTACCTGAAAGATGGAATTGAATAAAGAGACCAAACTCCAAGTAGCTATTAAGACCCCCAGTATGATTTTAGAGCCTGTAGATCCTGTCGATCCTAGAGCTTATAAAGCAACAGACCCCAATCCTTCCAGAAGCTGATGTATAAGGTGTAGGATGGGATGGATGGATCACATTGCGTCTGTGAATGCCATCTAAAAGGACAGTCTAGCTCTGAAATGACTGATTAATGTTAATTAGTAATAATGGCAGCAGGCATTTTCTCAATACCTACCAACGGCCAAGCACTGTTCTAATTCCTTTTAGAGGGAACTTATATTTAATCCTCACAATAATTCTACGAAATAGATCCCATTTTATAAGGAGTTTGTCCAGAGTCATGTGACCAAGAGGTGAAAGAACCAGGCTTTGGATGCTGGGAGTCTGCTGGGAGTCTACTGTGAGAGATGATGGTCCTAACCTCCAGGCTATGGCGAGAGAAGGGCTGTACTCAGCTCACTGCTCTGTGGACCAGCAGAACATAGAAGAATCCCTCCAATCACAACCCTCTTCAGAACTATCAGTCTGAGTCTTCAGGACAACCCTGAGAGGAAGGCATTTTTGTCCTCATCTCACAGAGAAAGAAATGTGAGTAGAGATAACAATGACTTTCCCAAGAGCTAATGCTAGCTATGGGCTCTTTCTACTATACCAGACTGCTTTTCAAGCTCTTTGAGTACTGCCCAAGACACAGAATATCGAGGAACTGAGTATCCTGGTAAATTTGTGTTTCAGTGGATTCTATGGTCAGGTTTTTGGAAAAACTCGTCAAAAAACAAAAGCCCAGAGAGTCCTCGGCAGGTCAGAATGAGCACCACCCCCAAGGGCCATGGCCCACAGTGGTGAACCAAGAGCTGGCATAGAAGCAGATGCCAGAGCTCTCAGAACCAGGCCAGTATGGGGCCAGGAAGGAATCTGATAGCTGAGAGCAGAGGAACGAGACTCATAAACAGAAGGTCTGTCTCCTAAGAAATTCTGATTCCCCATTCTGCTGTGTTCTTAACCCACTTTCTAGAGATGGAGCTATCAGGTATTAAGATATGGGGGCAGTGAGCCATGAGGGCAAGGCTAGAACCCTAAGAGACAGAGGTCGAGGAGTGAATCCCCATCTCTGCCTACCTCCCCAAACCTCTCTACCTGCCACCTCGCTGGGCACTCCTTACATCTGTGTGAGGAGGTATAATTTCATAATATTTTCCTTCCATTCAGGCAGATAGGCCAGGCTGGTAGCCACTTCCTTCTGGATAGGCCAGGCCCAGGCCTCAAAGAACGGAGCCAGATTCTTCTGCACTTGGTGGGAGAACATCTTCACCCACAGATTCATTTTGTCCACATTGTCTGTGGGCAAGTTGGTCTGGTTCCTATACTCAGTGAAGAGACGGATGAATGGCTCCCAACCAAAGGCCTCCTGTAGCTGGGGAGAGAAAGCAGCAGCAGAAAAAGACATTTAATCCACAGAAGGAAGTCCCAACAAACACTGTAATCAACTAATATAATGTATTTAACCCCTAAAGCACTGGCTTTATTTCTGTCAGTGGCCGTCTCTGCAGTTCTCGCTGCTGGCCTCATGGGCTACTCGCTCTGCCTTATCTCAGAAGGGCGTCTGATCGAGCACGGTGCTCAGCCCAGAGCAGACACTCAAGAAAGGATGGCTGCGGAAATACCTGTTACGATTATTATCAGTATTTACCACCTATGTCATTATTCATGTAGCTCACTCCATCGTCAAAGTGTCGGCAGGGTAGCACACAAGGATTTAAAGCTGGCCAAAGTGAAAAAAATCCTTGTATCTTTCACAGCTGCAACGTTAAACCCCCCAAACTGGGGAACTGTCCCTCTCTTCCTTACCCTGACATAACCTGCATCAGTCACAGGTCTGTGCCAATCTGCGAGGCTACTGGTGTGGCCTCTCGGAAAAAAATGTGAGTTCGGTAGAAACACAAGACGATGTACAGTCTAGGTGGACAGAATGACGTTAAGTAAGACAGATTTTTGGAAAAAGCAGTTGTCCCAAGGCCACAGGGAGTAGCCCGTGTGAGGCCCAGTTATGGCTCCTTACAGTTAGGACGACACTAGCAGTTCTCTGAAACACCCTTAGCTGGATTTCACAGGTGAGCAGCTTTTGTCCCTGGGGTGAAATGGCCCAGTGAGGAGATTAGAGTCTCCGGGCAGTTTCACTCTCATTCCCAGGGCAGTGGGTACACACAGAGAGGTATTTGGGCAGGTGGAAGAACCCAGCTGGAGAGTGAGTTCCAGAATCCCAGGTGGTGAGACTCTGCATGGTGGCCTGGGAGCTGCTCCAGGGACTGGGGTGAGGGAACTGGGGTGCCGGACAGTCATTCAAAGGCAGAGGCAACCTCATGTGGAGACCAGTGAGGCATCTTGGATTGCTTCTGAGGGAGAAACTTAGGCAGTTTCTAAGGAAAAAAATGGGTCCCATCCCGTGACGTGTGGTTGGGGCGGTGGGGGGAATGGGCAGGATGTTTGGTGTGAGATCGCTATTCCATGACGGGGTTTGGCTTCAGTCTATGGTAAGTCTGGCTTTAAAGCCAGCCATGGTAACTGTATAGTACTATCTTTGCCTCTGCTTTGGTCCTTTCATGAATCTCTTCAAAATCATCGTGTGAGGGTATGGCCAGGACAATTAAGTCCACTTTGGGGTCCCCACAGTGGGGTCTCCCCATCCCCATCCTTTCTTGCCCAGTACCTGTAGATATGTTTCCAGGGCAGTCCACGCATTCCAGTTTTTCACATTGGGACCCTTGCCCAGGTAGATTCGGACTCTCTTCTCTCGAACTGGGGGCCATAGAGCAATATTGGCGCGACCTCGAGGGATGCCCAAGACTGTTTCATGCACGTAAACACACCACAGATTGCAGGTGGCCTCGGTGGTGTGTGGGGGGAACTCCCATTCCTGCCGCTGCTGGTTGCGGCCGAGCTCATGGACAGGTCCCCACAGCCCCTTGGTTCTGATCAGCTTCTCATTGATGAGCTCTTGCACAGATTCCAGATGGCACATGATGGGGTACCCCGCATGCATCCAGCCTGGGAATGCAGGAGGGAGGAAGAGGGGTTAGAACACACCCTCCTGCCTTTACCAAGACTACCAGAACCCTGTAATGCTCAGACGGGCAATCCACACTGACCCACCGGGGCTCTCCACCATCTTCTCTTTCTGTAACTGTGCCTCCCCTTCACTCTGACCTGAGAGGAGTGGGACTGGTGCACGTTACAAACAATCCTTCACATTACTCTTCAGCTTTTCCACTTTTGTGAGGGTGTCTTGTCTTGGGAACCTGTCTCATTATACTCTTTTCTCAATAGGGAGAACTCCTGGATGGTGGCTTTCCTTTTTCATTACTAGATACAGTGTTGCCCACATTGATGCTATTTTATTGTAATCATCTGTATAAGGCAAGAAAACTGTGGTCTAAAGAAATTTCCATCATTTTCTCATTTCCACCATTTTCTCATTTCCACACCCCTGATTTGTTAGGCTCTTGACCCACTGGCAGAGAACTCTTCTTCCCGTGTCTTCTCAATGTTGTGTCCAACAACTGTGACCTGGGGCGAGACCCCCCACCCCTTTTACTTTCTCCTTGAAGTCCCCGATGGGATCCCTGTGAAATCCTAGCACTCTGTTCCTATGCTATTCCAGCTATTGGAAGACAACCCTTGACATGCCAGCTTAGATTGTTCATAATTTCACATACTACTCACGCACCTTCCACAGCCTGCTTTCCTCTGGTCCCATAATCCCATCATATTTCCTTATGCCATCAAAATATTACTTTAGAAAGTGTCTGTTGGAGGTGCACATGATATATTACTTAAGCATTCCATTCTGTTAGACACTTAGGTAGTTTCCAATTTTTTGATTGGGGGATCTGGCTGAGTCTATTTTTTTAAATACATATTTCCCCCCTTTCAAGACTTATATCTTCTATGTGTTGCTAGAAAAACATTTTTACTATGTTGGCTGCCTGCTGCATGGCTGTTGAAAAAAGGGAAGGCCATTAGGGGCAGCATGCACAGAGCACCCACCAACTGAGATCTGCACGTCAGCAACGATCCTCTGAGGCAGACGCAGAGGGAAGGGCTCGGCCCCCAGCCGTGCCACGGCCTGCATCACCTCGTCCCAGAGGCGAAGCAGCGGCTCGGGGTTCTCCAGCGTTCGGAGGTTGGCGGTTGGCACTGTCAGGATGATGTTGTCCGTAGCCAGCTCTCCCCAGGGACCTGGATTCTCCTGGATGCGCCTCTTCCACTCCTCCTGGGAGGTCTCCCCTGGGAAGAGAGGCCATAGGCCTTGAAACTCACTTTCCCAAATCCCTTATGTTAAAACATCCAACTTGAACCCCAGGAAGAGAACACCGAGGTCATAAGTGACCATATCGCCCCTTTTATCCTTCTTCTAGGAAATCTCCAAGATTGTGGGTTGGTCTTCATCTCCTTGGCCCCAGTGCTGAAAATAAGGAAACTTAGCTTCCTCCCCTCTACCAGCCAGGAGTTTCTCTCTTCCTACAGCAAACAGCCCCAGATGATCTCCTGACCCAGCTCTCCCACTCCCTTGGGGTTCACCGCACAGTTCCCACTCACCCAGCTTATAGTATGGGGCATGCACAGCCCCCTTAACAGTGATGGGCACAGAGCCCAGTTTGCTGCTCTGTGGCACGATGATATAGAGCAGGCCGCCCCAGAGGCAGGTAATGGACTTGGTGGGCTTGTCCAAGCAGCACCGGTTAATCACGAGCGGACCTCGGAACAGCTTGCTGGCTCTGGTCAGGTCATCCGTGTGGCAGCCGATCTGTATCTGGAGCAGAGAGATTCCCCCCAAAGTCACCTCGGGTGTGTGTAGGTGGAAAGGGAGGGCTTCCAGGAGGTGGGGACAGGAAAGGTCACTGGGCCATGACCCCATGCTAGCCCACCCCATTCCATCATTCTTCGGGGCTGTGTGGACCAAATCGTGTGTAAACGTCCTCCCAGGAGCGTCAGCTCCACACAAAGTCGTATTGAGACGCTGAAGTGAGAGACACCAGGTGTAGCACATGGCTAATACTGAGGAGGGCTGACTCCCACACAGGGCCCCTAGGTGTCTCTGAAACCCACAGAATCCTGGGTTGCCTACTTTGTTGTGGTGACTGGTCATCTTGGGAATGGGGCAGAGGGGTCTTACGGACTTCAGCCCTTTGCTGACTGGAGAGAGGCCCCAGGGGGAGGCAGTGTGACAGGCTCATGAACTGGAGGGAGGATTCAGTTCCTCCCATTGGCCAGGCCCCCATTCCTGGGCCCATGGAGTGGCTCTTGTACTGGGTGGAGTCCTGGAATTGTTCTCCCAGGTTTATGCTAAACAGGTTCTAGAACAAGAGCACAGAACAGACCCTACCTGTCACATCGACTCTCCAGGGGGACAGAGCAGGATGGCTACTTAATTTTCGAACAGAGTGTGTGCATGGGTGTGAAAGTGACGGAGCTGGAGGGAGACTGGGGGAGCAAGGAATAGTCTTCAGTGTCATAGGAAAGAGGAAGAAAGATCTTGCTCTCCAGTGGGGGACTGGACAGGCACAGAAAGGGAACTGAGATGGGCTGAACACTTCTGCGTGCCAGGGCACTCTCCATTTGGTGCCTCTTGTTTTTTTAGTTTTGAAAACATTTTATTATTATTATTATTATTATTTTTAAAGATTTTATTTATTTATTTGACAGACAGATCATAAGTAGGCAGAGAGGCAGGCAGAGAGAGAGAGGGAAGCAGGCTCCCTGCTGAGCAGAGAGCCCGACGTGGGGCTTGACCCCAGGACCCTGAGATCACGACCCGAGCCGAAGGCAGAGGCTTTAACCCACTGAGCCACCCAGGCGCCCCTTTATTATTATTTTTTAAAGCAGGCACCACACCCAAAGTGGAGCTTGAACTCGTGACCTTGAGATTAAGGGTCATATGCTCTACTGACTGAGCCAGTCAGGCACCCATTTGGTGCCTTTCTTATTCTCCACTCTGGGACATAAGAGAAAAGCACAAAACTTAAGAGCCAGGAGTTGCTTAGGTTTAAGTCCTGGGCTCTGAAATGTATCCTATCTATTGGCTGATTGATTGGAGTAATCGTGGACACACAATGTTAACATTAGTTTCAGGTGTACTAGATATTTTCAATCTACCTACACCCGCAGCTCAGTTGTCTCATCCTTAAAATGGGGTAAAAGTACATGCCCAAGGTTGCCAATAGGGTTTTTATGAGGATCAAAAAAGACGGTGACCGTAAAAGCAGGAACATTTGGGTTCTGCATCAAGTGGAGATGGGGTATGGCCTTACCTTCAGATCAGCAGAGGCAGCAGCTTCAGGCAGTGAGACCTCTATAATCTGCCTTCCAGGAATGTAGAGCCCGGTGCTCATCCAGCAATATCTGGTGCCTGCCAAAGCACGGGAAGGGCCGGCTTTATCCCTCCTCTGTGACACCATCTCCATCCAGCTCTGCACAGCTCTCTCCCTTCATACTGTCCTGACTCAACTCTTGCAACAGTTACCTAAAGCCCCCACCCCCATCTCCTTGAAAGTGCATGGCCAAGAGTGGAGATGGCCTTCCGAAGTCATCAGGCCCCACTCCCGCAGCCACCGCGCTGAGCCCTCCGCCCCCAGGGCACCCCACACTGAGCGCCTCTTCCCCTCCCCGTTCAGTACCTGGATTGTTGCAGTTGACCTCAACGGTGATAGGAGACTCAGAGGGGCGCAGATAGGGGCTGCTGTACATGTCTTCAATTTCTGGCACTAACAGAGAGAGGTCACTTCCAGAGTGGGCCAAGCCAGTGGCCAGGGAAAGCATAGCCCCCCTGCAGCAGTCATTGATAACAGGGTTCTCTCGGGTTGCGACTGGGAGCCGATACCGACTCAGCAGCTTCCTCAGGAGCCGATGCACAGACATATATGCAGGGATCTCGTCAGCGGGGATCTGCAGGAAAGCTGCACCATCTGGCCCCAGCTTGGCCAACCAGCCCTTTTCCACGTTCCCTCTTTTCCTGCCCATTATGACTTGGAACTCGGCCAATGTGGTGCGGAAGTGATAGGTCCTTATCCCTGCTTTAGGCGTACGGAAGGGCCCTGGATTAAGGCTTTGGCTTGTGATGCTGATGCCAAAGGGGTTGAGGAGGAGGTTTCCTGGGAACCGAGCCAAAGGAGACACTCCTGGGTTCTTGAAGGCCCACCACCAGGCTTGGGCTCCAACAAACAATCCCCCACCCTCAGCTACAAACTCCTGCAGCTCTTTGACCCCCACATCACTCACGGGTTCAAAGCAATAGACACTCGCATCACTGGTCAGATGGGGCTCAATGCTGGTGTCTATGCCCCCGACCGCGAGCAAGCCGCTCAGTGTCCTGAGTTCCGTCTGCACCACGATCTTGCCTCGGCGGCCTCCATCCAGCCAGCGAACAGCATTGAGCAAAAAGGGGCCCAGTTTTCCCACGGTGAATAATACCTTGTGGCCGGTCACAACCACCCGGCCCCGGCCATAGCGAGCAGCCGCTATGACACAGCCGTGATAGGAATCTAACCCCAGGGGAAAGGCTAGAGCCCCATGCACAAGAAGCTGGGAGGGGAAGCAATCTGAGTTGCTGATGTCCAGCTCTGAAATCCCATGCAGGAGCTCCTCTCTGTCCTCGGAGAGATCATCTTCACAGCTGCAAAAGATACAGGTGTTCTCTATTAAAGGAGTGATCACATAAAGCTCTGAGAAGAGTTCCCGGCATACAGCAAGTGTCAGCTTTACTAATATGATCACCTTTAGCTCTCGAGGGAGAGCTGGGAGAGCAAAGTAGACAAATCTGACCTCACTGGGTAGGCAGGCTGGTCTGAGGGAAGACAGAGGGACAATCCATTCTGCTCTGCTCCTTCTTGGAATGCAAATCCTCCAAAGGAAATCTCATAGGAAGCCCTGCTGTGTTTACCCAGTATCGTGTCTTAGCTATTCTAGATTTAAGCGTTCATTTCAGCCTTTTGGGCATTATATAAATAACTGAATGGGTCATCATGTTTTCATTCTTATAAAGATTATTTATAAATTTTATGCAGCCAATTTTCAAGTAAAGTCAACGGAGGGCTGACTTGGTGGCACCACTGAAGAATCACTATTATTTCAAAAGGTGGGGCAGGGGAGCTGGTTGGCTTCAACTCTAGTGGAGACCCTCTTGTTACCTGAACCCAAAGGATTGACTATCTACACCCAAACTCCACCCATTCATGGATGGCTTACGGGAGGCTCATATCCATGCTATAAGGTGTTTCTCAGTCCATTTGGGCTGTCTGTGGGCACCAAACCCCTGTAAGAAGACCTCAGGACATCCATATCCCCCAAATGGGAGATGTAGCCCTGGGTACCTAGTGGGATCATTAGTGGGGAAGACGTAGAGTGACCTCTAAAACCTGGAGATCCCAGAACTGGCTATGCCACTTTTGTTAGGTAAACATTGGCAACATACAGCCAGAGGCAGTGCATGCAAACACTGGATGATGGGAGTCAAGTAGACAGCATCACTGTGTGTCTGTGATGTGCTCTCTGTGGTTGCAAGAATCCCAGTTAACTGAAGGGAGACTGTGGTGCTCTTAGTAGGTATGATCCTTTCCTGAAGACAAAGGTATCACCCTACGAGTGACTCTCCTGCTCCTCGAAGCACTAACCACTGAAATCATTCAACTGGCTCTTCTTGCTCTGATTCAAGTTTACTGAACCACCTTGTGATGATAATCTCGCTTCTGATGATCATCTGCCTACACAAAGAAGTCAGGGGCCAGGTCAAGTAGAATGTTCTAGTTCTGTGACATATCTATTTCTCAAGCAACATCTTGCACAGTCTATCTTTAATTTGGTGATTCTAAATTTAAAAATACTAATTTAAAAATTTTTATTACTTTGTACCTGTATACAAAATTAAAAGAAAATGTGTTTTAATTCTCATAAGGGGTTCTGTTTATAAATTTCATGCAATTAGTTGTTTGACAACCAAGTCAGTGAAAAGGTAATCTACTATGTTTTAGATTAATACACTGGCATCAAGGTTTATACACTAACCTATTATGATAAGGTGGGTGATATTGAATGGGCAAACTTGAAGCCCAGACACCAAATCACTAGCATATCATTTAGACAATGACCTTAGGTGAGGTCCTTTTCATGCTTAGCTGGGGGCACCCTCAAAAACATCTGTTTTCTAATAGCCATGTTATTTCTAATAGCTATGACTTTGGTACAGGGGAAGAGAAATTTTTGTTTCATAAAAAAATGATTTCATAAAAAATAACTTTTTTCTGAAAAAAAAATCTGAACTGGATTGTTTACTTTTCTTTCCCATTCTCTTCTGATATGAAACAGAAGTTTTAAAATCAGAATAAATCCATGATTGCACTGAGTTGTGAAAAGGGCACAATCAGTAAACTGGGTTAGTGACAATTTATTGAAAATATAAATCAAATGGAATCAGACTGATCAGAAACCCATAAGCACAGAAGAATCTGTAACTGCATATATGTGAAAGAAAAAGATCAAGAAAAAAAGAATAGGGATTATGAGAAAATACTGAGATAATTATTACTGAGAAAATATACTTCCATAACCAATAATAATCAACCTAGAATTTCAATGCCATTTAGCATTTAATTAAACAAGAGTCAGCAAATATTTGATGAAAAGTAACAGCATGAAGGAGAAGCACCAAAATAACCTGAGAAAACCAACCCCCAACGAAGTAATAGTGATAGATGGAGTGCACTCCTATTGTACATCCTGTGGGTTTGGACAAAGGCATGACATGTATCCATATTTACGGTATCACACAGAGTATCTTCACTGCCCTAAACATACTCCGTGTTCTGCCTGTTCATCTTCTCATCCCATCCCTGGCAACCACTGATCTTTTTACTGTCTCCATAGTTTTGCCTTTTCCAGACATCGTCTAGTTGGAATCATGCATTTAATGTTCCTACCTGTCTGCTCATGGGTTATTGGCTCATTTCTTTTTAGCACTGAATAATACTCTATTGTCTGAACATACCACAAATGTATTCACTTCCTGAAGGACATCTTAGTTGTTTCCATGTTTTTGCAGTTATGAACAAAACTGCTACAAGCAAGTTTTTGTGTGGATGTAACTCATTCGCATAAATAGCAAGGAGTGTGATTGCCGGATCCTATAGTAAGAGCAGTTTAGTTTTATAAGAAACTGCTAAACTGTCTTGCAGTGGCTGGACCGTTTTGCATTCCCATCATCAGTGAATGAAGAGTTCCTGAGGCTCCACATTCTCATCAGCATTTGGTGGTATCTGTGTTTTGAATTTTCAGTTTACTGACATCTCGTTGTTTTATTTTGCATTTCCTTGAGGACACATGATGTGACATGTCTTTTCATATGATTATCTGACATCTGTACATCTTGGTGAGGTGTCTGTTAAGGTATTTGGACCATTTTTTAATTGGATTGTTTTCTTATTATTATTTTAAGATTTCTTTGTATATTTTGGATAATAATCTTTTATCAGATGTGCCTTTTGCAAAAATTTCCTCCCAGTCTGTGGCTTGCCTTCTTATTCTCTTGACATTGTCTTTTGCAGAGCAGAAATTTTTAATTTTAATGCAGCCCAGCCTATAATTATTTCTTTCATAGATCTTTGGTATTATATCTAAAAAGTCGTAGCCATATTCAAGGTCATCTAGGGCTTATTTCCTGTTACCTACTAGGAGTTTTATAGTTCTGTTTTACATTTATATCTGTGATCTGTTTTGAGTTATTTTGTGAAAACTATAAGGTCTGTGTCTAGATTCATTTTTTGGCTTGTGGATATCCAGTTCCATCATCATTTTTGAAGACTTCCTTTGCTCCATTTTATGACCTTTCCTCCTTTGTCAAAGATCAGATGACCATACTTATGTGTGTCTATTTCTGGGCTCTCTACTCTGTTCAGTTCGTCTGTTCTTTCACAAATACCACTCTTGATTACTGTAGCTGTATAGTAAGCCTTAGATAGTGTCCATCCTCCAACTTTGTTCTCTAATACTGTGTTGAACATGCCAATTTTGAAAAATCAACTTCATTGACACGTAAAATTCATTTAAAGTCTATGTCTTGATGAGATTTTGTTACAGTTTTACACTTGTATAATCACAATAAAAATATATAGCATTTCCATCACCACAGAAAACTACCTTTTGTCCCATTTCAGTCAATCCAGTCCTCAGGCAACCACTGACGTGCCTGCTTTCAGTGTAAATGAGATCAGCCTTTTCTAAAGTTTCATATACATGGAATCATAAAGTATATCCTCTCATGTTTGGCTTCTTCCACTCAGAATACATTTTTGAGAGCAATCCATGTTATTAAGCCCATTAGTAATCCATTCCTTTTTATTGCTGAGTAGTATGCCGCTAGGTAGATAGACATCCCACATTTTGTTCATCCATTCATCTGTTGATGAATATTTAGGTAGTAGCTTCCAGTGTGAGGCTTGCTACCATGAACATTCATACACAAAATTTTTGTGTGGACATGTTTTCCTTTCTTCTGGATAAATGCTTAGGAATGAGATGGTTGAGTAGTATGGTAAGAGTAGGTTTACATTTTTAAGAAATTGCCAAACTGTTTTCCAAAGTAGTTGTATCATTGTACACTCCCAACAGCAACATAGGAGATTTCCAGTGGCTCCACATTCTGCAAACTCTTTGTGAGTCATTTTAGGGACAATTCTGGTGTGTGTGTGTGTGTGTGTGTGTGTGTGTGTGTGTGTGGTATCTAATTGTGATTTAAATTTGCATTTCTCTGATGACTAATGATGTTAAGAATCTTTTTGTGGGCTTATTGTCCTTTCATCATTTATCTTCTGTAAAGCATGTTAAAATATTTTTTTACTAGATTGTTTATTCTTCTTATTGAGATGTAAGAGTTCTCTATGTATTCTAAATGCAAGTCCACTATCAGATATAAGTACTGCAAATAATTTTTCCAGTCTGTAGACTGCCTTTTTGTTTTCTTAATACTGTCTATTGATTTGCAGAAGTTATTAAAAAAATTTTTGATGAAGCTCAATTTATCAATCTTTTCCTCTTATGGCTCTTGTACTTTTTGTGTCCTCTCTAGACCATCTTTGCCTACCCCAAGGTCACAGATAATCTCTCCTGTACATTCATTTAGAAGTTTTTAACAAACAAAAAAATTGAAAAAAGTTTTTGAATTTTAGTCTCTGCATTTCGGTCCAGATCTTCTGAATTATTTGTTTTGTATGGAGTGGGATAAGCATCAAGATTCACTTTTTCTCCATAAGGGTGTCCATTTATTCCAGAACCATATGTTGAAAAGATTATCTTTTCCTCATAGAATTACCTTGGCACCTTTGGCAAAAAATAATTGAGCATGGATCTGTGAGTCTATTTCTGAATCGTGTAGTCTGTTTCATTGATCTGTATCCCTATCCTTATACCAATACCATAGTATTTTGATTACTTTAGCTTTCTCATAAGCATTAAAATTGGGTTATGTTAGTTCCTTTCATTTGCATTAGTTTTAGAGTCCATTTGAACTTTGGTTGGGATTATTGCATTATTGAATCTATACATCATTTGGGGGAAAGCTGACATCTTTAAAGTACTGAGTGTTCTGATTCATCAATGTGGTGTATTTCTCCATTTCTTTAGGTCTTAATTTCTGTCAGTGACTTTTTATAGTTTTCAGGGTATGGGTCTTATATTTTATTAATTTCATTAGTATTTCACAATTTTGTATCCTGTTTTAACTGATATTGTATTTTTTTATTTCAATTACCAATTTTTGGCTGCTAGTATACTAAAATGTAATTGATTGGGTCACCTGAGTTGCTCAATTGGTTAAGTGTCTGCCTTTGACTCAGGTCATGATCCCTGAGTCCTGGGATCAAGCCCCACATTAAGGGTCCCTGCTTGGTGGGGAGTCTGCTTCTCCTTCTCCTGTTCCCACTGCTTGTGCGCACACACACACACACACACACTCTCTCTCTCTCTCTCTGTCAATAAATAAATAAAATCTTTTTAAAAAATGTAGTTGATCTTTCTATATTGACCTTGTATCCTGCAACCTTGCTAAATTCAATTATAGCATTTTTTGTAGTTTTAAGGAATTTTTTACATAGATTTTACATTTGTTTTCTGCAAATAGACATAGGTTTACTTCTTAATTTTTCATCTCTGTGCCCCTTTTTTTTTTTTTTTTACTTGCCTTACTGCCCTGGCTGGGACCTTTGGTACAATGTTGAGTAACAGCAGTGAGAGCAAGTATCCTTCCTTGTCCTGTTTTCAACCTTAGGATATTTCACCATTAAGCACGTTCTTATCCATAGCTTTTTCAAAGATGGCTCATCATATGATAGAAGTTCCTTTTTATTTCTAAATAAGATATTGTCATGATTTGGTATTGAATGCTGTCAAATGCTTGTTCGTGTGTGTGTGTGTGTGTGTGTGTGTGTGCATGTATTGAATTATATAGTTTTCTCATTCGTTCTGTTAATTTGGTGATTTACTTCCATGTTAGAATGTTAACACAGCCATGTATTTCTAGGTTAAGCCATACTTGGTCATGATATAGTAACCTTTCTATAGATCCCTTTAATTCTTTTTCTTCTTTTTTTGTAATTTTTTTTCAGTGTTCCAAGATTCATTATTTGTGCACCACACTTAGTGCTCCATGCAATCCATGCCCTCTCTAATACCCACCACCTGGTTCCCCCAACCTCCCACCCCCCGCCCCTTCAAAACCCTCAGATTGTTTTTCAGAGTCCATAGTCTCTCATGGTTCACCTCCCGTTCCAATTTCCCTCAACTCCCTTCTCCTCTCCATCTCCCCTTGTCCTCCATGCTATTTGTTATGCTCCACAAATAAGTGAAACCATAGGATAATTGACTCTCTCTGCTTGACTTATTTCACTCAGCATAATCTCTTCCAGTCCCGTCCATGTTGCTACAAAAGTTGGGTATTCATCCTTTCTGATGGAGGCATAATACTCCATAGCGTATATGGACCACATCTTCCTTATCCATTCATCCGTTGAAGGGCATCTTGGTCCTTTCCACAGTTTGGCGACCGTGGCCATTGGTGCTATAAACATTGGGGTACAGATGGCCCTTCTTTTCACTACATCTGTATCTTTGGGGTAAATACCCAGTAATGCAATTGCAGGATCATAGGGAAGCTCTATTTTTAATTTCTTGAGGAATCTCCACACTGTTCTCCAAAGTGGCTGCACCAACTTGCATTCCCACCAACAGTGTAAGAGGGTTCCCCTTTCTCCACATCCTCTCCAACACATGTTGTTTCCTGTCTTGCTAATTTTGGCCATTCTAACTCGTGTAAGGTGGTATCTCAATGTGGTTTTAATTTGAATCTCCTGGATGGCTAGTGATGATGAACATTTTTTCATGTGTCTGATGGCCATTTGTATGTCTTCATTGGAGAAGTGTCTGTTCATTTCTTCTAACCATTTTTTTAATATGATTGTCTGTTTTGTGTGCCTTGAGTTTGAGTTCTTTATAGATCCTGGATATCAACCTTTTGTCTGTACTGTCATTTGCAAATATCTTCTCCCATTCTGTGGGTTGCCTCTTTGTTTTGTTGACTGTCTTCTTTATCCATTCGTCTGTTGAAGGGCATCTTGGCTCTTTTCACAGTTTGGCGATTGCTGCTATAAACATTGGGGTACAGATGGCCCTTCTTTTCACTACATCTGTATCTTTGGGGTAAATACCCAGTAGTGCAATTGCAGGGTCATAGGGTAGCTCTATTTTTAATTTCTTAAGAAATCTTCACACTGTTTTCCAAAGTGGCTTTAATTCTTTTTACAATATTTTATTAAAAATATTTGCATCTTTGTTCCTGAAGGATATTGTTCTTTAGTTTTCTTGCAGTGTCTTTCTTGGGCTTTGGCATCAGAGAAATACTGTTCTAATAAATCAAGTTGCAAAAATTTTCCTCCTTTTCTATTTTCTTTAATGGTTTATGTTAAGTTAGTATTATTTGTTCTTTAAATATTTGATATAATGCATCAGTGAAGCTATCTAGATGTGAAGTTTTCCTTATTGGGACTTTTTTTCATTGTTGTTGATTTTAAATAAAATTTTTATTTTAAGATTAAAAAAAACATAAAAATTGCAACTATAGTACCAAGTTATATAAGCCCTTCACCCAGTTTTCCTAATGTTAGCATGTTAACAATTGTGGTATGTTTGCCAAAACTGAGAAGTGAAAACTGGTAAAATGCTATTAACTCCAAACTTTAGACAAATTTCGTCAGTTTTCCCACCAACATTTTCTAAGATCCAAACCAGGAAACCACATTGTATTTAGTATTGGGATGTTTTAAAATACAATTCCAACTCATTAAACATGTATTTTCTGTTAATTTTTGTGTCAATTTTAGTAGTTTGTCTCTCTCCGGAAATTTGTCCATTTCATTTAAGTTGTCAGATTCATTGGCATACAAGTATAATATTCTTTTATTATCCTTTACTGTATGTAGGATCTGTATTAATCAACCATATTCCATTCCTAGAATTTTTCATTTGCATAATCTGTCTTGTTTTTGTGATCATTATATAGAGAGATTTATCACTTTTATTGATTTTTTTTCAACTAACCAGCTTTTGATTTTACTATTTTTCCCTATTGTTTTCTATTTCCTGTTTCATTGAATTCAGCTCTCATCTTTATTATCTTCTTATTCTTTCCACAAATTTTGGGTGAGGTTTTCATTTTTGTTTAGCTTCCTGATATGGGAAACTTATGTCACTGAATTTAAACTTTAATCTTTTCTAATAAAAGCATTTATATAAGGCATACTTTTCTGTTTAAGCAAGACTTTAACTGCATTACACAAATTTTGACATGTTGTGTTTTCATTTTTATTCAGGTTAAAATATTTTCTAATTTCCTTTGTAACTTCTTTTTTGACTTGTAGGGGATTCATGTAGTTTTTAACTTATAAATATTTAGATATTCAAGATATATTAGAAAATAACTTTATTGTATACTAATAGGTAAATGGTAAGTAACTTATGAAAAAAATCCAACTATGAAATGCTCTACAGCTATTCTGAAAGATGATGTATGTTTATCAGGTGCACATGGAAAAATGTTCAAGATACATTAAGTGAAAAATCAAGTTGCAGATCTCTCTCTGTTTCTCTTTCTGCTTCCCCAACTCTACCACCCCACCCACTTACAAACACACATGCAAACACACACGCACACACACGCGCGCACACACACACACACACACACACACACACACGGAAGAAAAGTCAGAAAAGATAGAGTCCAAACTCTGGGGAAAAGAATGAATTAGTGCAGGCAGAGGGAGAGGTGGAGACAAAGCTCTTTTACTTTTTACTTTGCATACTTATAGATTATTTCAGTTCTTTTTCAACAAGCATGTATTTTGATATATGTGCTGCCAAAGCGAACTCTACAAGCATATATTTTGAAACTGAAGTAAGGAAACTGTTCATAAAAAGGCAAAGAAATCTGAATTGTGATTTAGCAATTACTCTTCTGAAGTGCTCTGTCTTCCCACTTGGACTTGCTCTCTAAAACTTCTTATTTTTTGAGAACCAACTAATGCAATTTTAGTCTACATAATTAAGCATGAAGTGAGAAGGGTCGAGTAGCAGTTAGGGCACTATGTTTACCACCCCCCTCAACACCTGGCCATGATCCTGACATAAAATTCTATAGTTAGCATTCTGAAAATCCCTAACATGTAACAAGCAATGACCTCCAACAGTTTGTGGATCCTTGTTATAAATAAGCTTATGATTAATATCCACTTAGATATTTTGGCTTTCCAAACTGCTTGGGAAGTCATAGTCATGATTATCTTCCATAAACTGACAGTTTTCTTGCTTCATTTGAATTAATTTCAAGTAGATTACTCAATTTTCAAAATTCTGAAATTTTAATGATCTGGAATTCAAAGACTTTGTGTGTATAATATCCTCTTATGATCTTTCAAAATGAAGAGAGTATAAATTGTTATCAGTGTGTAATGTTCGTCAATTCAGGTTTCACAGGGGTGTTTTCAAGCCGAGGAATTTGGAGCATGCAGACATTTGTACAACATTCTTCTCTATGCACCTCTGATCACTGTGAGTATAGATGGGAATCACTGTAGACGGAAAACCAGTCTCAATGACATATAGCAAAAAGGAGGACAAGGATGTTCACTCCAGTACTTTCCATTTAGAGGGAAAAAGAGGTGGAAGGATATGCCAAGGTCATGCTGCATTTACTGGGAGTAAGATCCCGGGTTTCCAGGTTCCAGTGAAACTCAGTATCACAGCCCTCTTCCTACAACAGTTGTTCAGTTTTTGTAATTCCTTCCAGGTCTGGTTACTGGAGATGTTTATGTGCTTTTCATTCTCAGGTCTTTGGAAATTATTTTCTTGACATAAGAAATAATGCCTGGGATATAGAATATACTCTGTAAATACTGGCTATATAAATGGATGAACAAAATACAGAGTTGAAACTCTTTAATAGAAGCTCGAGATTTGGGTAAAAATGAGACAAGGGACTATTATTGCACAGAGGACTAGAAAAACCATTCAGGTTGATTCTTGTAAAACCTCCCTAAGATTGATCAACTAATGACACAATCTGCATCACATGTCTAATTGGTGGAGCCAATTCGGTCTCTGGTACTTGTTTTATTAAATGTACGAAGAGGTAAAATGTGGCAGTTAGTCATGATGATGCTGTCTCGGTTTGGTGGAGGAAGTAGGTAAAAACAGGAGTTAACATGCCAATTCTTAATACAACTGGGACAACATAAACAACCATAATGATGAACGCCAGGTAAGTGTCAATGATTGGGAATGATATTCATGACATCCTACTCTTATGTACCATAGGCTGGATGTGGAAATAATTAAAGTGTTCTAGGTATTTGAGGGTGTTTCTTAATTCATTGAATCCTCACAACCGTCCTGAAAGGTAGTCATTATTAATCCCACTTCAGAGATGAGGCTTAGGGAGGGTGACTGTGACATCAGGTTATAGAGCATGTATCAGACAGAGCTTGGGAACTTACTGAAGCCTTCCTTCTCTAAAATCTGTGCTTTTTCCAGGTTATATGAATCCTGAGTCCTGCAATGAGATTGTGGGTAGTTTATGACAATGGACTCAGTGTTTTGTCAAATGAAATACTTAATAGAAGGTAAGTCTCCTTCTGCACATAAAGTACAACACCACTGACCTCAGAGCTGGAGGCACAGTAGAGACACTGAGGATGAAGATGATAAGAGAGTAGAAATCACCTGGGGAACAAACTACAGGTGGCTTGGTCTTGCAGTGGGCATGGAGACTAGCATTCTAAATGCAGATGATGACGCTTTCCAGGCAGGAAATGAGGGCAGCAAGTAGGAGGCTCATGTCCTGACATCCGTGGGTATTCTCACCAGGCTAAAAGATCATATGGTTTTATTACTTAGGGATTTGTTTTTCTGATCATAAAATGGACTTCCTCTGATAAAAATTTGATTCATCTTGGTAAGATCTGCCACACTTTAGTCTTAGAAGGGTGAGAGGATCCCAAGATCTTATTTAGAATTTAGTAAGAAATATGCAAGTAATAAGATAATCTGTCTACCAAAGTTATCTTAATTCATGCTCTCATGTTTAAATGAGGGTTTAAAAATAAATAAGATCCTTTGACAGAGTAACTAAATCCACAGGGGTTTTCAACCTGAACTTTGCTAAGCATGTGATGGAAATGATCTTCCTTCCTGAATTCTAATAGAAGCATCCTGGTATCTTGCATTGTCAAATGTTTCTAAAACATTTTGAAGTTATTCTGTATAGTACTACCTATTACAAGAGTGGAGAAAGATCCAAATGCTCAACAGCAGGCAAATGATAAAATAAATCAGGCATTCTCATGAAGTGAATCAAATATAACTTTGAAGATTATATAGAATGAAAAATATTTGTGAGTGGAATTCAAAATAGTATGTATTCTAAGATGATAACAATGTAAAATATGGATGAATGGGGAAAATAATATGCAAAAATGAAGAGCTTTGTTGTGTGTTTATGACCTATTACTTTTAAAAATGAACATTTAAAAAATAGGATATATTGAAAAATATTGGAAAAGTGGTTTAAAAGTAGAATCATAATTCAAAAGTATTGGCAATTGGTAACACATACACACATAGACATATTTATATGTATATCGGAGTTTTTTAAAAGGTAAGTGACAAAAAGTGAATCATTAGGAGAGTTAAATTTGGTTTTATGTTTTCTGTTTATGTCATAAAAAGTATTTATGCACTGACAGATTGGAAGGTGTTTAATATGACATGAATTAGTTTTTTGTCTTTTAGTGTTCCTAAATGTGAACTGAGCTAATGAAATATACACCTTATTAATAAAATTTCATAGAAATTCTGGAAAGTAAAAGTTTAAAAGTAAAAATCATCTACCATTATTCCATGACCCAGAGTTATACCCATTAATGATATTTTGACCTTTTCCTTCTATAATATTTTCTGCACATAGCTGTATTTTTTTTACCAAAAGTAGGAACATAGTGAATAACAGATTACCATCCTATTTTATTTCATTTAATAATACCCCCTAAAAGATTTTTTTCATGCCTTAATTATTCTTGGAAACATAGTTTGAATGGTTGGTTATTAAATCTATAATTTATTTAGATATACTATTCTTCCCTATTACAAATAATGCTGAATTGCATATCCTTGTATATGAATCTATCTTATTCTTTTTAAAAGTCCTATTAAAAGACATATTAAAGGTTTATTAAGGCCTAATTCACATAAAGTAAAATTCACTTGATTAAGGTTTATAATTATGGATTTTGATATACAGTTTGGCAACCACAACATCAGGTGGGAGAAAGATCGCTCAATGTCTACATTTCAGCTTTGGCTATGTGAGAGTGAATTTTTTTTTTTAAGATTTTATTTATTCATTTGAGAGAGAAACAGAAGAAGAGAGCACAGCTGGGGGGTAGAGCAGAGGGAGAAGAAGAAGCATGTTCCCTGCTGAGCAAGAAGCCAGTGCAGGGCTTGATGTCCTGGGATCATGACCTGAGCGGAAGGCAGATGCTTAACGCATTGACCCACCCAGGTGCCCCAGTAAGAGTGAATATTAAAACTATGGGGTAAGGAGGAGAGGGTTTTTTGTTTTCTCTTTTTCCATACTAATCTCAACCCATGCATTTGATCAGTATTTCACATCTCTCTCTCTCTCTCTCTCTCTCTCACACACACACACACCCACACACCCTCTTTTGCCTTTTACTTTTTACCCCATACTTCTGTCAGCCAGTCAGCTCAGGAAAATCACTACTGCCATCTTCAATCCAACCACAAGTCAAAAAATGACCCACCTAAGATATGGGCAATGCTATGCTATACCTAGCTGTATAAGCAAAGACAGTCAAGAGTTGTGATGCAGTCTTACCTAGTAAATAACCAATACTAATAACCCACAATTTCCACAACAGAGTCTGCATACTTCCCTTATAAACTCTGATTTTTTTTCTCAGATGTTAGTCTTCAAGGTGATTTTACATGTGTGCACACATATCTATGAGTACACATACACACACGTACAGCCTAACCCCCCAAGTTGAGAATCATTCATGATGAGAGATGATTTAGGTATAACCAAAGAAAAAAGAGCTATGGTTTTGGTAGAGAAAAACATCTGTGGATGCAAATAGGGGGATTAGATTGTTTAGAAATAGAATTATGGTCAGGTCTTACCTCTCTATTCCTTAGGATGAAGATCACTGGTAAGCGGAAAATTTGATCAGTTTGGTCAATCACTATCGCAACTGAGGCACAATCACTATGCCTCAGAACAAGTGTGTCTTTCCTCATTCCACATGTGGGGTTTTCTTTCAAATGTCCCATGCCAAGAAGAGGCCGTGGCCCATTCCCTGTTTGTCTATACTGACCCTGAAATCCCTTTCTCACCCAATCCTGCTTTACTCTGCTTCCACCAATCAGAAATTCCAAAGCTCTCTACTCCAGGGATGCTGTGAGTTTTAACATACAATAGGGCATGGCTTGGTACACTTCCATTACTCCAGCTCTTATCTCCCCCATTCATCCATCCATCCAGTCATCAGCCAACAAGTGTTTCCTGAGCACCTACTCACCTGTTCCACGTTCAGCACTGTGTGAGATACTGGAGGACACTGTGAACAGAACAGACTGGGCAATGCTCCTACAGAACTTCCATGTAGCCTGTCTCTATACCCATCACCTGTCTCCCACATTCTCCAACATCAGGTCTTTTGCCTGCAGACATAAAATCCTCCCCTAACTCCTAGATTTAGCACAAACAACTCATGCCATCTTTTCTTCTATATCACCTTCTGAATCCTCTAGTTCTTATTTCCATCCCAATCCCATCTGGCTAGACATTTCAAAGCCTTTTCCACAGCTCTTTAGACTTTGTCTTATGGGGCCCCTTTATGTCTGTTTTCGTTTTCCTCACATTTCATTTCAAAGCAACCTTCTGCTGTGACCCTTCCTGGAATAGCAACACCAGCTCTGGGATTCAGCAACATATTTTAAGCTAGACGCTGGGGAACATAAAGGTCACTAAGAAGTTTCTCTGCTCAAAGAGCTAAGTGGTCTGGTCTGGGGAGGCAGCAGCAATGGGGACCTTAATTGATTCAGGGTGATCTGTTTGATTAAGGGTAACTCTGCTTGATTTAGGGGGAATCCATGCCTAAGTGCCAAGGGCTCGTCTGTTAGCTTGGGAGCAACCTAAAGACAAGAACCGTGTCTTTTTTAATGTGGGACCAAATCCCCACTGGGGCAGTGCACTCACCTAACTAAGACTGGGATCTTGGGCATCTTCTTGGAGACTTTAAAGAAACTTGTGTCCCCTTTGTTGTCGGTGAAGTACACGCCGGCCACACTGGTCACGAGGTTGCCAGGGAATGTGAAAAGCACCCTTTCGTCGTCGCCCTGGTTGGCCCAGTCCCAGGCCTGGCCTCCAATGAGCAAGCCCCCTCCACGTTTCATAAACTTGACCAACTTTTCCGTCATGGTTTCATTATAGGCATCAATGCAGTAAACCCCGAGGGAGTCTTTCACTTCCGGCTCAATCTTCGCCTCCACCCCAGAACCCTCAAGGATTTTGGCCAGGGGTGCCAGGGATGGATGTACACCAATGGGAGCCCCAGGGGAAGAACAGAGCCAACCCACTGCATTGAGGAGAAAGGTAGTGAGCTGGGCTTCTACCAAGTAGTCCTCATGGGACACCACCACCAGGCGACCTCGGCCATAGGAAGAGGCAGCAATGAGGACCTGGCCCATGTCATTCACCATCACTGGGAAGGAGGCCTCTCCAATTAGAAGCAATTCACATGGGATGGCATCTTCAGGGACATCCCAGCTTGTCACTCCATTCATAAGGGCCTCAAAGGCAGCAGAGGGAGTCGCCATGGCTGGATCAACTTCTGTAAGAGGAAAGCAAAGACTCAGTTTGGTAAAAAATAGATAAACAAATAAACAAAGGAGCCAAACGGTTCACTCCTCCCCTAGCAGGGGCAATTCTTCCCGCGATGCAAATGAGACAGACTCTGTGAACTGACTCAGGGACTCACCAGGGTTGTCAAGGTATCCAACCCAGGAGACCTCATCACACCCTTCCCGGTCCTCCTAAACTCTTGCGACCAAACGGAAAGAGCTTGACACTTTTCCATTGCAGAAGGAAACAAACAGAAGTGGAGAATGTGGGCAGAATTGTGCCCCCAAAGAGTTACCTGTAAATCCACCTCCTAGTACCTGTGAATGCAACCTTATTTGGAAAATAGTGTCCTTGCAGGTAAAATCAAGTTAAGATGAGGTCATGCTGGATTTGAATGAGCCCTGATTTAATGACTGGTATCTTTTAAGAAACATCTGGACACAGAGACACACAGGGGAGAACACTAAGAGAAACTGGAGTGATGCGTCTATATGCCAAGGGAGGCAGAGGTTGCTGGTGAGCTCCAGAAGCTCTGGAAGAGGCGTAGGACAGATTTTCCTTCAGATTCCAGAAAGAATGCCTTGGTAACACCTGGACTTCAAACTTCTGTGCCCCCACGACTGTGAGAGAAGCATATTTCTGTTTTAAGTCACCTAATTTGTGGTGATGTGTTACAGCAGCCACCAGAAACTAACACAGTGGTGCCTCATGCTGCCCCTTGTCCACCTCAGCAACCACGTTGATCTTATTCATCCCAGCTTGTGGAATCCCAGAATATCGGTCTAGAAGGTCTGGGTCCTTATAGGATCTTCTTTGGTCGCAGTCATAGGTTGGGGAAGAGGAAAAAATAAGTCCTCTGTGGCTTGAATCCAGGTCTCCATCAACCAGGAATTATGGCAGATTCTTCTTCCTTATACCTTGTACCTGGAGAAAGGTGTGTATGTCTGTGGATGTGACCTCATATAAATCCTCCGCTTCTTCACCATGAGCTCCCTGCTCAGATGCTCAACGTCTGACCTCTACTATGTTCACTTTACTGAAGCAGTTCCCCCGAGAGCAGATGTGTTTTCATAATCGGGACATCTAGTGGTTGGCGTTCTCACTGACCACTCAGTGGCACTGGCTTATACTGCTGTCCTGTTCCCTGAGACTCTCACCACCAGTAATGTTATGGCCAGAGCCAACGTCATCATCTTCAATCTGCTGACCCACTCACTTTCTATCCTTCCCTGACCTCTTCTGAAAATGCAGATATTTCTTGTGTTTTTATCTTTGGTTCTTAACATCTATCTATTTCTCGTCAGAAAATATGTTCATTCCCAAGATAACAGGCAAAGCAGTTACAAGCTCTGGCTCTGGAGGGAGGCTATCTGGGCCTGAATCTTAGCTTTGTTTGCTTACTAACTGTGAGATAGGGCAACACATCTCAGACATCATTTCCTCATTCATTAATTAGGGACAAAAGTGTCTAGCACATAAGGCTGTCCCAAGGATTAAAGGAAATAACAGGTTAAATGTCTTTCAATTATTTATTATATATATGAGTTTGTGTGTGTGTGTGTGTGTGTGTGTGTGTGTATTTACATATAATTATTTGGTAAAAGTAAGTTATTTAATTTGCAAATGTGCATAAGAGAGAATTCTTTTTTTTTTTTAAGATTATTTTATTTTACAGAGAGTGAGCGAGTGAGTGGGGGGAGGGGTAGAGGGAGAGAATCCTCAAGCAGATTCCCAGCTGAATATGAAGCCCAACATGGGGCTCAATCCCATGACCCATGAGATCATAACCTAGAGCCAAAACCAAGAGTCGAACGCTCAACCAACTGAGCCAGCCAGGCACCCCATAGAGAATTCTTATAAAGTGAGCAAAAACCAAACCTAATGTCAGATGTTGTAAATACTGAACTAAACATTTAATGATTCCGATTTTATAGTTTTCACATTTTGGAGCCAATGCTAACAGTAATATTAATTATGATTACATTTAGTTCTGAAGTGTTTCCATGGGTCCTTGAGAAAGTCCTGGGCACAGGCACTGTGCCTTCCTCGGGTACAGACGAAAAGGCCCTGGTTCTGAGGTAATGAATAAACTCAAGATCCCCCGCTGACAGAGCACTCTACCACTGCAGTGGTCTCTAAAACTAAAGAAGTCTTAAATTTAGTCTTTTCCTTCCAAACTAGCTCTTCTTAGGCACATTACATGAGCTCAATGTCCCTAGCTGCTACAGAGGGTGACATTTACTTCAGAGAAGTTTTGAGATGATAGAACAGGCGGTTGGTTCACAAGAGCTTGTCCTTTCCCTGCTCTTCCTAGTGTCCACAAATAGCCAGGACAGCAAACTGCACAGAGTCACAGTTGTGCCCTTCTCCCTCCTGTCCCATATCCAGCTGGTTACAGTCCCGTCAATGTCATCATACATGGTTTCCAACCATAGTGCCAGGAACCCAGTTCAGATGCTCAGTAATTCATTCCTCGACTAAACTGACCCAGTTTCTGAGTCACCAGGGCCTGATCTTGCCTCTATTCTTCTAAAGCCACTGATGTATTATTTCCCAGAAGAGAACCCCCTCCCAGAGCTTTGCTTTTCCCCACAGGGTTAAATCTGACACCTTCATCTTGGGGTTTGAGGTGTCCTGGGCTGGCTGCTCCTAACATTTTCCAGCCATGTCTCTGGCTACCTAACCTCTCTGCAGCTTCCAGAACACTTGGCATCCCTGGACATGCCCTGCTTTCATTTTAGAGTCTCTTTTCATGCTCTTTCCTTCCTGTTCCCTCTCCCACCTCTTTCTACCTGTTGAAATCCTATCCTTCTAAGAGAAGTTATTCATAGAAGAGGAAATTTAAATGGCCAATTAGTCTATGAAAATATGCTCAATTTCACTAGTCAGACAATTGAAAATAGAATGCATGATGTTGCCTCTAAGATTATCAAAAAGGAGGAAGGAGAAGGAGGAAGAGAAGGTGAAGAAGATAAAGGCAGATAATAATGCCCAATGTCCAAAAGGCTAGGAGGATGTGACAACAATTTGCTGGAAGGACCAAGACGCTGAGAGCAATCAACAGTGGGCAGCCCCACTTCAGAGGTGAGATCCTCAGACCAGCAATCCCTCTTCTGATTACCTTTCTTACAGACATATGTACAAGGATGCTCACTGCCACACAAAACTACAATTGGAGACAGATAAATGCAAACCTAGAAATGGAGATAGGTGACAAGGAAGGTCTTCCAGAACCATCTATGATTTCTGTGGGTGCAACCCTCTAACCCAAAGCCATACCTATCCCACTTCTGCATGCTACCCCACCCCACAGCCTAGTGTTACAACATAAGACCCTGGGGCATAGTCCCTAGCCAGCCATGCATACCTACCCCCTAAAGAGCTGTCCATCAGACCCCTCCTCTCCGGGCCCTAGTCACTGCCAGGGCTGGTACTCCACACATCAGACCCCTCCTCTCTGAGCCCTAGTCACACTGCCAGGGCTGGTACTCCAGAAACACTCAGAGCAGAGAACTCACATTTTTTGTCTAACTGTATTTCAAGCCAGTTCATGGGGAAGCTGTCTGTGGAAAAGTGACAAAGGGATGGGAAGTTGGCCTGGAGATTTGAAAAGTAGGGCACCAGAATGAAGAGGGCTTTTCCTGTGGAGTTGCCTCCTTCTACCTGCCAGGGTTTGGTAAGGAACACTCAGGTTCCCCTCCTCTTGGCCAGTTTCCCCTGTCCTGCTCCACAAGTGGAACTGCAATGCAGCCTCAGCCTGATACGAATGCTGCATGCGTAGCAAGTCAACATCTGAGAGGGAGAATGTTTGGATAAAGGATGATAATCTGTATCATAGAATATCACATCACTATTACAAAGAATGAGTTAAATCTATTTTGCATCTATGTAGACAACCCTTGATATACTTTAAGTAGAAACCTCACATCATTGTAATTTTAGGACACAAGCCCATTTTTGTAGAGATAAAGACAGTAACAATAGTACCAGTAATTTTAGTAGGAGTAATCACAATACACTGCTTTCTAGGTTCCAGGTATTATTATAAGTTTCTTTCATAAAGTATTTACTCCTGACAACAAACCTGTGAGTTTGTACAATCACTATCTATTTTATAGGTGGGCAACAGCAAACAAAACAAAAAAATGTGATGGCCAGAGAATGTGTTACTTGCTCAAGTCACACAAGTGTGGAGTAGTGGATCCAGGATTCAAACCCAGAAAATCTTGTACTGAGTCCACATTCTTAAGTACCAGAAATATATAAGCCTGTTAAGGACCAGGATTTCATACACAAGAGAAAAATCTATGGAGGCCATATTTCAACATGCCAACATTAACTGCATTAGGAAGGGAAGAGGTGAACAGTATTCTTTCTCCTTAACCAGGTCTGCATCCTTTGAATTGTTGTATATATTACTGTTACAGTTAAAAATACCACAGGTAATAGAACTTCAAACAAGCAAGTAAACACACTTTAAATGATGGAGTATATACATTAATGGATTGCTCAACTAATCGTATCTTACCTAAAATGCATTTTATCATCAGTTGAACATTTATCTACTAAAAAAGTTGATTTCCTTCTCTGTGGGGTTCTTTGAACTTTGCAGCTGGTTCTGTTCCCACTTTAACCAGCTATATCCATGACTCCAACACTTGAATTTTTAACCGAATGCTTCCTGTTTATGCTGGAATCCCTGTTTGCTACTCCAGCTTGGGGACTGCAGAGGAACACAGCCTGAAGTGGGGGTGCGGTGGGGTGGGGAGATCCCTTTTATTTCTCTCCCTCTCTTCGTCCTTGGTTCTCCTTCCATGGCTTCTGCCTTCTCTCCTCTGTGCCAACTCTGGCCTCTTTCAGCTTGCTGGAACTCAAGACACCTCTAAAGCAGAAGGTACCTCAGGCACAACCTAGAACTCAGGCAGAGAGCTTTACAAATCCCCTACTCCTGCCACAAAGAGCCCCATGCAACCTAAATGGGGTTTCCCTTTAAGAGATGTATTTGGAAGGGAAGGAGGGTAGCAGGCCTGTCTTGGGTACTGCACCACATCCTCCTTTATAGTTTGATTTCAAATCCAAGTAGAGTAAGTATCTGAGATCAGGGGTATGTGTGGTTCTTCGGATTCTCCAGGAGAATGAAGAGGTGCTCCGTGGTGGATAACGGGGAGTGATGGATGGTGTCAAGAACAGACCTAGGATCACTTCTTCAGTAAAGAGCTGCCCTGGCCGTGACAGATGATTACTCACACAGACATCCAGTCCTATAGGTCTTCTCTTCTTCTTGCCATTTTCTTCCATGAACCCCTTGTTTCTTTTTCCGTATACATCCAATACCATGTCCAATGTCCATCAACTTCTACTACGCTAGAATTGGGGTGGGTTCACCCTTCTTTGGTATTCTACATATTCCCAGATCAATCTTATTTTTCATTGAAAAAATGGTTTAATTAATATATTTTTTAAAATATGAAATACAGGGGCACCTGGGTGGCTCGGTGGGTTAAAGCCTCTGCTTTCAGCTCAGGTCATGATCCCAGAGTCCTGGGATCCAGTCCCACATTGGGCTCTCTGCTCAGCAGGGAGCCTGCTTCCTCCTCTCTCTCTCTCTGCTTGCCTCTCAGCCTACTGGTGATCTCTATCAAATAAATTAAAAAATCTTTTAAAAAAAATGAAATACATATGGCAGAACAATACTTTAAAAAAATTAAACAGATTCTTATATACCTACTACCCAGCTTAAAAAAGACCATTACCCATAATTTTGAAGACCTTCTTGTGGTCCTCTCCAATCCCCCCCATTCCCATAAAAGTAAGCATGATTTAAAATGCTGTTTTTCTATTCCCCTATTCCTATCTTACTACACTCCCTTCTCAATTCCTGAATCCCCCAGGGCCTCTCACTCGCATTTGCTCATTTCTCTGTCCAGGGAACTCCGAGGAGAACAGCATCATGGGGAGCACAGGCTCCGGAGTGTTGACCAGCCTGCCTCCCAGAGGACAGTGTCCTAAGAAATGGACAACGCGGGACACAGGTCGTTCTTAAATTCGAGGGTTTGTCCATACTGAGTTCTGGTGTGGGATCCTCTGCTCCTCTCCAGGCCCTCACCCCAGCCAGACTTTCCTACACAGGCTCAGAGCCAGTCCGCAAAGAGCTTGTCCGTGACGTCAGAGGAGGAATGGAGGGGGCCTGGGGTGGGGAGGGAAGTAGGGGGAGGAGGGGAGCAGAGCGGAAAAGCTCTGCCTGGCAGGGAATGCTCCAGACCCACTGGCACCGTTTGGGTGAGGTAGGGGTACACAGACCACTGCCGCCTCTTGCGTTTACTTACACACACACACACACACACACACACACACACGTCTCCGGGGACTAGTGAGAGTGGGTAAGGGAAGTCAGACCCAGAGCCAGTGTTTGCAAAGATCAAAGGGCAGTAGGACAGAAGTGATGCTCTGTCACCAGCCACCTGTGTGACCCTGAGCAAGCCCTGCCTCCTCCCTCGGCTCCGACGAAGCTGCGGAGGAGATGCTGTTCTAGAGGTCGGGCCTGTACGAATCTCGACCACACAAAGCACGCAAACACAAACATCAGATGTCAGAACCCGGAGAGGGGCAGCAATGCGGCAGCGGCGACGCGGAGCCCAGAGCAGAAAACAGTCAGCAACGGGGGCTAGGACACAATCATGGAGGGACCCGTCCCAGATCCGGGCGCCCCCGGGCCCGCGGCGCGCCCCTCCCGCAGGTCCCGCAGGTCCCGCAGGTCCGCCCGCGCCCCCTCACGCCCCCTCGGCCTCCGGCACCGCCCTCCCCCAGAGCCAGGCCGGGTTCCCCGCCAGCCACCCCTTCTCCCGCCTGCGGGGCTTCCGCAGAGGGCCACTCACCGGGTCTCGGCGGCAGCTGGGGGCAGGGCTGGGGGCGCAGTGCGGACGCACGGTGCGGTGGGGAAGGGGCTTCCCTGCAGGCAGCCCCGCGGCGCGCGGGCGAGCGAGCTAGCAGCCGGGAGGAGGCGCAGCCGGGATTGGGTAGGGGGGGTAAGGAGGGGTTCCTCCTTCCCACTTCCTCCCGGGCGCGAGAGCGAGCCCAGGGGGCGGCGCTTGGCAGGGGACAGCGCTTCTTTGTGTCGCTGGCCCTGCTGGCTTGGCATTGCAGCGGCCCCCATCCTGGCAGAGTGGACGGCCGTTCTATTACAGACAAACTTCCCTGACTATTCGTTACTAAGGGAAAGGCTGAATATAGGATAGGACACCTTCTGTGCGATATTATTCAATTCTTAGGAAAAGCTTAGATCTCCATTTGGTTGTGGGCACGGGGTATATTTGACATACTGCGGAAGGGGGACAAAAATTATACAAAATTGTTAGCTCTGCTTTCATTTTTATAATAAAAAATCGCCCTTTACATATTTGTACTATGATGGGAGAAAGGAGGGCTACATCTCTACCCATTAATGTCTGACCTGATGAAGAGCACACGGCAACTTTTATATAGCTCTGCATTGTTTGCATTGTTGTCTATGTTACTTTTGTAAGTTAAGAATATTACATTTCAAATAGACAATAGGTAGCTAGTGTCTACCCTTCTGTGTACATTTCCATTCCTATTTCTTTCTTGAAGTCTTCTCTGATCACCAGTTGACAGCCGCGCCTCCCTTCTGTGAACTGTGAGTTCTACTTTGTCCATGACTTCATTGTCCTCGGATGCTAGATCTAGCATGTGAAATGCAAGCTAGGACAGCAGTTAAAAACTCAGACTGTCACCAGATGTCCTGGGTTCAGATCTCAATGCTACAATCTATAGGCTGAGTGGCTTCAGCAAGTTACTTAATTGCTCTGCACTCAGTTTTACCTGTACAATGGGAATGATAAAATTAGTACCTATATTACAGATTTATTGTAAAGCCTAAATTAGGTGACTGAATACTTGTAAAGTTCTTAGATCAATGACTGGCATACAGTAAGACTGGACCAGTGCCTGTTAAATAAAACATTCAGGCTTTCCTAAGACTCAATACTTCATGTTCCAGGAAAATGCATATTTTTAAATATACTGGCTAGAATTTTGGTCCAAATCCAAGTCATATTTCCTTTCTGGAGCCCCCTTCTACCTCCTTTTCCTCTTTCCTTTCTTTTTCAAATCTTTCCCCAAACTGAATCATATAATTAATAGCCAATAGGGGATGTGGGTTGGTGAGCTCAATGGCATAAAACACAGAGGGAATGACAGGAACAGAAATCAAGAGAACCTTCAGGGTCCTGCCCAGTGAAGGACCACTTGAGTGACAGTGAGCATGTCCTTTAGTCCTTTAACTCCCTCCTGACAGAGCTCAGGGTTCTGAGCTAATAAACAAGGAGGACTGGAGACTTGCTTGCTAAGCCCCTCTCCAGTCTCAAATGACAAGATAATAGCACTGCAAGGCAAACCCCCCAAATACTGAGTTGTCTGGAAAATTTTAAAATGCAAAACAAAAACGCACCTATTGCTTACATAAAGAGAAATAATAAAAAGACAAAAATGTACGTGAGAAGGATAGACCCTAACTTACATCTGAGGATGGAGATGAAATTTGACAGGGAAAGGATTTTAACTGTCAGGTTTTGTTTCTTAGAAAGGAGGACACACACACACATACCAGTGGTGGGGGGGGGGACACACATACACACCCACGGGGTGGAGGGCAGGGAGAGCAAGTGTGCTGAAGCAAAGGTAATATAATGTCCGCATCTGATAATTCTGTTATATTATTTTCTTTATGTATCTGCAGGTTCGAAATATTTCATCATGAAAAGTGTTGTAAAAGGGCTGAAATTCCTGGAGAAAAATGAAGCACGCAAGAAATATGAGCCAGAAGAACCAGACACAGAGATGGAGACACCACAGGCAATCTTTGGAAAACATCTGCCTCCCTAGGCCCAAGCGGTCTCAGGCCCAGACCCTGACTACCTTCGCAGCCCGACAGGCGCCCCTCCCCCGCGCTCCTCTGGACCTCGTCTGGGTCGCTCCTTCTCCCACTCCGGCTGCGCGGAGTTGCTCCGCACGCCGGGGCCTGCTCCGGTTCCGGAACCATCTTTGGACGCTACTCACCCGTTATCCAGCAGTTTTCACACCGGGCTACTCTGAAGGGGGAAGGGACTGCTCTGCAGAGACGTGACAAGGAGACAGGGCAGTCAGCCTGCGGATTCGGTAATTGGTGGAGGTGGCGGCGGGAGGCGTGCAGGGGTAGATGGGCTGCAGTGCAGAGGGTCTGGGGGGGAGGGGCACAACCCGGGAGCTGATTGGCGGCTACGGCGGGGGGCGGAGCCTGGCCTGCCGCCCCCACACCTCAGAGGCCCCGCTTTGTGTCTGTTTCTGCCAGAGAATGCAGCCCCAAATCCTGGATGGAGTCCCGGCAGGGCTCCGGGAGTGCGGGAGTGCTACGGGGCGATTTGTTAAAAAATAAATCCGTAAACTATTTACCAACAAGGGAGGGGTTGAGAAATATAGATTTGTATATAAAACGATACATAACTATTTACAAGGATGAGTTGAATATATGTGCTAGGAGTTAGGCTGTATCTATGTTTATATTTTTAATGAACATTTAACAAGGTATTAAAAATAGCTTACATTTTTGTAGGGAAAAATTTATTACATATGCTTATATAAACACAGAAGTTATATGGAAAACATACATCAAACTGTTAGAATCAGTTACTTCAGAGAGTTACGAGTAGATTAGTTTTAAGTATGTTTTCTTCATACACCTCTAACATTTCAGTAGGAATATATATTATTTTGTGACAAAAATGGATAAATTTAATGAACTAAAATAGATGAAATATCCTTGCACAAATAGCTGGTAGTGACACATCCATAAATATGATTTCTCTCTGTGTGGGGAATTCTTGAACTTTGTCCCTAGTCCTGTCTCATTTTAGTTAAGTAAGAGCAAGATATAACACCTGACTTTTGAGCCATAAGCTGACTATATGGTCCCGCCTTGAATCCATGTCTTCTCATCCAGCTTGGGGAGCTCAACTTTAGAAGCTGGGAGAAAAACCACTTGCCCCTTTTATGGCCGGTCCCAAAGGCCTGAAAGATTGTGTGGCTTCTGTACATTCTGCTGTTTCCTCACCCTTCACCAATCACTGCACTGGCCCTTATTCTCTGGGTGCCTAAGAAGAAGGTGTCCCTGACCAAACTATTCTCAAGAAGTGACCGTTAAAAATGGTCCCCTACCACAAAACAGTGTCCAGGCTGGACCTTCCACAGGAGTGTGGATTCAGTGGTAAAGGGGATAGATTCCTATATCCTGTATCACTTCAGGGTTTCATTAAAAGTCTCCAAACTAGACTAAACATAAGTCAAGAACTTTATTTTATTCTTCTTCAGATTCTCCACTTCATCATGTGGCCACGAACAGGTGTTTGGTAATGTCTGTTTGGTGGATGGATGGACAAGATACATGAATGTGGGATGAGGAACTCTTAGCACACTCCTCAACAAGACAAAGAGCAGCTTAACAGTGAGAATGAATCAAATCACAGCTTTCCTATGTTGTAGGTTTTCTCCTTTTCTTCATCTTCTCTTATTTAATCTTCAATAAGCACTTCGCTTTCTTCCTGTATCTGCTAACATTTCAGCTAGTTCTAGCCTCTCTCTGTTTCAGACTTCACATCACTAGCACCATTTTAAATCCTGTATCCTTCTAGAGTTTCTGTTTTTCCAGTTTCTACCATGAGATTGCCATGAAATCCTGAATGTAATGAAATAACTTTTGAAATATTACGTTCTATAAATACTCAGCTAAATCGGCATGAACAATTTATTAAAAATCCATACTATAAAATATTATGCAGTTCTTAAAAAGGACAAGCTCAAGTCATATCTTGAGGAATGCTCTCCATATATATTTTCAGCTAAAAATTTGTAATGCTTCTCTTGAGCTTTTATGTTTATCTAAGCAGGAAAAATATGGACATATTTGGTTACCTCTGGAAGTGGAGAGGGTTGGCTACTAATTTTTTTCTTTAAACTTTTTGTATTTTTAAGATATTACAAATATAATTTGGAGGTAAAAAGGACTATTTGGTAATACCACTCTTAGTTTTATGCCAAAAAGAAATGTATATATATGCATCACAGAAAGACACATACTAGGATGTTCAAGGCAGCGGCATCTATAATAATCTAAAACTGGATACTACCCTCCCTTCTTTCTTACCCCTAGTGCTGACCTGGCACTATCTTCCATTACAAGTGTCTTAAAAACAAAGATAAGATTATTTTCAGATATATTTGAGAATTTATTTTCAAAAGATTTTTAAGGAAATTCTAAAGGATGTATCTCAAGAAGAAATACAATAATCTTAGATAAATTACCTGAAATGCAAGACAAAATGATAAGAGATTTTTAAATCTGGCATTGAGAGAATACCTTATTTGGAACAACCCTTCCACTGAAAACTCACAGCAGTAAAAGTTGGACAAATATAGGAGACAAAGGAAGATTCTGAAGAGCAAACAACACAAGGAGAACTTGAGAAGCTATAATCCCAAGGGAAGAAACACACAGGACATGAGCTCCACATCTGCTGGGGATTTTCCATTTAGGGCATTTTCTAGTTCACAATGCAGATAATGTGAGGCCAAGCAGAAAGTGTCAGTCTTAGTGATTCAAGATTCTCAAACCAACTGAACTCATAGGGCAAAATTTCAGACGAGAAGGTATCTCTGAGAACTGAATATAAAAAAATCTATATACAAATTCCCCTTAATTTGTCACTGGCTGACTCTTAAGCTATGCACATACAGAGAGGGACTGCTACCTCCAAAAATCCACCAAAACTTGTTGAAAACGGTGGTTAAATGTTAAACAGGTGGCAGTTATTTCAGTAGCTATACTGTTCTGGGAATAAAGCAATGGAGGTCAAGTCCAACAAAAACAATATACTCTTGTCAACACACTCTGCTTTCAGTTGAGACATGAGAGGATTCATGGCATATCAAAATAATGACACCTTTGGAGTAAAGAATATGGTCTTGAGTAAAGTAAAAACTTAAAATGCATCAGTTTTAAGAAAGCTTAAAACTAATGTTTGATAGCATAAAAGTAATCTTCTGGTGCTTTATCATTTCTCATCCCCCAAAAAATCCTCTTTGAGTAACAATAACATCAAGTATAACTTTATAATTTTTCATTCATGATGTCCTTTACCCAATAAAAAATTTAGGGAGAGGCTAAAAATCCGATTACATTGCCAAGAACTCAGAAGAAACAACAAATAATAGAAATAGACTCATGGGTGATTTGGACATTTGCATTCTTAGGGATTGACTTTAACTGAGTCAATATGTTGAAAAATTATAGAAGCAAGGCTGGAGAATTTCACTATAGGATGAAAATTCATAAAACTCATATATAGAAAACCATAAGAAAACAATCCCATTTGCAATATCATTAAAAACAATAAAATACTTAGGAACCAATTTAACCAAGGAAGTAAAAGATCTCTACACTGACATCTACAAAACATTGAAGAAAGAAAGTGAAGACACAAATAAATTAAAAGATATTCCATGTTCATGGATTGGAAGAATTAGTAATGTTAAAATGTTCATACTAACCAAAATTATCTACAGATTTAATACAATCCCTATCAAAATTCCAATGGCATTTCTTACAACACTAGAAAAAAGAAATCCTAAACATCATATAAACCAGAAAAGAACTCCAATTGCCAAGGCATGCTTCAGCTAGAAGAATAAAACTTGAGGCATTACAAATGCCTGATTTCTAATTATATTACAAAGCTATAGGAATTAAAGTATTATGGTACTTGCATAAAAACAAACACATAGGCCAATGGGAAAAAAAAATGAAGACTCCAGAAATAAGCCCACACATTTACATTCAACTCACTGTCAACAAAGGTACAAAGAAATAGGGAAAGGATAGGCTCTTCAATAAATGGTGTTGGAATAACTGGATATCCACATGCAGAAAATGCAACTGGACTCTTGTCTCATAGCATATATGCAAATCAACTCTAAATGTCTTAAAGACTTAAATGTTAAGATCTGAAATTGGAAAGCTACTAGAAGAAAACATAGGGAATAAACTTCTTGATATTGGTCTGGGCAACACATTTTTGGATATCACTCCAAAAACACAGGTAATGAGCAAAAGTACACAAGTGGGACTACTTAAAACTAAAAAGCATCTGCACAGCAAAAGAAATAATCAACAGAAGGAAGGGATAACCTATGGAATGGGAGAAAATGTTTGTAAACTTTATATCCCCAGTAAGGGTTAATACAAAAAATAAATAAGGAATTCAAACAACTCACTAGCAAGAAAATAAATAATCCAATTAAAAAATGAGCAAAGGACCTAAATGGACATTTCTCAAAAGAAGACATACAAATGGCCAATAGGTATACGAAAAAGTACTCAAATCCACTAATTATCAGGATATACAAATCTAAACCATGACATATTATCTCACACCTGTTGGAAGGACTACTATCAAAAAGATAACAAGTATTGGTGAGGGTAAGGGAAAAAAGGAAACACTTATGTACTGTTGATGTGAATGTACATTGGTAAAGTCATTATGGAAAACAGCATAGAGGTTCCTCCCCAAACTGAAAATAGAACTACCATATTATCCAGGAACCCAACTTCTGGGTATATATTCAAAGAAAATGAAATCAGGATCTGGAAGTAATGTTTGCACTCCCATGTTCATTGCAGCACTATTTGCAGTAGTCAAGATATGAAAAATGAAAATGACTTAAGTCATTATCCAATGAATGAATGGATAAATAAATTGTTGTATGTATATACAATGGAATTTATTTAGCCATAAAAAAAGAAGAAAACCTGGCCATTTGTGACAACATGGATGAACTTTGAGGGCATTATAATGTTTCAAAGTTTCAAAATAATTCAAAGACAAGTATGTGTGACCTCCTTTATATGTAGAATCTAAAATAGTCAAACTCAGAAGCAGAAAATAGCATGGTGCTGGGAGGTGGGAGAAATGAAGAGAAGTATAGATCAAAGGCTGCAAAATTAAGGTATGTAACATAAATAAGTTCTGGAGATCTAATGTATATTACAGGGACTATAGTTAATAATATCGTATTATATACTTGAAATTTGCTAAGATAATACATCTCAATTGTTCACACACACACACAAACAAAAGGTAAACTGTGTGAGGTGATCAATATATTAATTAGCTTGATGTGGTAATCATTTCACAATGTATACATATATCTAAACATCACATTGTGCATCTTATATATATGAAAATTTTCTCAATTATACCCCAATAAATATTATGAATTAAATGTGTTATACAACTAGAGTATTCCTAAAACATTCAGCCTAAAACATTACAACACATAATTTCCAAATAAGAGTAGTAGTAAAATGGGGAAACAAAGGAATAAAAGAGACAGATAAAGCACACAAAAAAATAATTAGCAAAAAAAAAAAAAAAAAGAGAGAGAGAGAGACAGAAATAAATCTGTTTGCACTACTAATCACAATAAATGTAATTGGAATAAATTATTCAATGGTAAGTTATAAATTGTCAAACACTAATTTTATTTTTTTATTTTATGTACTTATTTTTTAAGATTTATTTGTTTGGGAAGGGGAGGGGTCAAGGGAAAGGGAGAGACTCTCAAACAGAATCTCTGCTGAGTGTGGGGCCTGATGCCGAGCTCAATCTCATGACTCTGAGATAATAACCTGAGCCAAAATCAAGAGTCAGATGCCCAACCAACCGAACCACCCAGGCACCACTCAAGCAATAATTTCAAAACCGGCAATGAAAAACTACAGGTAAGTTTGTGACCTATATATGACTTAAAACAGATTTAGAAAGATTTAAAGTCAAAGGATGAAAGATAAATCTTTCTTTTTTTTTTTTTAAGATTTTTTTTATTTATTCATTTGACAGACAGAAATCACAAGTAGGCAGAGAGGCAGGCAGAGAGAGAGGGGGAAGCAGGCTCCCCGCTGAGCAGAGAGCCGGATGTGGGGCTCGATCCCAGGAGCCCAAAAGATAAATCTTTCTTAAAGGTAATCACCAGTCAGGGTCAACACTAGTCAAAGAAACCTTGACTTTATAGCTGAGCAAATTAAGAGTTTAAGACTAAAAGCATTAATAGGTAGCCATAATAATGAATCGTTACATAATGTTAAATTTTTCAATTTACTCCAATTCACTAATAACGTAGCCTCAAAATACATAAAGTAAAACAATACACATCTACAATGAGAAATTTCAAAATCTACCATCACAGTGAGAGATTGTAACATACTTTTTTTTTTTTTTTGGTAATTGACAATTCAAACAGATAAAAAATTGGTAAGATATGGCAGATCTGGATTGTATAATTGCCACACTTGTTAATTAATTAGACACTACACATTATCTTCAAGTGCACAAATGTAATGGACCAGGTGCTAGGTCATAAAGCTAGCTTCAAAAGTCCAAAGGAACTGATATCACACATTCTCTGACTACATAATGAATTAGGCAACATTTACTGCAAGATAATAAAAGAATTTTCATGTGAGTAACTAGAAATAAAATACATTGTTGTAAAAAAATTCATGGCTTAAATAAGAAACCATAATGAAAATTATAGATACTTACAGCTACATGATTGCAAAATATTCATATCAAAACTTATGAGATACAGCTAAAAAGCAGTGACACAAATTTAAGAGCTTAATGAGTTAAGCATATGAGCTAAGCATATACCTTAAAAGCTTAGAAAATAAATAACAAAAATTCAAAGAAGAAGAACTAATAAAATAAATATCAATGGAAAAAATCTAAGTTTTACGTATGTGTGTATAAGTAAATGAAAGAGCTAATAAAGTAGTCTAAATTCTGGCAAAATTAGTCAAAACAAAATGAGAAAGTGTACAGGTCATAATAATGATAAACTAAACATAGTGAGAGAATATTATGAGCAATTTTATTCTATTAAGCTTGAAATATATATGATATAGATATAGATATAGAACAGTTAAATATCTTAGAAAATAAATTCATGAAAGTTGACTCATAAGAAAACCTAGATAGTCCTATAATCCTTAAAGTAATTGAACCAATAAGTTTAATACCTTTTGATAACATAAACTCCACACTCTGGGGTTTTGCTGGTGATTTGAGGAGATATTCAAGGACCAGATAATTCCAACCTAACCCAAATTCTTCCACAGAATAGCAATAGTGAGAATATTACCCATCTTATTTTATGAGGTGACATCAACAAATAATAAAGTTAGAACCAAAGAGGATAATTGCATGCCAATCTCAATTCACATATATAATTGCAAATATCTAATGCTTATCTCTATATCATTATGTAAAAATTATTGCATATTTACAAAAGACAGTTTATTCCAGGGATGCAAAGTTGATTAAATATTTAAGACTGAAGACTATCTTCATCATATTAACATATTTAAATGGAAAAAACATATGAGAAAATCGATAGCTATAGAAGAAGCATTCTATAATAAAATATCTACTCATTTAAAATAAGTGCTTCCCAGAAAAAGAATCAAACTTTCTTATTATTGAACAAGGCATTTATAAACTAACCATTGCAAATGCCAAAGTTTACATAATGAAATCTTTCTTTTTATCTTAAGGATAAAAAAAGGATAAAACCTTTATTCAACTTTATACTGAAAGTCCTAGCCAATGCAGTTAAGACAAGAAAAAGAAATTAAAGGTATAAGGATTGGAAAGGAAGAAACAATACTGCCAATTTTTAGGTGATATGACTGCCTGTGTAACAAATCTGAAAGACTATACAGGTAAATTTAGAATTACTAATAGAGTTTGTCACATTTTATATAGAGTCAATATATAAAAGGCAACTGATTTTCTATACACCAGGAACAATAAGCTACAAAATATAATTTTATAAAAGAAAACATTTACAATCACAGTAAAAATATAATGTATTTAGAAATAAATTTAATAAACATAGCAGAAAAAAAATAAAAAATATTATAAAAAACATTGAAGTTGAACTAAATAAATAGCATTATGTACCAAGTTCATAGATGGAAAAAGGCAACATCTTAAAGAGGACTTGTCTCCCCAAACTGATATATAAAATTAATGCAATATCAACCAAAATTCCAACAGGTTTGTTTACACGTTTGTTCCTTGTTTTGGAGAACTTGATAAGTTTATTTAAATATTTAGATGGAGGCATCTGGTTGGCTCAGTTGGTTGAGTGTCTGACTCTTGGTTGGTTGGGTCATGATCACAGGGCCACATGGTTGAACCCCACATCAGGCTCCATGCTCAGTGCAGAGTCTACTTGAGATTTTTCTCTCTCTCTCTCTCTTTCTCTCTCCCTCTGCCCCTCCCCCTGCTTGCACGTGCTCTCTCTAAAACAAATAAAATCTTTAAAAAATATATTTATATGGAAGATCAAAGATCCAAGAATTGCTAAAAACTCTTGAAGAAGAATAAAAAAATGGGAAGAATTTTACTACCATATTTTAAGACTTCTTATAAACCTAGAATCATTAAGGAAATAGATAACTACAGGACTAGGAAACTTAAAACAAATTCATGTATATGAAAATCTGAATTCTTGCCGATCACTGGTGCTGGGACAATTGATTATTCATATTGAATAAACAATATAACAATCAGTTTCCAGGTAGATTAAGACAAATCGCCAAATGCAAAACTATAAATGCTTTAAGAGGTAAATGTACTAAAATTAATGTATTCATTTTATAAAAGAAAATATTGGTAACTTGCAATTAAAATTCAAAACTTGGTTCATTGAAAGAAATGGACATAAAGAGAAAGAAAAACTAAGCACCAAATTGGAAGAAGATATTTGCAGCATATATAGCTGACAACGAATTGGTTATCATCCACATTATATAAGGAAAGCATTCCAATGAGGCAATAAGAAAAAAAGCAAACAACCCAATATGAAAATGAGTAAAAGACAGGAATCAGGATTTCAGAGAGAAACCACAATATTTCACCAATGTCTGAAGAGATGGACACCTCATTAGTTATGAGAGAAATGCTAATTAAAATTACAGTGGAACACTATTTCATGTGCACCAGACAGGCTAAAAATGAAATTTGATAATATCAAGTTATAACAAGTATGTGGAGTAATAGGAACTCTCATGTCTTGCAAGAGGGAGTAAAAACCAGCTCAATACTTCGGAAACAGATTGGAAATAACCTAATAAATTTGCACATACACAAATCTTATAACTTGGTAATTCTATGCCTGAGTGTGCAATTGAGGGAACCAGAGTGAGCCTGTGGATGTGAACCAGAAGCCACGTGTAGGAATGCTAGAGAACATTATTTGTTAATATCCCCTGTAGTAGGCAGCCTTTAAAATGGCCCCCAATAATCCCTGCCTCCAGATATTCATGGTTTTGTGTAAGCCCTTTCTCTTGAGTGTTGTCTACAACTAGTGATTCACTTCTAATAAACAGAAGATCACATGTCACTTTTGAGATTAGGTTACAACAAGAATCTGACCTTCATCTTTATCTCTTCTTCTCTCAGGGAGCCTTTATCCTGGAGAAAGCAAGCTGCCATGTTTTGACTGGTTTCTAAACAGAAGCCCATTTGGCAAAGAAATGATGTGTCCAACCAAAGCCAGAGGCCAAGAGGCTTGCCAACCGTTACTTGAGGGAGCTTGGAAGGGGTTCCCTCTACTCTCAGCCTTGAGAAGACTGTAGTCCCAGCCAATGCTGCTTACAGCCAGTGAGAGATACTACATCAGACACTCCCCGCCAAGCTCCTCCTGGATTCCTGACCCACAGAAACTGTGAGATATTGGGTTTTTGTTTTAAGCTGCTAAGTGTTGGGATAATTTGTCACACAGCAATAGATAACTAATACATTTCCCAAACTAGCAAAACCTAAATGTAGAATGGATAAGTTATGGTGTACTCCTACCAAAACAGTGAAAATGAAGGAATCCTCAAGGGTGAATCTCAAAAACTTGAGTATCTACGGTATAATGTCATTAATATGAAAACTTAAAAAATAGGGAAAGCAAACATGTATATGTTTTTGGAATACACACACAAATCACAAAACTATAAAGAAAAGCAAGGTAATGATTAATCCAAAAATCAGCTGTCACCTCTCATGGAAGGGAGAAGGGCTTAAGGAGCTACTGTGGTACTGCAATGTCATTTTTTCAGTCTAGGAGATGGTCAGGCATTCTGTTCATTATTCTTTAGACTGTTTAGATGTTTTATATACCCCTTTCTAATAAATTTTAAAAAAACCAAACCAAAGCAAAAAAGAAAACAAGATACTGGAATGAAGTCGGTGGACAAATAAATAATTTGGAGTATGAAAGGATGGATGGATGGATGGAGGATGGATGGATGGATGCATGCATGCATGGTTTGCTAGACAGGTCATTCGGTCCTTTATGTCTAATTGAACTTGCACTTCTTTCAAGAAGTTTAATTATTATCTGATTCATAAGTCTTTTTCTCCTATAATTAAAGCCTTCTCCTTCCATTGCAGGTTTACCCAACTCATTGGCCAGCTCCTGCGGTTTACCTGGGAACTGTAGAATCCAGTATTTACAGCTTCAGGCCAAACACATTCCAGACTAAATGTTCTGCAGGTTTCACTGCACCTACTCTTACCACCACCACCCCTCCAGCACCCGCACCGCCCTCACCCAGCGCACCTCCCTCACCCACCGCAGACACACTCAGAGCCTTTGGGCACCTAGAGCCCTGGAGCATGTCAGGACTTTGACCTTTCAAGGGTCAAAGTTGGGGGTTGGGGGGCGGTGGGAGTAGTCCTGCAGAGACCAGCAACACCCAGATAATTTAAGAGCCAGGCCCCAGGAGATGGGTAACATTACCTCCAGGGTTCCTTTTAGCTCAAATCTCAATAGCTCCTTGCAGAGCACACGCACAAAAAAAGCACAAGAAAATGGGTAGGGGGAAGCTCATCGCCTCCTGACAAGCAAGGGTGACAAACACTGCAGCAAGAAGAAAACACAGACCGAGTTGCAGGGAGACAGCAGAGAAGGATCCGAGAGGTAAACAGAAAGAAATTCTATTAAACACGTCTGCCATCCTCCCCTTGGGGACAAACGGAGGCCCCGTACCAGTCCCCATTCTTCTCTACCCCACAGCACACACGGTCTCCTCGGGCATTCCCTCTGTCTCCGGGTCTCCCCCATCCCACCCCACCCCTGGGTCGCAGCGCTCCGGGCGGTGGCCTCTGTCGATCCCAGGCCTCCTTGGGTCCAGAATCCATCGCTGACTCTCACTTACCGTTTGCCCGGCTTTTTCTGCAGCGCGGGTTCGGGGCGGAGAGGACTGGCTCGGAAGGGCCGCGGCCGTTCCCTAAGGCAAGGAGCTTCTCAGGTGAGAAGGGAGTGGGCGGCGGATGAGGCTGGGGACGTGGAAAGTCTCAGGAAGACAGGGGGGCGAGCGGGGCGGGGGACAGGGGGCGACCCAGGAGCTGATTGGTGGCTGTAGCGCTGGGGCGGAGCCTAGCCCTCAGTCCCCGGACCGTAGAAGCCTCGCTTTGTATCCATTTCTGCAGGGAGATGCGGCCCTGGATCTGGGATGGGGACTCCAGCATCCATCCGGGGAGTGCGGCAGGGCAGTTTGTTGAGAAATAAATCTGAGACAATTTATGAACAAGTGAGCAATCGATATAATATATTTTTTATAGACGATAATAAGGGATTATTTTTAAAGACGAAGTAAATCTACTACGGGTCCTAGATATTTTTAATTAAAAGCGTCAGGTTGCATTAGAATGGAGCATATGATTACATTCTTTAGGAAGAAAACCATCTTACATTGCTTATACACCGGGCAGAGCTAAGAGAGGAGTTGGGTATTGATACTTACCTTCATAACCACTGAGTTAGGGCGCCTGGGTGGCTCAGTTGTTAAGTGTCTGCCTTTGGCTCAGGTCATGATCTCAGGGTCCTGGGATCCAGCCAGGTATCAGGCTCCCTGCTTAGTGGATGGTCTGCTTCTCTCTCTGCTGCTCCCCCTGCATGTGATATTCTGTCAAATAAGTAAATAAAAATCTTTTTTTTTTTTTTTTTAAAGCCACTGAATTGGGGCACCTGGGTGGTTCAGTGGGTTATAGCCTCTGCCTTCAGCTTAGGTCATGATCTCAGGGTCCTGGGATCGAGACCCGTATCGGGCTCTCTGCTCAGCAGGGAGCTGCTTTCTCCTCTCTCTCTGCCCGCCTCTCAGCCTGCTTGTGATCTCTGTCTGTCAAATAAATAAAATCTTTTAAAAAAACCACTGAATTATTTTAAAATAGCACATATATTGTTTTGTAAGTTAAAAAAAAGAGGAAGGTGTTAAAAATTTTGCTAATCAACAATAGGTGACAGACACTGGGCATGAGAGAAAGAAAGCTGTGGCTGTTACAAACCTAGACTTTGAAGCGTCTGGCAGGGCTCCTCCTTAGGATCCGCGAAGTGCATTCCTTTCCTATGGCTGCAGCAACAAATGCCCCGCAAATTTAGTGACTTGAAAGAATACATTTATTATCATATACTGCTGTAGCTCAGAAGCCACCGGCTGTGATCAAGGTATTGACAGGGCTGTGTTCTTCTGGAGGACCTGGGGGGAGAAATCATTTCCTTGACTTTTTCAGCTCCTGGAGGCTGCCCAAATTCTTTGGTTTTGGGGTTCCATCTTCAAAGCCAGCCATCTCTCCACCTGGATCTCTCTGCCTGTCCTCCTATTTCTCTTGCTTCTCTTTCACTTATTTCTGAGCGACTTTGACCTGTTAGCTCCCTTTCCGCCCTGGACCCCACAGACCACCCTCAGTTCTGAATCTCACTTCCCTTTTTATGCTTATTTCTCTTTCTGTTCATCTTCTCTTCTGAATTTGTTCATCTAAAGAAGATAATTCCTTCTTTGCAGGTAGAAAGTGTAGTGGGTAGAGCACCTTGTCAACAGAATACTTGGTTGTGCTCTCTTACTACCACTTAAAGCTCTGCTGCTTTTTGGGGTTGTGGAAACACACACGATACCTTGTGTGTGATACTGGCATTCTTGACTCTGAGGCCTGTCAGTCCTAGTACCCCACCTCTCTGCCTTTCTTCTCCCACTCCTCACCCCAGGCCTGACTTTCCTTCCAGGGCCAGAGCCAGTCCTCAAAGAACTTGTGGGTGACGTCAGAGAAGGAGGGGCGAGGAGAGGGGGATAAGGGAGGCAGCTGTGAGAGGAGAGAAGCTGAGGAAAACGGCTGGGTGCCCCCATTGGCAGGGAATTTGCTGGCCGAGGTAGGTGATGTCTGCCTGTATGGGCGGAGGAGGTTTGCAGGCTGCTGCCGCCCTGTCTCCCCCAAGACACACACACACACACACACACACACACACACACACATCAAAGCCTAGAAATGTCAAGGTCATGCACCTTCTCCACCTGTGCTAACCCTTTCTTCTGTCTGCATTCAGTATTCCTTTTTAAGAATGTAGGAGATTGGACAAGATGCTTTAGCTCCCAAACTCTGTGACCAATTGCACAGCAAAAAAAAAAAAAAACTAAAAATGGTGGGTTTTGTGAGTGTCAGGGGAGGGAGTGGGGAAGGGCAGGCATGTGTGCTGTTGACTCTGAATTTCTGAGAGGAGGAGGAATATGGCAAGAGAGAAATGCAGCTGCCTTGGCAAAGAGAATGAGAAAGAGAGAAAGCTCAAGGCCAAGGCACCTTGGGTCTTTTAGGAACACCCAGTCTGCCTCCATAGAAGCCTCCAGACACCCCGGATGCTGCCTCTGTCTTTCACCCTCGGAGAACTTTCTAGTCAGAAACTACCCCTCTGTGTACGGGAAGCCAGTTGCTCATTTCTAGACACCTCTGAGAACTGAACCCCACATCTGCCCTCCATCTGTGGCCAGGCCTGGTGGGGCAGTTCTGAGGGAGGCTAGGTTTCCACAGGGAGGCAAGAAGAGGACAGGTAGCTTGCAGATTTCCAGGGAGAAAGGGACAGTGGTTGTACCCATGAACAGAAAGGCTGACCCTCTCCTGAGTCAGAGAATTCTTCCTTCCTTTGAACGGATCCTCCTGTCCTTTTTCCAGAATCTTGAGCCTGTTGGCCTCTGGACTGGAATTCCACCATGTGCTCTCCTGTCTGCAGCTGGCTGATTGTAGAGCTCAAAACTCCCTGGCCTCTGCCATCGCCTGAGCCAACTCCTTGCAATAAATCAATGTCCTCTATCCCTATCTATACAGATTTACCTATCTGTAGCCCCTCACTGGGGCTTTTCTTTATTTATCAGGCAGGCCTTGCTCCTTGTGTGTTTTCCTAAGCTTTTTTTCCTCTCCTCACCACCCCTAAAAGCACTATGTTGCATAACAAAGGGACTTCTAGTGTGGGAGGGGGACATTTTAGAACACTGAAAGTAACTCTTCACTGTAGTCTGTGATAAAAGCCTCGAGGAAAATAAATCAGCTACTGGGGGGCATTTATGGTTGATTCCATCTCTCCGCATTTTCTCCCCATGTCCTCATATGTCCCTCCCTGTGGGCTTTAACAGGACTAAAATCAATTTTTTAAATGGAATTATTACAAACACGTGTGCAAACAAAAACATGTTTAAAGCTTATGCTTGGAACATTTTGTGTTTAGAAATCAAGTGTAGGAACTTCATTGAGAGATAAATAGAATCAAAATAGGAACAGTGGGAGAATGGGGGAAAACTGAGGGAAGACTGGTAAAGCAGGAGATTTTTTTAAAGAACAGTTAAGTGCTGTCTTCTGTTTTAAGGACAATGACTTATTTTTGTGAAAGTAATGCAGTGCATTAATAGATGGGAATACAAGAAAAAAGGAAGGATTAAAGTGTATATGCTATTTTTATTTTTTAAAGTTTTACTTATTTAAGTAATCTCTGCACCCTACATGGGGCTCGAACTCATGACCCCAAGATCAAGAGTGGCACACTCCACTGATTGGGCCAGCCAGGCACCTCTGCACATGCTATTTTTAATTTAAAAAGTCACTTTGGGCTGCTCTAGCAAAAATATTGTAGCTGGGTGGCTTGAAGAACAAATATGTCTTTTCTCACAATTTTCTAGAGGCTAGGAAGTGCAAGAGCACTTTCTCACATGGCAGAAAGAGAGAGCGTGGATTTCTTCATCACCTTTCAAGGGCACCCTTATGACCTATTACCTCCCCATGGCTCTCTCTGCTAATATTACCAACATCAGGTTGGGTTAGAATTTCAATATATGAATTCTAGAGGGCCACAAACATTCAGTCCACAACAGTGTCACTTTTTTTCTTTTTTTAAAGATTTTATTTATTTGTTTGAGAGAGAGAGCGCGCGCACAAGTTGGGGGCAGGGAGACAGCAGAGGGAGAGGGAGAAACAGATTCCCAGGGCTTGATTCCAGGGCCCTGAGATCATAACCTGAGCTGAAGGCAGATGCTTAACCTACTGAGCCACCCAGACATCCCAACCGTGTAACTTTTAAGTTAATTTGGATTCAACTGAGATACCAAAGAATTGCTCAGGTAAACGCTTCTCCACAGCATGAATATTTGAAATATTGCAGAGTGTTCTGAGTTTTCTGCATTTGATTGGATGTATTCTCTTCTTGGGTTGCAGCACTTTTGAACCCCAGGAAGCTGCTAGTGCTGCAGCTTTCTATGGTGTCTCCACAGACTAAGTTGGAGGTAGAGAGACATTTTTACCTTGAAGGATTTTACTCTTTTTCCAGGGCTACCCACCTCATCAGTCCATTATCTCAGGATTGGCCAATAACAGCAAGAATTCTTAGCATTTTATCAACTCACCTTCTTCCCTTAGTACAGTTTCTCAGGCTGTGAAGGAGCCTTAGGCAGAACTAGCGGGGGATGGTGTTTAAACATCCTTCCAAGATGAAGAATCTTATTTTTTTGCAGAGGATTTGGAGCCAAGCATCCTGGCTTCAAATACCCATTCTTATATAAGACAGGGCTTGAAGAGAGCCTGGTACGTAGAAGGTCTCAGTAAATGCCGTGCATTTATTAAATTATATTCACTGTTAGGTTTTATGGAATGATGTCATACCCCCATTCCCTCTTTGATTTATACTAAGAAGTATATTTTTTATGCTCTTACAACTTTCTTTTTTTTATTTTAATTCAATTAATTCACATAAAATGTATAGTTTCAGAGGTAGAGTTCAGGGATTCATCAGTTGCACATAACACCCAGTGCTCATACATCACATGCCCCCCTAATGCCCATCACCCTGTTACCCCATCACCCTACTCACCTCCCCTCCAGTAACCTCAGTTTGTCCCCTACAGTTAAGAGTCTCATGGTTTTTCTCCCTCTCTGATTTATCTTACTTTATTTTTCCCTTCCTTTCCCTATGATCCTCTGTTTTGTTTCTTAAATTCTACATATGAGTGAAATCATATAATAATTATCTTTCTCTGATTGACTTATTTCGCTTAGCATAATACCCTCTAGTTCCATCCACAGCATTGCAAATGTTAAGATTATATTTTTGATGTCTGAGTAATATTCCATTGTGTATATATACCACATCTTCTTTATCTATTCATCTGTTGATGAAAATCTGGGCTCTTTCCATAGTTTGGCTATTGTGGACATTGCTGCTATAAACATTGGGGTGCAGTGCTCCTTCGGGTCATTATGTTTGTATCCTTTCGGTAAATACCTAGCAGTGAAATTGCTGGGTGATAGGGTAGCTCTATTTTTAACTTTTTGAGGAACTTCCATACTGTTTTCCAGAGTGACTGCACCAGTTTGCATTCCCACCGGCAGTGTAGGACAGTTCCCCTTTTTCAGCATCCTCAAAAACATCTGTTGTTTCCTGAGTTACTAATTTTAGCTGTTCTGACTGATGTGAAATGGTATCTCAGTATGGTTTTGATTGCTCTTACAATTTTCTTCAAACTAATTTCAGTAGATATTGATGAAAGGGAATTTTGTGATCTGGCCTCCTTCTGCCATTTTTATAGGGAAATTCTTGTTTCTGCCTTCTAACAGAAGCCAGCATTTATGCTAACCAGCATGTTCCTGGAAGGATTTCCCCTGTTTTCCTTTATAGAATTATCAAATGTTCAGCTTTTACATTTAACTTAAAAAAATTCATAGGGCTTTTTTCTCCTGGTCACTGAAATATATAGCCTCCACACCCTAAATCTGTGGCTTCTCTCCCTTTGTCTGTCTCTCTTTAATCCCATTTAGGAAATTGAAATAGGGTGGTGTGGAGAAAGAAAAGTAAAATATGCTATCATCCTTCTAAATGAAGAAAAATAAGCTATTTTAAGGGATCCAGAAACAAGTCTTGACAGATCTGACACAGGCCCAGACACTCTTAGGGGGCACTTGTAGACCCTCCTTGGCTTACATGGTGTTCCCTAGTGATGACACTAACAGAGCCTCCAAAGCCACCCATTTCCTTCAGCTAGCCTCCTGCTGGGCCCCAATTCCCTCAGATCCAGGGCCTGGATTTCAAGTGTATAACCCCTGGGCAAGTCAGATTCAGGCTGGCCATTTGTGGAGGAAGCTCCCATATCCTGAAGACACTAGGAGATGGTCGCAGCAGAGCCAGGGGCAGCAGAAGCCTCCCAGCCCATCCACCCCTCCTCAGCCTGGCAGATGTTCTCCTCATCCCTTTTCTTCCACGGCCTAGATGCTAGGCTGGAAGCCCCAGAGAGGCTGGAAGCTGACCTAGGTTCATGCATTCTGAAAAGAAATAGACTCCAACAGATCCTTGGGTGTGAGGAAACCTCTTTGCTCAACCCAATCACACCCCTTGAGCTAACTGCCAGTTCTGCCCCTAACCTACTCTAGGCCTCTTTCTGATCTGGAAGCCCTGAGGAGGTCTAGCCGATGGCCAGGAGATGCTCTTGGTGATGTCTTCCTACCTGGAAGGTACTGGGGCCTGTCCTCAACCTCTGCTCCTGCCAAAGAGTAAACAAAAAAACCATAGCCCCTACATTTTATTTGCTTGTAGATAGAAAACTAAAATGCCCACAAAGTTGGATACCTGTTGGATTACTGAAAAATATCCTCAAGAAATGGACTGGTGTATTTTCATCGGCAATTGCAGCAGGGCTGAAAAAGTCAGGCACAAACCCAGGTATGTAATCACTGTGATTATGTGAGGTTTTGACATTAGAACTGATATAAATCCTATTTATAGCTGATGTATTTTGTTCACCTAAAATATCTTTTTTTATTATTATTACATTTCCTAACTGATCATACTGGTCTGAAGGAGTGCTACTGAATTTTTTTTAATATTTCATTTATTTATTGGGAGAGACAGACACCGAGAGAGCACAAACAGTGGGGAGGGGCAGAAGGAGAGGGAGAAACAGGCTTCCTGCTCAGCAGGGAGCCCAACTCTGGGGGATTCCAGGACCCCAGGATCATGACCTGAGCTGAAGGCAGACACTTCATTCACTGAGCCACCCAGATGCCTCTCTACTGATCTTTTCTTTAAAGAAACTATTAAGTGTGATATTGGCTGTTGATTTAAAATGGAGAGATAATACGTATCATGTTAAAGAAATATATTTTTATTTCTAGTGTACCAAAATAGACTAATAAGACTAATAAGAAATGATTAGTCTTTCTCTGGGATTATGAGTTATGAGTTGGATTGGGTAACATGAAGGCTGTTCTCTTTTTGTGCCTTACCCTACAGTGTTTGAATACCATCAGGTCATAGAACTGAGCTAATGGCATTGGTTAACCATGGCAGCTAAACTGTTGGAAAAATAGTTTCAAGAAGCTGAAGTAGACTCTCTGAAAGTGATAATGGTACTTAAAATGTGTTCTGAGGGCAAAAAAGGATGCCACGCTCTCATTTCTAAAAATTAAGTCTATAATTTAAAACTGATGGTTCAATTTCAGAGTCAGGATTATTCTGAGTTGTGAAAGATGCCAGGGAATGATAGCTCATAGCTTGGTGGGCGATGTGTGCTGGTGAGGATGGTTCGATGTCAATTAACATATTTTGGAGGAAAACATTAGATCAATGGATAATATGACAAATCCAAACAGAATGGGATTTGCTGGTTTCATTTTGAGAATCCTGGGCTTTGGGTCTATGATGGGCAACAGGACAAGCAATCACATCCCCCTGGGGTCACATTCACATCTTTCTACCAGTACAGAAAGCCAAGGGTGTTTATAAGGTGCAGAAAGGCAGGGCAGAAGTAAGGAGTTTAAACTATGGAACAAATACATTAGAGAGACAAAGGACACTTAATGGCAGGCAGAATCTAAAGGTGATGCCTGAATTGAAAGCTGTGAAAGCAATAGCTTAGCGCATTATTAGATATTGGTCTTAGGGTCTGTGGAAGGGTAGAGAGGGCTGAATAAATGCATGCCAGATTTCTGACTGTCTGTCAGGGGACGAGATTACAAAAAGTTTTCTGTAAGGCAATAATCGAGACCCCAAAAATATGGCCTGGTTCAGGCAAGCACAGAGTCCAGCTTGACTCATGACTCTGCTTGCAAAACCAGCCTGAGAACTGCCTGGAATTCTTTTTGCTGATGTGTAATGGAAGAGGCAGAAGAGGAAAGCAGAGCCAGGGAGAATTACAAGACTCAGGATGGAACAGCTGAGACTGCATCTTGGACCCTGGCTCACGTCTTGGAGGATGATGAACGAGCTGACAGGTTGAACAGGTGGCTCTACTCTTCTAAGGACAGAGAGCCCCGAGAGGCAGCAAAACCCATGTTGCCCCAGGGAGGATGAGGTAGAAAGGACGCCTCAGTTTTTGTTATTGATGAAAACCCAATGGTCCGGAGATCACAAACTTTACTCTCCTGGAGGGACTTTACTCTCATGTTGAATTAAACAAAATGTCTTAATAACCAACTGGATGATTTCGGTAGAAAGATGTTGGACATTTGAGTCAGAGTCTTGCTGACTCATTATTGATCCCACAGCCCTCCTGACCTTTGGAGATCCATGAACCCCAGGAAGGACTTGGCGGTGCCCATTCCAAAGTATCATACTTGTTATATTTGTCATTGTTTTAGTCTTTCCCTCATGTTATGACCTTGACACTTTTGACAACTACAGCCAGTTACTTTCTGTATCCTCAATTTGAATTTCTCGGCTATTTCCTTATCTTGAGTTTCAGGTTATGCATTTTGGCCAGAGTATCACAGAAGCAACAGGGAATTCTTCATCCTATCAGATGTCACATTATTTCAACCTCTCCCATTACAAATGTGTTCGTGCCCATTCCTTGATTAAGGTGATGTCTGCCAAGCAGTTTAGCAAAATCTCTCATTTAACTCCCCTGTAATACAGTCTTCCAATGCTATTTTAATTTAGTGCACCCATTTTATAACCCCATAAATTCACTTATTACAAAATGTGGTAACAGTGGTATACCTCAGGCTACTGGCCTGGCTTTATTCATATTGGCATAGTTTTTGTATCATGTTAGCCTTTTTTATTTGATTATTTAGAAGATTTCTGTTTGCTTTTTTTGATGGGAGGGTAAGGAGAAGGTGGGATGACAAAAGTGGTTGGGAGAAAAAGGGCAGTGTCTGCATCTGCTGTCGTTAATCAAGCTCGGACCCAGGGTCATGAATCAAGCTTGCACCCAAGCCTGGGTGCCAAGTGTGTAAGTGCTGGCTGGTGGGTCACTCTTGTCTGTCCTGCCAGCATGTGGAGCTGGTGAGTGAGTATGCTTAGCTTCAGGGCTTATGCAATGGAAAACCACGTGGAGGCAGAGAACCTGGAGAGCTGGGCGTGAGCTCTGTCATTAATTTGTTGCGTGACGCTGAGCCATCCTCATTCTTCCCTGGAGCTCAGTTTTCATGTCGTGGAAATGAACAGAGACAATTTCTTTCAACACAGCTAAAGAAAAAAGGAATGTGTCAGGATGATGATATTCTGAGATGAGAAATAAGGTACGAGCATAACACAAGTGAAGTAAAATAGAAAAAGATAATCCTCAAGAAAACTTTGGCCCCCTTGGGTTCAAAGAAAGTCTTTACCTTGTAGACATAGCTTCCTATCCTCACAAGTTCACAAAGATCCACTGTAACCACGTGCACTGGTTCTGACTGCGCTCCCCTCCCTGCCGCTCTGCCCAAGGAAAGGTCCTCCTGCCCTCTCATCCTCGATGCCTGGTAAGCTGATCTTGCATATTCCAGAAACTCTGAAAGGTAAAAACTCCCTTGTCTACACTACTTACAATTTCAGTTCAGAACATGCTTAGAAGTAGGGTCATACTCAGAGAAATGCTAAGGACAGAAAAATAGCCTAGAGTTTTTAAAGTAGGAAAAGAGAGTGAAAAGGAGAATTATTGTCCATGGAAGCCCCCATTCTTCCTTCTGGGCTTCACTGGGGGCCTGAGGGGCTGGAGCTTTGCAGTGGAGATGCTCCTGACTCAGTAAGATTTATAGACGTGGCTTGTGGAGCTCCTAGGCTCAGGAATTCACAGAGCTGGGTGAAAAGAAATTACAAAACCACTTACAAATATTTTAGTCTCGTTAAAATGTGACTTTTTTCCTCTTAAAGGATTTAATTCTTTCTTAGCTGTTGGTTTTGACACACCTTTCTCACTGAAGTGCTGTCAGAGACATTTTGCACAATTAGAGGTTGCTAGTTCCAAAAGGCTTCTGAGAATTATTACCAAGGGGCTATCTGGTAAAGAAGCAAAAAGAAGGAAGGAGGTTGTTTTGCATTAAAATAAAGAACTACAAATTAAAAAGCTGAGCTGCCTTCTAGGAATGGAAAGAATGAGTCATGGGCATGGCTTTCCAGTGGCATTAGGAGCCCTGTGCCCTTACATGCTCACAAAACTTCTCTTTCTGTTTCAGGTGGGAGGGGCAAGGAGAAAATATTTCCTTTAGGCAAACTACCTAAAAGCCACGAACCCAATCTGATCTTTCATTGAGCTTCCAATGCCAAATAATACAAATTGACTACTCTGGTGCCAGAAGACACAAGCAGTTTAGGAAGGCTGGTTGGAGAGACCATTGTTTTTTAAAGCCCAAAATAGCTTTGTTAGCCATCCATGTGGTTCCCTCTGTTCCAGGGACATATTCTCACCTTAAGGCAACCTGGGAGTTCAGCTTAGGGGTCTGGGAGTGAGGCAGGGTTGAGGTCTTTACATTTCAAAGATTATTTGAAACCTCTTTCTTTCTGTGCCAGGAGACTCGAAGAATATGTAAAGGAGGACAAAACAAAACAAAAAAAATGAAACCCTAAGTTAAATTATTTTTCCATTAGGAACTTAAATATCTAGATAGATAAAAATAAGTCTGCCATCATAACAAGGTCCAAAGAAAGCTACTCTTAGCATTATTAAATATTTTCTTCTTTTTTCGGCCCCTAATTTTAAAAAACACAGCTGCATGCTGTGCTGAATTCATTCATCAAATCAACAACTTGAAAAAGTTTTTAGTTTGAAATAATTATAGATTCACAAGAAGTCATAAAAAAAAAAAGTGTACCGGAAGTCTTGTGTACCCTTCACCTAGTTTTTCTCAGATTTCATGTTTTATATGCACTCCTGTGTGTGTGTGTGTCTGTGTGTACAGCTCTATGCCATTGCATCACACATGTAGACTTGTGTATCTTGATTGTGATCGAGATACAGAACTCCACCACAAAGCTTCCCTTATCCTACCCTTTTATAACTACCTGCACCCTAACAACATATTATAATTTTGTGTACTTTCCATATGCCAGGCCCTGTTTAGGGCACCCAGAATGCAGTGTTGAACAAATACAGATCCCTGCTTTATTGAGAAGAGACAGAAAATAAACAATTCTTAAAAATAAACAAATATGTTAGGTGATGAGTGAAAAAAGTGAGACCCAAAAGACTAGACACTGGAGATTTCATTTTAATGAATTGCAAGAACAGGAAGACTAGTATCTGTTGTGATAAAGACCAGAAAGAGGTTGCCCCTGAGGGAGTATATGGGCTACAAAGGAGCAAGAGGTACAAAAGGTGTTTCTAGAAATGTTTTATATCTTATTCGGGTGCAGCTTATGTGGGTATATATGTCAAGACTCACAGCACTGAACATTCAGATCTATACATTTTATTCTACAAAAGTCATACCTCATTTTTATTTATTTATTTATTTATTTATTTTGCTAGCATATAATTATTATTAGCCCCAGGGGTACAGGTATGTGAATCGTCAGGCTTACACACTTCACAGCACTCACAATAGCACATATCCTCCCTAATGTCCTTAACCCAACCACGCTCTCCCTACCCCCCTTCTCTCAGCAACCCTCAGTGTCTTTTGTGAGATTAAGAGTATCTTGTGGTTTGTCTCCCTCCCAATCCCATCTTGTTTCATTTTTTCCTTCCATACCGCCAAGCCTCCAATATCGCCTCTCAAATTCCTCATATCAGGGAGATCATATAATTGTCTTTCTCTGATTGACTTATTTTGCTCAGCATAATACCCTCTAGTTCTATCCACGTCATCGCAAATGGCAAGATTTCATTTCTTTTGATGGCTGCATAGTATTCCGTTGTATATATATATACCACTTCTTCTTTATCCGTTCATCTGTTGATGGACATCTAGGTTCTTCCCATAGTTTGGCTATTGTAGACATTGCTGCTATAAACATTTGGATGCACGTGCCCCTTTGGATCACTACATTTGTACTTTAGGGTAAATACCCAGTAGTGTGATTGTTGGGTCATGGGGTAGCTCTATTTTCAGCTTTTTGAGGAACCTCCATGCTGTTTTCCAGAGTGGCCGCACCAGCTTGCATTCCCACCAACACTGTAGGAGGGTTCCCCTGTCTCCACATCCTCGCCAGCATCTGTCATTACCTGACTGGTTAATTTTAGGCATTCTGACTGGTGTGAGGTGGTATCTCATTGTGATTTTGATTTCTATTTCCCTGATGCCGAGTGATATGGAGCACTTTTTTATGTGTCTGTTGGCCATCTGGATGTCTTCTTTGCAGAAATGTCTGTCTATGTCCCCTGCCCATTTCTTGATTGGATTATTTGTTCTTTGGGTGTTGAGTTTGATAATCTCTATAGATTTTGGATACTAGCTCTTTATCTGAAATATCATTTGCAAATATTCTCTCCCATTCTATCAATTGTCTTTTGGTTTTGTAGACTGTTTCCTTTGCTGTGTAAAAGTTTTGGATCTTGAAGAAGTACCAATAGTTCATTTTTGCCCTTGCTTCCCTTGCCTTTGGCGATGTTTCTCGGAAGAAGTTGCTGCAGCTGAGGTCAAAGAGGTTGCTGCCTGTGTTCTGCTCAAGGATTTTGATGGATTCCTGTCTCACATTGAGGTCTTTCATCCATCTGGAGTCTATTTTTGTGTGTGGTGTAAGGAAATGGTCCAGTTTCATTCTTCTGCAAGGGGATGTCCAACTTTCCCAACACCCTTTGTTTTAGAGACTGTCTTTTTTCCACTGGACATTCTTTCTTGCTTTGTCCAAGATTAGTTGACGGTAGAGTTGAGGATCTATTTTTGGGCTCTCTATTCTGTTCCATTGATCTATGCATCTGTTTTTATGCCAGTATCATACTGTCTTGGTGATGACAGCTTTGTAATGGAGCTTGAAGTCTGGAATTGTGATACCAACAACTTTGGCTTCCTTTTTCAATATTCCTCTGGCTATTTGGGGTCTTTTCTGGTTCCATATAAATTTTAGGATTATTTGTTCCATTTCTTTGAGAAAAATGGATGGTATTTTGATAGGGATTGCATTAAATGTGTAGATTTCCTTAGGTAGCATAGACCTTTTCACAATATTTGTTCTTGCAATCCACGAGCATGGAACATTTTTCTATTTCTTTGTGTCTTCCTCAATTTCTTTCATGAGTACTTTATCATTTTTCTGAGTACAGATTCTTTGCCTCTTTGGTTAGGTTTATTCCTAGGTATCTTATGGTTTTGGATGCAATTGTAAATGGGATTGGCTCCTAAATTTCTCTTTCTTCTGTCTTGTTGTTGGTGTAAAGAAATGCAACTGATTTCTGTGCATTGATTTTATATCCTGACACTTTACTGAATTCCTATACAAGTTCTAGCAGATTTGGAGTGGAGTCTCTTGGGTTTTCCACATAAAGTATCCTATCATCTGCAAAGAGTGAGAGTTTGACTTTTTCTTTGCCAATTCAGATGCCTTTCATTTCTTTTTGTTGTCTGATTGCTGAGGGTAGGACTTCTAGTACTATGTTGAATAGCAGTGGTGATAACGGTGTTCTTGACCTTAGTAGAAAAGCTCTCAGTTTTTCTCCGTTGAGAATGATATTCGCTATGGAGTTTTCATAGATGATTTTGATGATATTGAGGTATGTACCCTCTATCCCTACACTTTGAAGAGTTTTGATCAAGGAAGGATGCTGTACTTTGTCAAATGCTTTCCAGCATCTATTGAGAGTATCATATGGTTCTTGTTCTTTCTTTTTTTAATGTATTGTATCACATTGATTGATTTGTGGATGTTGAACCAACCTTGCAGCCCTGGAATAAATCCCACTTGGTCGTGGTGAATAATCCTTTTAATGTACTGTTGGATCCTATTGGCTAGTATTTTGGTGAGAATTTTCACATCTGTGTTCATCAAGGATATTGGTCTGTAATTCTTTTTTGATGGGTCTTTGTCTGGTTTTGGGATCAAGGTAATGTTGGCCTCATAAAACTAGTTTGGAAATTTTCCTTCTATTTCTATTTTTTGGAACAGTTTCAGGAGAATAGGAATTAATTCTTCTTTAAATGCTTGGTAGAATTACCCTGGGAAGCCGTCTGGCCCTGGGCTCTTGTTTGTTGGGATATTTTTGATGACTACTTCAATCTCCTCCTGGTTATGCATCTGTTCCAGTTTTCTATTTCTTCCTGGTTCAGTTTTGGTAAGTTTATATGTCTCTAGGAATGTCTGTTTCTTCCAGATTGTCAAATTTGCTGGTATGTAGTTGTTCCTAATATGTTCTTATAATTGTTTGCATTTCTTTGGTGTTGGTTGTGATCTCTCCTCTTTCATTCATGATTTTATTTATTTGGGTCCTTTCTCTTTACTTTTTGAGAAGTCTGGCCAGGGGTTTATCAATCTTATTAATCCTTTCAAAGAAACAGCTCCTAGTTTTGTTGATTTGTTCTAATGTGGTTTTTTGGGTTTCTATTTCATTGATTTCTGCTGTGATCTTTATTATGTCTCTTCTTCTGCTGGATTTAGTCTTTTTTTGCCATTCTTTCTCCAGCGCCTTTAGGTGTAGGGTTAGGTTGTGTACTTGAGACCTTTCTTGTTTCTTGAGGAAGGCTTGTATAGCTATATATTTTCTTCTCAGGAGTGCCTTTGCTGTGTCCCAAATATTTTTTTTAAGATTTTATTTATTTATTTGAGAGAGAATGAGTGAGAGAGAGCATGAAAGAGGAGAAGGTCAGAGGGAGAAGCAGACTCCCCAAGGAGCTGGGAGCCCTATGCGGGACTTGATCTTAGAAGTCCGGGATAAAATCTGAGCCCAAGGCAGTCGCTCAACCAACTGAGCCACCCAGGTGCCTCATGTCCCAAAGATTTTGAACAGTTGTGTTTTCATTTTCATTTCTTTCCAAGAATTTTTTCATTTCTTCTTTAAGTTCCTGGTTGATGCATTCATTCTTTAGTAGGATGCTCTTTGTCTTCCATGTATTTGAGTTCTTTCATTTCTCCAGAAAGGGCTTTTATTTCTCCAGACAGCGTTTCTCTAGTATCTTCCATGCCTTTTTTGAGCCCAGCTAGCACATTGAGAATTGTCATTCTGAACTCTAGATTTGACATATTACCAATCTCCATATAGATTAGGTCCCTAGCCTTTGGTACTCCCTTTTGTTCCTTTTTGTGTGGTGAGTTTTTTTTTTTTTTTTCATTAAAAAAACCCTTTATAGTAATTTCATGTTGGTTGGAAATCACAGAAGTTAGGCAGAAAAACAACCCAGGGGACAGATACAAAGGGACAGCACGGTGCTTCCCCAACAGGTCTCTGCTCCGTGGGTGGTGGGTGGGGGCCGGGGCAGGCCTGGGGCATCTACGTGGGACGGGTAGGCCTGGCCGCCAGGGCTCAGCTGTCCTGCGAGTCCAGGGACTCCAAGTCCATCCGCCCCCTCGTGTGCTCCTGACGCTCCTTCCCAGACATGTCCAGCTCGGGGCCCTCCTGTGAGCTGTCACTGTGTAAAACATCTCTTTACACCCTGTCTTCTTCCTCCAACTTGGGGGTCTCTTCTGATTTGTTTAGCATACGTTTTTCTGGGGTCTTTGCCACCCTTTTAGTATTTTATTCCCTCATTCAATATTCTTATCTGGATAATATGGCAGGGTAGAAAAAGATGTAAAGGGTGTAAAGAGAAGTCATTGTGTAATGGCTCTTCAGAGGAGCCACACCCCGGCCCCTCCTCGGAATTCTGTCCTTCCTCCTGCTCCTTGTCTTCCATGATCTCCCCCTTCTGGGACATGGCCCCGCCGTTCACCGGGACTGAAAGATCCATGCTCGCCTCGACCTCCGCCCTCTCCGTGGGAGCCTCCTCTCCAGCCAGCACCTCCTCGGCCTTCTCCACCTTGGCCCTCTCCTTCTCCAATCCAGCTCTGGTTGCCTCTTTACACCCTCTGGTTGCCTTCTGGATATATTAAAAAAAAAAAAAAAATATATATATATATATATATATATATATACACATACATACATACATACATATATATATATACATATATATATATATATATTATATATATTAGACTGGTGACTAGAATAGGGCTACCCAGTTGATTTGGGGTGTATTTGGTCTCTTAGAAGGAACTACCTCCCAAATTTTTAAAGAAAGAATAACTTATGTATATACAAAAATAAGGGTAAATAAACATGATGAAGGGATGGAATATGACTGTAAAGATGAAAAATTTTAAAAAATTTTAAATTCTAAAAATTCTAAAAATAGAATTGATAAGATAAATTGGTTGGGAAAAGAAAGAAAAATAAAGTGGAGAGAATTTTCTCAGGCTGGAGACTAGAACAAAGCCCTGTGCTAGATTTAGGGTATATTTTGATCTATTAGAAGTGTTGTATCCCAAAAATTTTTAGAAGAAAAACCCCATATGTATACAAAAAATAAAGTTAGACACAAATAAATATGACAATAATAATAAAGGTTTAAAAAGATTTTTTTTTTAAGAAAGGCATTGTTTCCATACAAATTTTAGGATTATTTGCTTCAGCTCTTTCTAAAATACCGGTGGAATTTTGATCGGAATAGCATTAAAAGTATATATTCCTCTAGGCAGTATAGATGTTTTAACAATGTTTATTCTTCCGATCCAAGAGCATGGAATGGTCTTCCATCTTTTTGTGTCTTCTTCAATTTCTTTCATGAGTGTTCTGTAGTTCCTCGAGTACAGATCCTTTACCTCTTTGGTTAGGTTTATTCCCAGGTATCTTATGGTTCTTGGTGCTATAGCAAATAGAATCGATTCTCTAATTTCCCTTTCTGTATTTTCATTGTTAGTGTATAAGAAAGCCACTGATTTCTGTGCATTGACTTTGTATTCTACCACGTTAATGAATTGCTGTATGAGTTCTAGTAGTTTGAGGGTGGAGTCTTTTGGGTTTTCCATATAAAGAATCATGTCATCTGTGAAGAGAGAGAGTTTGACTTCTTCCTTGCCAATTTGGATACCTTTTATTTCTCCTTGTTGTCTGATTGCTGTTGCTAGGACTTCTAATACTATGTTGAACAAGAGTGGTGAGAGTGGGCATCCTTGTCGTGTTCCTGATCTCAGCGGGAAGGCTGTAAGCTTTTTCCCATTGAGGATGATATTTGCTGTGGGTCTTTCATAGAGACCCCAAATTGCTAAGGAAATATTGAAAAACAAAAATAAAACTGGTGGCATCACGTCACCTGATTTCAAGCTTTACTACAAAGCTGTGATCACCAAGACAGCATGGTACTGGCATAAAAACAGACACATAGACCAGTGGAACAGAATAGAGAGCCCAGATATGGACCCTCAACTCTATGGGCAAATAATCTTTGACAAAACAGGAAAAAATATACAGTGGAAAAAAGTCTCTTCAATAAATGGTGCTGGGAAAACTGAACAGCTATATGCAGCAGAATGAAACTCGACCATTCTCTTACACCGTACTCAAAGATAAACTCGAAATGGATAAAAAGCCTCTACCTGAGACAGGAATCCATCAGAATCCTTGAGGAGAACATAGGCAGTAACCTCTTCGATATCAGCCACAGCAACTTCTTTCAAGATATGTCTCCAGGGGCGCCTGGGTGGCTCAGTGCGTTAGGCCTCTGCCTTCAGCTCAGGTCATGATCTCAGGGTCTTGGGATCAAGCCCTGCATCGGGCTCTCTGCTCAGCAGGGAGCCTGCTCCCCCCCACCCCGCCCGCCTGTATCTCTGCCTACTTGTGATCTCTCTCTGTCAAATAAATAAATAAACAAACAAATAAATAAATAAAAAGATATGTCTCCAAAGACTAAGGAAACAAAAGTGAAAATGAACTTTTGGGACTTCATCAAGATCAAAAGCTTCTGCACAGCAAAGGAAACAGTCAACAAAACAAAGATGCAACCCACGGAATGGGAGAAGATATTTGCAAATGACAGTACAGACAAAAGGTTGATATCCAGGATCTATAAAGAACTCCTCAAACTCAACACACACAAAACTGATAATCATATCAAAAAATGGGAAGAAGATATGAACAGACACCTCTCCAATGAAGACATACAAATGGCTATCAGACACATGAAAAAATGTTCATCATCACTAGCCATCAGGAGATTCAAATTAAAACCACATTGAGATACCACCTTACACCAGTTAGAATGGCCAAAATTAGCAAGACAGGAAACAACGTGTGTGGGAGGGGATGTGGAGAAAGGGGGACCCTCTTACATTGTTGGTGGGAATGCAAGTTGGTGCAGCCTCTTTGGAGAACAATGTGGAGATTCCTCAAGAAAGTAAAAATAGAGCTTCCCTATGACCATGCAATTGCACTACTGGATATTTACCCCAAAGATACAGATATAGTGAAAAGAAGGGCCATCTGTACCCCAATGTTTATAGCACTAATGGCCATGGTTACCAAACTGTGGAAAGAACCAAGATGCCCTTCAATGGACGAATGGATAAGGAAGATGTGGTCCATATACACTATGGAGTATTATGCCTCCATCAGAAAGGATGAATACCCCACTTTTGTAGCAACATGGATGGGACTGGAAGAGATTATGCTGAGTGAAATAAGTCAAGCAGAGAGAGTCAATTATCATATGGTTTCACTTATTTGTGGAGCATAACAAATAACACGGAGGACATGGGGAAATGGAGAAGAGAAGGGAGTTGAGGGAAATTGGAAGGGGAGGTGAACCATGAAAGACTATGGACTCTGAAAAACAACCTAAGGGTTTTGTAGGGGCAGGGGGTGGGAGGTTGGGGGAACCAGGTGGTGGGTACTGGGGAGGGCGTGTATTGCATGGAGCACTGGGTGTGGTGCAAAAACAATGAATACTGTTACACTGGAAAGAAATTAAAATATAAATATATAAATATATAAAAGAAAGGCATTGTTAAGATAAACTAGTTTAAAAATGTTAAAAGAAGAAAGAGGAAAAGTTTAAAAAATTAGAATAAGAAAAAAAAATGAAAAAATTTAATTAACTTTGTAAGATTAAAGAATCATGGGGAGAAAGCCATGAATTCCATGCTTTGCTTTCCCTTCCTCTGGAATTCTGCTGTCCTTGATCAGTGAGCTTGGTCTTGGCTGGATGTTCTTGCTGATCTTCTGGGGTAGGGGCCTGTTGTAGTGATTCTCAAATGTCTTTGCCTGAGGCAGAATTGCCCTGCCCTTGCCAGGGGCCGGGCTAAGTAATCTGCTTGAGTTCACCCTCTGGAGCTTTTGTTCCCTGAACACTTTCCATAGAGTTCTGGAGGATGGAAATGAAGATGCTGGCCTCCCAATCTCCGGCCAGGAGGAGCTGAGAGCTTGGGGTCCCACTCTTCAGTGCGGCCTCCGAGAAGAGCGCTCAATCACTCCCATCTCCCTGGTCTCCAGCCACACTCCGAGCTCACCTGACCTGTGACCAAGCATTTCTGTCTCTGGCACAGAGCCCCATTTGGAGTTTCCAAACCCATCAGATTCCTCCTGGTCTGCTCTTCCTGTGGCTCTCCCCAGTCTGCTACTTGTGGGGTCCCTGCTCAAAGAGCAGTGGACTGATTGTGTCACAGAACACAGTTTAAGGTAATCCCAAGCTGAGAGCTCACTCCTCGTCTCCGTCTCTGTAGTTGGCTTCCCTGCTCTAATACCTGCAAGCTCTGCTACACTCAGACACCCACGATCCTTCTGTGACCCCACGGGACCTGAGACCACACTGTCTCTGTGAGGGCTCCACCACGATTAGCCTCTGGAGTGATGTCCCTCAGTGGGGCAGACTTTTAAAAGTTTGAATTTTGTGCTCCATTGCTCCACCGCTTTCTGGGAGCCGGCCCCTCCCCCTGTGGTCTATCTTCCTGTCGCTTCAGATTGCTTCTCTGCACGTCCTACCTTTCAGAAAGTGGTCAGTTTTTATTTCTAGAATTGCCGCTCTTCTTCTCTTCCGTCTCCTGTTGGGTTTGTAGGTGCTCGGAATGGTTTGATATCTATCTAGCTGTACTCCTGCTACCTGATGTCATCTCAGTCTGCTATTCCTCCTCCATCTTGACTCCTCCATATCTCATTTTTAAAAAGTAACATACAGTGATAGAAAATACTGTGCTAATATTAATCCTTAAGCCACTGAGCATATTAGGTTAGAATGTTCAAGGTAATCAGTTATAGGCAAATGATTAGTCTTTTGGTCAACATTTATATTCTAGATTCCAGAGGCTACAAGTTGTCTTTCAAGTGTGTCTTGATTTTGACCATGAAAAGCAAGGTGATACAGTTTTTGCAATGTAGTCCCCAAGCAAATGCACATTTAAAATGAGTTTGGATGACTTCACTCATGGATGGCCTTGCATTTTGACCTTAATTCTCCTTATAGGATGCTTTTTATTACCATGTTCTTCAAGCTGTGGATTAAAGGATTTAGCAGATTTGAAAATGCTATAGAATTTGAGTTTATGTCATTTTAGTTCAGAAAATATAGGCAGCTGGCTTTGGCATGTATAACAGTCAGCAACCTGGAAACAAACGTGCTAAGAAAGTTCAGATGAGACTTGAAGGCAATAAAAAAGATTTCTTTGGTATTTAGTGGGTGTCATCATCAAAACAATGGTGATAATTAATATATTCCTTCTTCATTTATTCATTCCTTCATCGAATACTTATTGTGAATTTATGTATTCTAGTTGTGTTCTAGGAGCTGGTGATAGATCAGTGAGTGAAAGAGACTAAAATCTTTTTCCTCATTGTGCTTACTTTCGACTGGGAAGAGATTTAGCAAACACAGTAGTAAGAAAAGGATATGTTAACTTTAAAAGATGTTCAAAGATGATCAGTCTATAGAAAAAAGAAAAGGAGGAAGATCAGTTGTGTGGAGGAAAGGGAGATCTTGGTTGTCTCAGTGAAAATGCAATTATTTGGGCAGATCTTTAAAGGAGATGTTGAATGAGCCATGTGGGTATTTGGAGAAGAAGGTCCTGGTCAAGAGAGCAACCCAGGCAAAGATCTGAGGTGAAAGTGCCAAACATGGTCAGAAAACAGCAGGTGCTGAGAGAGTGAGGGAGATGAGGTCAAGTCACAAGGGTGGCTGAGTTGCACAGAACCATCCAAGATAAGAATCAAGAATTTGCTGATGAGCATCAAGGCAATGCATAATTAAGCCACATGAATTTCACCTCCCAGATTTCAAATTCATTTCCTTTTCTCCATGGACACTACCTTGTTCAAGTCCAGCCTTCTTTCAGTGCTCTTCAAGGATGGCCATACCTCTAAACTGGTTGGCCCTCTATCTATTCCTGTATCCAACAATCCTCTCTCCACACTGTAGCCAGGCACATATAATCATGTCCTTTTGGGTTGTGAGAGACTAAAATTTTTCATATCTTATGTTTTGATTTCACTCACCTATCCAGGCTCCTGTGGTAACACATAGCTCTGTGATACCTCCCACAGCCAGAGCTGTACAGAGACCATTCTCTTTCACAGACATCAAGTTCTTTTTCACTTCTCCACTCCCCAGGACACCCTCTCCACACACATCATATTAACTCCTGCTTATATTTTATATATCAGCGATTAAGTCCATTTTTTCCAGAAAAACTTCCCTGCTGCCTATCATGTGAATGTGCAGTTTGCATATTATGGCTATTTTGCTGACTGTAATTGTGCTAGATTAGTTATTTAAGGTTTATAGATGCACTTTCATGAGTTTCTGTTCTTAGAAAATTTGGGGAGCTAAAACTGTATCTGCTAATTTAAAAATAGTATTTGAATATTACACTAAAATGTTTTGTTTTGGGAGGGATCCAAACTTTTAGACACATCTCTTATAGAAGAACTATGGTAAAGAATTTGCAGAAGTTGTTGGTTATTAATTCCAAAGGTTTTTGAGAAGTACTCATAAATGCCAAGGAACTTTAAACCAGGGATAGTCAGAAAAATCCATTTGACAAAGGGAAGGGAATTACATCTCATTTCTTCAAAAAGGAAATAGAAAACCTAAAGGCCTTTACAACTGAAAGAACTAGTCAAGGTGCTTTCATGATCTGAGGAGTGACATGCCTCTACAGACCTAACAAGCTACCTTCTGGGTTTCAGGTGAGTAGGACAAAAAGACTGAGAGGATTGAGAGGGAGGGAAATACTAAAGACTTTCCCAGAAAATAAAGGTAGCTAGAAAAGCAAACCAAATATATCTTTTCAATTAGTTCTAAATGCTTAAGCTAGAAAAATTGACCTTGCCAGGGACAGAAGGCTGGCTTTGAAAGGTGTCCAGAGAGGCAATTGCTGACAGACAGCTTGAAGTGCTTTTCCTGATTCTCTGTGGTGAGTCATCCTTTTATAGGGCAAAGCTATCATCTTGGTGCAAAACAGGTCATGGCAGGTGAGTGAGTTGAGGTTGGTGCCTTGAAGCTTCAAGAGTTAATCTTCATGACCTTTCTTTGAAGGCCTCCTCCCTGTGGTTATAGCCTGAGCCAAGCTTTTAAAGGAAAAAGCAGAGAAGCAAACACAAAAGGAAACCCTTTTTTTCCCCTTCTCCTCTTATGATAGTGAAACAGAAAAATGGAAAGAAGGAAAAAAACCCACTCATTGTACTATTCCTATTATTTACCAAATTTCCATATATCTTCATCCAATGATCATAGTTACAAGCCGTAGAGGAAAAGTTTGGTTAATGTAAGCAGAAAACACAGTTATTAAAGGGGACTAAATAGCTCACAGATTCTCTGAAATCAGGCATGGAATTGACCAACATTACGAAAAATGGTCTAAAATCCTACGGAAGTAGTCCCTGGCAGACACCACCAGCCTTTTCTGGGTCTGAGAGTGTAGTGTGTGCTGCAGATACCCCTAGCGCACCAGTACCACTGCTGATTCTAGAAGTGACATTTGCTCTGCCTCCAGTGCCAGCCTCACAGTGTTTAACTCTGGTAAGTTCCTCCCTTTTTGGATTGTTGGTTCCTTGTCCCAAATCCAGCATAAACACCCCCGAGTGACAGAGCCTGGGTCACACTCTGTGCTCTTGCTGCCAGGAATGCTGAAAACATGTTAGCCTCTTTTGGGGGGTAGGATACCCCAAACACAGAAGGAAGGTTTGGACACTGGTTGAAAAAAAAAATCATGAGAGGTTAATTGCTTACATTTCACAGCTTCAGCTGCCCAAATGAACATATCACCTTCCTCCCATGTTTACTCCACTCTTCCTCTAGGATGTCAAAGTCCTGCATGGGCAGTCTGCTACCTGTGTACTAATGTGAAAAACACGACACTATAAACATAGCCTGTGTAAAGTGGTACAGGAAAGGAGATGAAAGAAGAAAATTAGCAACAGCCAGGAGGAGAATAGCTGAAAACACTGCACTCCATTTTGTGATTGGAATGTAGTTACAGTGTGACTTCTGTTCACTTTCCATGCCGTGATCCCTCACCTTCCCCCAGCTGCAGAGCTTGTTGACCTTCTTCACCCAAAGGGTCATCTAGTCTTCCTTTTGAGAAAGCAGAAATGTTGAGAGTGGGCATTAGGTATGTGGAAACATATCACGTACCTCAGAGTCTACTGGTTAAATTTCTGTTTTTCTCTTTTCCGTTGCATTGACTGTATATTTTTCAGGGCAACATTTTCTCAGCCAGTGCCAATACATTAAATCCTAGTGGGCCACCTGGAGACCACAGGCATTCCTGATTAGTAGATGCTCATGAAGGACAATCTGGACACACAGGAGAGAGGAAGGGCTGTTGATGAAGGGCAACATAAGAGGAAATACTACACTAGAGCCATTAAGGGGAAACTTGTTTTTAATGTTGGGCACTGAGAAATATTTGAGAATAAAAATCTGATTTAATATTTAATAACCATAAAGGCATCCTTAAAGTTTGTCTGTAAAACAAAAGCCCTTTGGGGACATCTGGGTATGAAAGGTTGTCTTGTTTCTCTGCTGGACCATAACATTTAATCTCCACAGGGCTTTAGGGTAATTAGTCACCAGGATAGAGGTACTTAAATACATGTGTGGAATCTTAGAACATCTGTGAACACATGTCTTTTAGTCAAAAAACTTGATTTATCTATTTTCTCTATGCATACAAAAGCAAATAAAGGATTTTGGTAGATTTTTAATCTTAAAAGGGAGACATTTAAGTGATTTTTGACATGACAGGTCTAACTATGAAAAATGCTACTCTCTGATTTACCGTTCGGAACCTAGATCTGAGTGTTCTTCTGGCTCTGGAAGAAACAGTTCCACATGCTGGTCACAGATTAGAACAGTTTCTCAACCTTGATGCTGTTGATGTTTTGAGCCATATACTTTGTTGTAGGGGACTGTCCTGTCCATTGTGGGGTCTTTGGTAGCACCCCTGGCCTCTACCCACTAGAACCAAGTGTCCCCCAATGGATATAATTGCCCCCCTCCCAGTGAAGAGCCACTGGGTTAGAGCATATACAACAAAGCAACCCACAAGTTATTGTTTCCCAGTGGAAGACGTCCAAACTCTTCAACAATTTATTCTACCTGAGTAATGTGTTAATGTGGTGAGACTTGTGAATCCTCAAGCATTAGACCATTTCCTTATTTCTTTTTCTCAACAACACAAGTAAAACGATGAAATTTGAGTTCTTATAAGCAAGGCAGGAACCACTTTCACATGTTAACTAATTTGGTGCTCAGTTTTATCCCTGGGGGAAGACACTTTTATTAGGCCTATTTCAAAGAAGAGTCACCAGAGTCACAGAGAGGTTAAGAAACATCCTTAAGACCACACTGCTAGTAGGGCATAAAGCCAAGATTTTGAAAATTGATTTTTATTACTTTATTACTTTTTTTTTGAATTACTTGTTCCTGGCAAAACTTTTCCAATAGTACCAAAGGGTACATTATAAACTATAAATCTCTTCACACATCCACTGCAGTCTTTTTTTCAAGGCACACATAGTATATATGTGTGTGTATAGTCCCCTTAAACACACTCAACCTCAAAATGATCAAATCGTGGCCAATCTTGTTTTATATACAACCTCACCATTTCCCCTTGCCTCAATCATTCTGAAGTGATATCTTACTTGAACTTCTAAAAGATAAAAACTTCTTAAATTTATAACCAAATACTATCATTATACTTAATAAAATTTTAAAAATCCTAAGTATCAATTATTCACTAAATGTTCTCATGACTACCTTTCTTCCACTTGCATCCTGATTATTAAAATATATTTTAAAAATATACATATATACATATACATGTATATATATTTTATTTAGAGATAGTGCATGGAGGGGGAGGTTCAGAGGAAAAGGGAGAGGGAGAAAATCTCAAGCAGATTCTTCACTGAGGAATGTAGGGCTCCATCTCACAACCCATGAGATTATGACTGAAATTAAGAGCTGGATGACTGAGCCATCCAGGTGCCCCTTATATCCTGGTTTTTAAAAAATATTCTTTGTACTATATATTTGCTACATCAGGAGCAAAACAAATTAAAAGAAAATGAAATTAGAAGCAAACTGAATCTCCAGTCTGGACCACATTCTGTGTCTGGTCTGTTGAAGCTGGAGGTCATGTGCAGCTCCTGGTCCTTCTTGTGAGCTGACACCAAGCAGCCTCTACTTTACACTGTTATCTTGTTGTCTGTTAAATCCTTAAAAAATGAGCATTATGTTTATCTTCAATTTTACCATTTCTAGCACTTTTCACATCTTTCTGTGAAATCTTTCCAAATTCTGTGTGGTATCAAGTTCCCTTTGTCTGAGAAATCTCCATGAACATATTTTGTAGTGTGGATTTTCTGGAAGTACACTCTATTTTGGTTTGTCTGATGAACTCCTGTTTCTCCTTCATCTTCGGAAGATATTTTCTCTGGGTATAGAAATTTGAGTTGACAACTATTCTTTCTTAGCAGCACTTTCTAATCATCACTCCATTGCCTTCCAGCCTGCATTGTTTCATTTTTTTAACTTATACTTTTTAAGATTTTATTTTAAGTAATCTCCACACCCAGTGTAGGGCTCGAACTTACAACCCCGAGATCAAGGGTCACAAAGTCCAGCAACCGAGTCAGCCAGGTGCCCCCAGCCTGCATATTGTAAAAGAGAAGTCTTTTAATTCATATATTTATTCTTTTGCATATAACATACCTGTTTTTCTTGTTACTTCCAAGATTTTCATCTTTTTTCTTTAAAGCAGTTGGAATATGATATCTCTAGTTTTTTTTTTTTTTTAATTTGTTTCCTTCTTTTTGTAGTTATCCTCCTTAGTGTTCTCTGAATATCTGTGGTTTGATGTACTTAGTGATTTATGGAAAATCTCCCATCATTATATTTTTAGATATTTATTCTTTATTCTTTTATTTCTGTTCTCCTTCTGGGATTCCATTTGTATATATGTTAGTTTGATTTGTATCCTCTTATGAGCAGCCACAGCACTGCTGGCCATTTATCCTAATAAAATGAACATTTATTCTCACACAAAAACTTAAATATTAGTGTTTACAAATACTTTATCTATAAAACACCATCCAGAAACAATCTGGTTCTCCTTCATAATGTGGGCAATTAAGTAAAAGGTGGTGCATACACATCATAGAATATTCATCAACAATAAAAAAGAATAAACAATTGATAGATACAACTTGGATGAAACTCCAGAGAATTATGTTGAATGAAAAAGCCAGTTCTAGAAGAAATATACTAGATGATTCCATTTATATATAACTCTTGAGCTGCCAAAATTCTAGATATAGAGAACAGATAGTGGTTACCAGATGTCAAGGAGAGGGTAGGGGCCTCACGGAAGTGGTATGGCTATAAAAGGACAACATGAGGGATTTTTGTGGTGATGGAGTATTCTTAACTATACTAATGCTAATATCTTGTGACATTATAATACCACATTGGCATATCATTAAAATTTAATATGTATATAGTTATATGCTTTTATATATCATATTATCTTTTGACATGGCAGTGTAGCTTTGCAGGATGTTACTTACCATGGGGAAACTGGGAAAAGGCACAAGGATACTCATAGTATTTCCTAAAACAGCATGTATATCCATAATGATCTTAAGTACAATGTTTAATTAAAAATAAACTTTGAATCCCTGCACAATGTATACATATATGACATCATGTTGTGGACTTTTAATATTTTACAATTTTATTTGTCAATTACATGTTTAGAAACCTAAAAAAAAAGTTTGAAGAGGGGTAGAAGTTTCACTCTTCTGTTTTTTCAATCTTGGATGATCTTAATTCTTTTCTATTTTTTTTCAGTAGTTGCTAATACTTCCTTTATCAACTGTCTGTACATTTAGATTTTTAAATCTATCTATGTGATGCTCTTATTTTTGGAGCTTAAATAGTATCATGAGGAATGTGCTAGGATATCCATCAGACTTGCAATGATCACAGAATCCCACTGGACATGGTGTATACATCAGGGGAGGGAAGCACATCTCTTCTGTTTCCAGAAGAAGTAAGGGCATCTGGAGCCAAAAGGGGAGAATTGGTGTTTCCAGCAGACTTAGATGCAGCCTCAGTCACTGCTCCCTGGATTGGGGCCTTGAAGGCTAACGTTTGGTTTGGGCTCTAGGAGGACATCTTCCAACCTCAGAAGGCTGGCTTCTCTGACTGTCTGGAATGACCTAAGGCTATAATGAAGATGTGAGAGGCAAAGGGATGGAGAAGAGCCTTCCACGGGGAGAAGGGCAGGGTGGAGACCCTGTCCTGTGCATTGGGAATGGTGGCAGCAATTAACACTGCCACGCAGGAGGCTCCTGGGGGGAATGTGTCAGCCGCCGCCCCCCCGCCCCCGCAAATGCAGTGGCTGCCAAAGCTCATTAGGTCTGTGTGTGAGCTGTTTCTGAGCTCTCATCAGCGTCCTCCCAGTAGTGTCCCTAGCAATGGCAACTAGTCCCAGGTGACTGAAGCACCCTGGGGACCCAAGGAATTTGGGGTATCTCTTCTATGTGTCCATCCCTGTGTTGGAGGGAGAGCTCTTGAGACCAGTTTGAACCTAGAGGGAAGCAGACACATCTCCTCTGTGAGCATGATGAACATCTGAATGGCATCCACAGCCTGTGGGAGTGTGGCCTTGGCAGGGACAGAGACAGAAATGATGTGACTTGTTAGGGACTTGAATGGGAGGCATGAAATATGACTGGTGAAATCTTCTCATCTTAAGTATTATAGCAAATGTGATTAAATGACTGTGTATTTTGCAGGAGCATGAAGCTTGGGTATAATTTTACAACAGGATTCTTAATTCTAAAGCTTAGTACTGATGTAGAGAGAGAAAGAAAGAGGGAAGAAGACCACAAGTATGATGATATCTTTTGTTAGATATTGATATTGACTAGCAGGTGGTGGCAATATTAGAATATTACATTTCCAGACAAGAAAAGATACATTATCAATTGCTTTAACTCCTCCTATTTCAGGTCTTTCTGAATAGTGGCTCTCACAATATTGTGATTTTCTTTAAAAAAAAAAAAATAGATAAGTGAAGATGTAAGGCAATTAAGGACTTACTCAAAAATCTTTGGCACTGAACTGGAGGTAAGATTCAGGTGTCCTAACTCATTCCAGGGCTGGTTTTTCTAGAACTGGCTGCGAGATTGCACTGTGGAGACTTGCCAGACAGAGGTAACTATATTGCCATGAAAACCCTCGTCTTAGCCACAGGGAATAAGAAGTATAAAGAAGACAAGAATTTACATGATACCATAATAAAATATGTCACCAAAAGTGAATGTCAGGTTCATACATGTTTGAGAAACTTGGTCTTGGTAATTAGTCTCAGATTAAGTGAAAAGTCTGGTTACCAAATCTGGATAGAAGAAGTTAACAAGACCACAAAGAGAATAAAATTTTTTTTTTTTCTTTCAGGATGTCAAACCCCTCTTTGAGATACCGGCCACCCCAGCCACCCATAGGTTGTCTCTTTTCATACATTAGTATGATGTAAGCATTCCTGTTCTGGATGGATGTTCTCAGTGCCCACATCAACCAACACTTCAGTCATGAATCAGAGAAATCTCTCCCTAAATGAAAGTGCCATTTCCATGGACAGGCCACCTTGTTGAAGGTATGGCTCTGAGTTATTTTGAGCAGCGTGAGAGAGCTATCTGTAGGTTGTGGGACCTGCCTTCATGTGTTCTGCTTCTGTATTTGGAACTTCCACTTGTCCCAGACAAGACTGTTTAGCTCCCGAAAATCCAAGGTCATGTCAGTTTCAGGGAAATGGATGAATTTTCTTTATTTAAATAAAAAAAAGTAACTGGTTAAAGTGGAGCTTTCTAATTAGTTGTATTAAGTTAGATAAAATATGTTTTATTAGGAATCTGAACACTTGTTTTTTGTTTGCATATCTCTGTCCTAGAGAGAAAGAATTTTGGATCTATTTGCTGTTTGTATTAATAACTGGATAATGGCACATGGAGGTACTTTAACTGGGGCCAAAGGTTCTGTTTTAACAATGAAGAGCTGCTGTGTGCATTCACTCCGGAGACCTGATTTTCCCTATAATATCAGTGTCATTTCTGATCCCTCCTCCATTTTTAAGGGTCTCAGTTTTCTACTATTATGTGACCTATTTTAATGGTCCCAGTAAGGTCAGGTAATTTATATTTTAAAAATCCCATTTAGAATAATTACAGCTGTAAAATTCACAAAAAAGATAATTTCCACACAAAAAGAATAAACACAGATGTTATTTTTATTTTCTTAATCTACCAGGTATTCGAATGGATTTTATCACTGTAGAAAACAGAAATATTTGGATATCAATTAACCAAAATTTAAAGATTTTAAATCCAAGGCAAAGGACTTTTTAGAAATATATATACGTTTGATGGGTTAAAACTAATTAACTGATGTATCCATGAAGGATATTTAAGTATTAGCAACAGTGGACAATGGGTGGATTAGCGAGATTCAAAAGCAAGTAATTGCACTGACCAGATGGAGGGAGATAAGGCAGTGGTGTTATATTAGCAGTGTAAATGAAGTCGAAGGGATAGATGGGAGAATTGTAATTAAACAATGAAAGAAGAGGACTTATTTTGTGGAGTGTAAGGAAGAAGGAAAAATTAAACATGATTTCGTGGGAGAGAGGAGGAATTTTAGTCTATTGCTAGAGATAAAGGAATCTGGAGGGCATACATTTTGTGGACATATGAGTTGAATGAATGGTGAGATATTTAGGAATCATTCATTATGCTGTTGAAGAAGCATCTGGACTTTGCAGAGATGTCTAGGAGGTCATTGTGGGCTTGATATGGAAGATCCAGTATTAGATACAAGTCCTCCAAGCAGAAGCTATAGGAAGAGTACAAGCCCTGTGCACAGAACCTTAGAAAATCCTCACAGTAATACAGGAACAGAGTTCAAAATAATTATCATAGACTACAGACAAAGCCATTAGTTTGGAAGAAAAGCAGGACAGAAGAGCATCACAGAGTGGAGAATTAGAAGGAACAAATAGTTCAGTTGTTTAAACAATAAAGAAATAAAGTAGAATAAGATCTCTGAATCTGATGATTAGACAGCCATGAGTGCCCTTCAAGAATGCAGCGTTCATGGACTAGTGAAGATGGAAACCAGATTTCCATGGCCTGAAGGATGAATGTTGTGAGGAAATAAACCTTGCTAGTGGATACCAGTCATGTAAGAACTCTGGGTATGAAAGGAAGAGAGAATCGGGATGGTAATTATGTAGCAAAGATTGAGTATCTATAATGAGGGAAAAGGAATCAACCAGGAGCAAGAGAAACCCAGGATGGTAGAAAGGGGAATGAACAAAGGATCAAGATCCCAATTGTGATCAATGTGAAATGAAAGGTCAACCAGCTATCCTCACTAAATGATGGAGACCTGCCTATTCAGTCACTAATGGCAACTAACTGTACTACTACTACTGTAGATTTGCCAGACATTTGAGTTCACCAATGACGCTTTCAGTTGGCCAAATTTTCTCACATTCTACAAATTAAAAAATATAAAGCTGAAAGAGGCTAAGTAGCTTGCTCTATCTTTCAGTAAGCAGGAGAGAAGAGATTTAAAGCAAGAATTTCCAGGCTCTAAAGGTCCTGCTTTCTCTGGGGTGTGACACTGTCACTCATTTGTCATGAGACAAAGGCTGTAATAAAGAGATGTGCAAGGTGGGCGAGAGGAGCAGAGTGAGTCATAGGCTGGCCTGTTGTCCAGGCAGCTTGCACAGACAACAGGGGGACAGTGATGGGAAGACAATCTGTTCTGTGTCTTTTTCTTCCTCTTGAGCATTAGAACAGGAAAGTGTAATATTGCCCTTGAAATCCCAGCGTCTGGCAAAGATGGCACTTAGAGATATTTGCCAAAAATCAAAAACAAATGTCTACTTCCTATGCAGATCTGCTAAATAGTCAACAAAAGTTAACAGATTTGTTTTCTCTTCCCCTTTTTATACTAGAAAGCCAAAGCAGCCATTTACATACTGCCCTTTTTACTGAGACCATACACGGGCTGGAGTTGTAGAAAAATACAAAGCAAGTCAGAATGAGTGGGGAAAAAGGGTAGCAAAATAAAAAGAACAAGATGAAACAACCACTCTTCTGCCTTTCCTTCCAAAGACCAAAGACACCAAATTCTCAAAAGACCCTTATTTTCCCACCTTCTAGATTTCCAATCTACTAAAGGTTTTGCTTCCTTTTTTAAGTCTGAAATTGTGGACAGGATATGAGAGGAGAACACAGAAATGGTTACTCTGTCTCTGCCAGAGTGGGGCTCCTGCTATAACTCATACCCATAAATGGAGTGCTATTGTCAGAAGAGTTTATGAAGTACTTTCCCCATAGTTATCTACATTTGAACTTAAACATGCCTGTGAGTTATGCAATGTTGCCCATTTTGTACGTAGAAGTTTAAATATCTAACTCAATCTCATCTCTGTTAAGTCATTAAAATAAGATTCATAAGCAGGTCCTTTAATTCCAGATTTTTCCATGAGACATTAGCTTTATTTATTTCTTTTCTAATTTATTTATACATTTCATCATGTTTTGTGCAATAAATATGGGTAGGGTTGTCCTTGAACTTTGGCCCATGTTTACACAATGGGTATCAGGATCAAGCCTATCATCTTGGCCCATATGATCAAAAATGTCTAGCTATGGCAGATCATTAAGATGTTCATTCTCTTAAGAAGTTATTCTTATGTTCTTTAATTCAAGAGATTCTCTTCTCTCTGACTCTCTGCAGACTAATAATCTTCACATTTGTTAATGGAAACAGACAACCGGACATGGGTGAGAGAGTTTATTCTCCTTGGCCTGTCCAGTGACTGGGACACACGGGTGTCCCTCTTCATCCTCTTCTTGATCACATACATGGTGACAGTGCTGGGGAACTTCCTCATCATTCTTCTCATCAGACTGGACAGCCGACTCCACACTCCCATGTACTTCTTTCTCACCAACCTCTCCATTGTTGATGTCTCCTATGCCACAAGCATCGTTCCTCAGATGCTGGCGCATTTCCTTGCAGTGCATAAAGCAATCCCATTTGTGAGCTGTGCAGCCCAGTTATTTTTCTCCCTGGGCTTGGGTGGGATTGAGTTTGTTCTACTGGCAGTGATGGCCTATGACCGCTATGTGGCCGTGTGTAACCCCCTGAGATACTCTGTCATCATGCATGGAGGCCTCTGTATTAGGTTGGCCATCACATCCTGGATCAGTGGTTCTGTCAACTCTCTCATGCAGACTATAATCACCTTTCAGCTGCCTATGTGCACAAACAAATATATTGATCACATATCCTGTGAACTCCTAGCTGTGGTCAGACTGGCTTGTGTGGACACCTCCTCCAATGAGATTGCAATCATGGTTTCTAGCATTGTTCTGCTGATGACACCTTTCTGCCTGGTTCTCCTGTCCTACATCCAGATCATCTCCACCATCCTAAAGATCCGATCCACAGAGGGAAGAAAGAAAGCCTTCCACACATGTGCCTCTCACCTCACAGTGGTTGTCCTGTGCTATGGCATGACCATTTTCACTTACATCCAGCCTCACTCCAGCCCCACTGTCCTTCAGGAGAAGTTAATTTCTGTCTTCTATGCCATTTTAATGCCCATGCTGAACCCCATGATTTATAGTGTAAGGAATAAGGAGGTGAAGGGGGCCTGGCAGAAACTACTAGGGCAATTATCTGTGTTAACATCAAAACTGGCAACTTGATGAATCCTGAGCATCACTTAGAGAAAGGAGCTTTGCCTGTGTTTTCTTCCACTTGGCTCAGATATGGCAGTCATCATCTGCATTGCCTTGGAAACCAGGAAGGAGATGACAATACATATACTGGTGATGCTGGGTAGGAAGCTGGAGGTTGGATTGGGGTGTGGGGTGTGGGTCTATTTTTATGTCAAAGCAGCATGTTCAGTGGAGTTGAGCACAGCTGTAATTGGTCTTCCCACCCTTACTCAATCTCCATTCATATGGCCTGAGAGTACAGTTTGCTGTTTTGATTTGTTACACATTGTTTGTAATTATGGACCTACTCATGGATCTTACTTTGGACCACTGGTTCTTACTCATCCAAATTTTGTATGAAGTTACCACGTTTCCACTGGGGGGAAAAGCATTTTCACATTTTATTATTTTTTTAATTTTATTTTTTCAGTGTTCCAAGATTCATTGTTTATGCACCACACCCAGTGCTCCATGCAATACGTGCCCTCCTTAATACCCACCACCAGGCTAATCCATTCTCTACCACCTCCCTTCCAAAACCACAGTCTCTTATGGTTCATCTCGCCCTCAGATTTCCCCCAATTCTCTTTTCCTTTCCTTTTCCTTATGTCCTCCATGTTATTCCTTATGCTTCCCAAGTAAGTGAAACCATATGATAATTGAATTTCTCTGCTTGACTTATTTCACTCAGCATAATCTCCTCTAGTCCTGTCCATGTTGATATAAAAGTTGGGTATTCATCCTTTCTGATGTCTGAGTAATATTCCATGGTATATAAGGACCATATCTTCTTTATCCATTTGTCTGTTGAAGGGCATCTTGGCTCTTTCCATGTGTATCCCAATGTTCATAGCACAAAGGCCACAATCACATTTTCCCATTTTAGAATCAAATACTGCACAACATATGTGTCCACATCCGGTAACTGTGTGAGTCCCTGTTCTGAGGAAAGAGATGCTATCAAGGCTGCTAAAATGTCCTTTTGCTGGACCTGCTGCCTGTGCACATAGCATCTTGTCTGAGTGTGGAAGGTACCTCAGGAGAGGAGCATCAACTGAACATCTTGCTTTATAGTGATAGGAATATAACTAAAAGTGTTTGTACAAGGCAAAGCCATGGAAAAGCCACATCTGGGGCACTACAAACAGTTTGAGAGGAATTATATAAGGAGTACTACTTAAATGTTAAAACCATCCCATTTCTGAAATAAGTATTAACTCTTTTCCTAGACTTTATATGCAGAATAACACATAAATTTTTACATAATGTATAAAATGTAAAAGAAGTAGTGAATCTTAGAAAGTACAGATTCCTCAGCCAAAGCCAAAGAAAGATAAAACTTTATATGCATTAGATGAATCAGGGTAGCCATGCACTATCTCCTTCTAGTCTCTATATTGAACACCTTCTCCCATCTCTCCTCCCATGTACAACAGGACCCTAGTTGGTCCTTGTACCCCAGTGAGGTGGAGTAGTTAGAGTAAGACTTTGGGGGTGATTGCAGAAGTCTTCCTGTATGAAAGAACCAGAAAAGGTTTAGCTGGAGACCAGAAAAGTAGTACCAGTTATTGAAATGACGACAACCCAAAAGAGGACAGCCAGTGAAAAATACAGAGCTGGACGAGAGCACAAGAGTTCAAAAATTCCCTAAAGCCATGATTGCAGGGCAGAAAAGAAGAGGAAATAGTGACAATGTAACAGGCAGGTAAAGAGGGTCAGAAAACAGAGGGCACTGAATGCCAAATTATATTTTAACTTTATTTAATATCAATGTGTAACTAGCAAGGATTTTTAAGCAGGGATATGACTTGATAAAATTTACATTTTAGAATTACTACTCTTGCCAATGATTCAGAGGAAGAAGAGGTTAGAGGACAGGAGACCAGCTGGCTGACTGCTCCAGTGACACTATTGAGACATTAGAGGAATCTGAATGAAAGAGAAAAGACAAGCCAAGTCACATGATTTAAAAGAGATTTCAGGGGTTGCTGGGTGGCTCAGTGGGTTATAACCTCTGCTTTCGGCTCAGGTCATGATCTCAGGGTCCTGGGTTTGAGCCCCGCATCAGGCTCTCTGCTCGGCGGGGAGCCTGCTTTCCCTCCTCTCTCTCTGCCTGCCTCTCTGCCTACCTGTGATCTCTGTCTGTCAAATAAATAAATAAACTCTAAAATAAATACATAAATAAATAAAAAATAAAAGAGATTTTAGAGGGACATTGCACTTCTGCTGGATGGCAGTTCCAGGTATGGAAGGAGGTATGGACTACATTCCCCCTCTAAAACCTCATTCTCCTGGGATAAATATTATGTAAATCATGGAGTAAAGTGTAAATTTTACCACCATGAACAACTATATGTAAAATGGTAGGAGAGGGGCACCTGGGTGGCTCAGTGCTAAAGGCTCTAAGCCTTTAGCTCAGGTCATGATCTCAGGGTCCTGGGATCGAGGCCCACATCCAGCTCTCTACTCAGCTGGGAGCCTGCTTTCCCCTCTCTCTCTGCCTGCCTCTTTTCCTTCTTGTAATCTCTCTCTCTGTCAAATAAATAAAATCTTTTTTTTAAATGGTAGGAAAAAGACATGAAAGAAGCAGAAAATCAGTCAAAAATACAAATGTACCCATGACACACAAAGAAGGAAAGTGTGAAGATGCTGTACACTCATTTCTGCATCTGGTGGACATGTTTGGACTCTTTCTCACTTTTCTTCCCAGGATCCCTTTGCCTTCCCTTGGCCACAAGGTCAGCAGCCCAGGTGACCTCTCTGGTCCTGCTCCTCTGCTTCCATGCTCACTGATTGTTTCTCAGCTCAACCAAGTCAAAGCAAACTTCATTTCTGTTTCTGTGTTCTTCATATCCAGCCTGTTTACTTAATTCCTCTGTGCAGCATCAATCTTTATGGAAATTCTCATGCACTTATGACCCTGTCCATCTCTTCTCCTAGATCCTTAAACTTATTTGTGAAAGTTATTTAAAACCCCTGTGTGATTGTTCCTATAACCAAGTACATCTGATTCTGGTTCTGTTAATTCCTTTGTTCAACGACACTGACATTTTTTTTGCCTTTTCCTCTGACCTCTCGTTTGGACGGGCAACTGAGTATTTTGAGCGTAGAATAATAAACTAAGATACGTAGCATTATGCCTTGAAATGGGCACATCTCTTCTGTCCATGCTGTGGTCTTGCTTGGTGAGGAGAGTGTGGGAGGCAATGCACTCAGGGGTTGAGTGGGGCTTGAGTTTTGTTTTGCTGTGATCACCCCCCTCTACCAACAAATTAAGTTTCTGTATCAGGACTTGTGCTTAATGTGGGGTGTCCAGAGCTTGGAGGGCTTTTCCCAGTGTCGCTGAACCACCCTGAGTTGTAGGTTCTAAGCTGTGACGCTGCATGTAGAGAGAGCATCTGTGCACAGGCTGCTCCTGCCCCCTGGTCCACAGCTGTGACTTGTTCCTCAATCCTGCGGGCCTGGGGTGGAAGGTGGGGCTTTGTGCCTTTGTGCTGGCTCTTTCTCAGTCTCAGGCACATCCTTTGCCCCTGTGTCTCAGGGTTGGGGTCTCCTTAGTGTTCTTTCCACCTCTGCAGCCTGAGGAGATGGCTCACTGAACAGAGTGGTTTCCTGTCCCAAGGACCCTCGAGAAAGAGTGTTTTGTTTAGTTTTCTGTTCTCCTCCCTTGGTAATGAGTCTCCACCTGTCTCTGAGGGAAGCAGTTTGCTGCCCTTCCCCCAGTGGCTCAGGCTTTTGTTCAGGATGCAGGCAGAGCCTGTGCCCAGAGCGTGCCTTCTGCTGCTGCACAGCTGTGGTGCCTTCAACAAACCTGCACCATGAAGGAGGCTTTCTCTGCTCTCCACTTTTCCCTGAACATCCTTGCGGTGCTGCCCCAAGTCTGTGGAGAAAATCTTGAGGACTGGTGGGCGCTCCTCTATTTGCTGTGGCTCTCAGCCATTCTATGCTTCTAGTAACCCACCCTCAAACTTTAGCCATTTGTTAAGGCCATTCTCATGGACCCGTTTGCTGTTCTTGTTTACCACCAGGCTCTGGCTGGGTGAGTAAGAGGGCACATCCTCTCTCTCCATGGATGTGCCGATCTTCCCTGAGATTTCATGCTTTTGGGTTGCCTGTAATCTCAGCTCTCTGATGATTCTGAGAATAGCTATGATTCTGTGGTTTAAACTAACTTGTTTTAGGAGGGAAGCATTGTTCTTTCCAGGTTTTTACAGCCTAAATGAAAGCTGGAACATGCTCAAATACTTTATATCTTTTCCTTTAAAGGAGACTGTGTTCTTTAGAGCAGTTTTAGATTCATAGCACAGTTGAGCAGAAAGTACCGCTTCCCTGTCCCCCTCTTCGCTTTGCCCCAGAAACATCCCGTACCAGGGTAGTACATTTTCACTTACCTTTATTTTTTTTAAATTTTACTTTATTAACATATAATGTATTATTTGCTTCAGGAATATAGGTCTGTGAATCATCAGTCTTACACAATTCACAGAACTCACCATAGCACGTAACCTCCCCAATGTCCATACCCCAGGCACACCATCCGTCCTACTTCCATCCCCTCCAGCAACCCCCAGTTTCTTCCTTGAGATTAAGAGTCTCTTATGGTTTGTCTCCCTCCCTGGTCCCATCTTGTTTCATTTTTTTCCCTCCATTCCCCCAAGACCCCCAGCCCTGTCTCTCAAATTCCTCATATTAGAGAGATCTTATGATAATTGTCTTTCTCTGATTGACTTATTTTGCTGAGCATAATACCATCTAGTTGCATCCATGTCATTGCAAATGGCAAGATTTCAGGGGGATTTTGATGGCTGCATAGTATTCTACTGCATATATACATACATATATATGTATATATACATATATATATAGACACACACACACACACATATATGCCACTTCTTAATTATACATTTGTCTCTTGATGGACATCAAGGTTCTTTCTATAGTTTGGCTATTGTGCACATTGCTTCTATAAAACTCGGGTGCATGTGCCCCTTTAGATCACTACATTTGTATCTTTAGGGTAAATACCCAGTAGTGTAATTAAGGTAGTTCAGTTTTCAATAGAGGGTAGCTCTATTTTCAACTTTTTGAGGAACCTCCATGCTGTTTTCCAGAGTGGCTGCACCAGCTTGCATTTCCACCAACAGTGTAGGAGGGTTCCCCTTTCTCCTCATCCTCGCCAGCATCTGTCGTTTCCTGACTAGTTAATTATAGCCATTCTGACTGCTGTGAAGTGGCATCTCACTGTGGTTTTGATTTGTATTTACCTGATGTTGAGTGATGTTGAACACTTTTTCATGTGTCTGTTGGACATTTGGATGTCTTTGTTGCAGAAATGTCTGTTCATGTCCCCTGCCCATTTCTTGATTGGATTATTTGTTCTTTGGGTGTTGAGTTTGATAAGTTCTTTATAGATTTTGGATATTAGCTCCTTATCTGATAGGTCATTTGCAAATATCTTCTCCCATTCTGTCAGTTGTCTTTTGGTTTTGTTGACTGTTTCCTTTGCTATGCAAAAGCGTTTGATCTTGATGAAGTCCCAGTAGTTCATTTTTTGCCTTGCTTCCCTTGCTTTTGGCGATGTTTCTAGGAAGAAGTTGCTGCGGCTGAGGTCAAAAAGGTTGCTGCCTGTGTTCTCCTCAAGGATTTTGATGGATTTCTGTCTCACATTGAGGTCTTTCATCCATTTGGAGTCTATTTTCGTGTGTGGTGTAAGGAAATGGTCCAGTTTCATTCTTCTGCAAGGGGCTGTCCAACTTTCCCAACTCCATTTGTTTTAGAGAGTGTCTTTTTTTCCATTGGACATTCTTTCTTGCTTTGTCCAAGATTAGTTGACCATAGCATTGAAGGTCCATTTGTGGGCTGTCTATTCTTTTCCATTGATGTATGTGTCTGTTTTTGTGCCAGTATCATACTGCCTTAATGATTATAGCATTCTAATAGAGCTTGAAGTCTGGAATTGTGATGCTGCCAACTTTGGTTTTGTTTTTCAACATTTATCTGGCTATTTGGGGTCTTTTCTGGTTCCATATAAATTTTAGGATTATGTGTTCCATTTCTTTGAAAAAAATGGATGGTATTTTGATAGGGATTGTATTAAATGTGTAGATTTATGTGTAGCATAGACTTTTTCACAATGTTTGTTCTTCCAATCCATGAGTATGGAACATTTTTCCATTTGTTTGTGTCTTCCTCAGTTTCTTTCATGAATACTTTATAACGTTTTCTGAGTACAGATTCTTTGCCTCTTTTGTTAGGTTTATTCCTAGATATCTTATGGTTTTGGGTGCAGTTGTAAATGGGATCAGCTCCTTAATTTCTCTTTCTTCTGCCTTGATGTTGGTCTATGGAAATGCAACTGATTTCTGTGCATTGATTTTATATCCTGACACTTGACTGAATTCCTATATGAGTTCTAGCAGTGTTGGAGTGGAGTCTTTTGGGTTTTCCACATGAAATATCATATCATCTGCAAAGAGTGAGAGTTTAACTTCTCTCCTGATTGGGATGCCTTATTTCTTTTTGTTCTCTGATTGCTGAAGCGAGGACTTCTAGTACTATGTTGAATAAGCAGTGGTGATAGTGGACATCCCTGCCGTGTTTCCAACGTTAGGGGAAAAGCTCTCAGTTTTTCCCCATTGAGAATGACATTCGTTGTGTGTTTTTCATAGATGGCGTTGATGATATTGAGGTATGTACCTTCTATCCCTACACTATGAAGAGTTTTGATCAAGAAAGGATGCTGTACTTTGTCAAATGCTTTTTCAGCATCTGTTGAGAGTGTGATATGGGTCTTGTTCTTTCTTTTATTAATGTATCATTTCACATTGATTGATTTGTGGATGTTGAACCAACTTTGCAGCCCTGAATAAATTGCATTTGGTCTTGGCAAATAATCCTTTTAATGTACTGTTGGATCCTATTGGCTAGTACTTTGGTGAGAATTTTTGCATCCATTTTCATCAGGATATTGGTCTGTAATTACCCTATTTGATGGGGTCTTTGTCTGGTTTTGGGATCAAGATAATGCTGGCCTCATAAAATAAATTTGGAAGTTTTCCTCCTATGTCTATTTTTTTGGAACAGTTTCAGGAGAATAGGTATTAATTCTTCTTTAAATGTTTGGTAGAAATCCTGGGAGTGAGGCACAGTGTTCCTGTGTTCATAAGGAGAGATGAGGGTATTCTGGAGCCAAAGGGGATGACTGTTTTTTCACAAGTTTTGTTGCAGACCTAATCACTGCTCAGTAGAATAGGGGCATGAATGCTAAATGTCAGGTTTGGGCTATAGAATATCCTAGAACCTTAGATATCTGGAATCTTTGGCTTTTTAGAATGACCTTTGGCTTTAGGAGGTTACTGTGGTTGAGGAGGATGAGAAAGAACAGGTTTCAAAGGGACAAGAAGGGCAGCAGGGATGTCCTGCCCCCTTTTTTTTAAAATTTTTTATTCATTTGAGAGACAGAGATCATAAGTAGGCAGAGAGGCAGGCAGAGAGAGAGAGGAGAAAGCAGGCTCCCCGCGGAGCGGAGAGCCCGATGCAGGGCTCGATCCCAGGACCCTGGGACCATGACCTGAGCCAAAGGCAGGGGCTTTAGCCCACCAAGCCACCCAGGTGCCCCTGTCCTGCCCTTTTGAACTGGGAGTGGTAACAGTGATGGACACTCTAATGCATAAAGCTCCTGAGGGGAGTCTGTCAGCCCCACATTGCTAATTCAGACACTGCTGCACCTCACCAGGTTTATGTTGGAGCCAATTGTGGGGTATGTGTGAACTTTCTAGCAGCTGTTTCCCTCACAATTTAAACTAGGTGAGTACTTAGCTAAGAGCGCAAAGAATCTGGGAATTTTCATATCTCTGGTCCATGATTTTGTCAGAGGGAAGCATTCTTAGAATTAACATAAACTGAGATTGAAGTAGATATATCTATTTGTCAAGCACTAATCAATGCTTGAGAGCTCTAATGGATGCACAAACAGAGGGTGGGTATACACGGGGGTGTCTAAAGGGACAAAAATAGAACTGATCTGACTTGTTAACTGACTTGTTAGGGAGTTTGGATCATGGATGTGACCTATGGATGCTGCAGTCTTCTCATCCTACATAGTATGACATATTTCATAATGTGATTCTGCCTTCCTGAAGCTGGGGGCTCAGGTACATTTCTGTTCTAAGGGTTCTCATATCTGAATTACATATTCACAGAGAGAGAAAGTGAGATGGGGAGATGCAGAAAAAGATGATTAATATTTAGAAATTGTAATAATCAAGACAGTATGATACTGGCACAAAAATAGACACATAGATCAATGGAACAGAATAGAGAGCCCAGAAATGGACCTTCAACTCTACGGTCAACTAATCTTCAACAAAGCAGGAAGAAATATCCCATGGATATTTCCCAACAAATAGTGTTGCGAAAATTGGACAGTCACATGCAGAAGAATGAAACTGACCTCTTTCTAATATCATACACAAAAATAAACTTGAAATGGATGAAAGACCTAAATGTGACACAGGAATCCATCAACATCCTGGAAAAAGAACACAGGCAGCAACCTCTTTGACCTTGGTTACAGCAACTTCTTGTTAGACACATTTCCAAACGCAAGGGAAACAAAAGCAAAAATGAACTACTGGGACTTCATCAGGATAAAAAGCATTTGCATGGCAAAGGAAACAGTCAACAAAACTAAATGGGAGAAGATATTTGCAAATGACTTATCAGATAAAAGGCTAGTATCTAAAATCATAAAGAACTTATCAAACTCTACAACCACAGAGCAAATAATCCAGTCAAGAAATGGGCAGAAGACATGAACAGATGCTTCTCCAAAGAAGACATATAAATGGCTAACAGACACGTGAGAAAATGCTGAACATCACTCAATGTCAGGGAAACAAAAATCAAAGCCACAATGAGATCACTTCACACCAGTCAGAATAGCTAAAATTAACAACTCAGGAAACGACAGATGTGGGCAAGGATGTGGAGAAAGGAGAACCCTCTTACACTGTTGGTGGGAGTGCAAACTGGTACAGCCAATCTGGAAAACAGTATGGAGGTTCCTCAAAAAGTTAAAAATGGGGCTACTCTACAACCCAGCAATTGCACTACTAGGTATTTACCTGAAGGATACAAACATAGTGACTCAAAGGAGTTCATGTACCCTAATGTTTATAATAGCAATGTCCACAATAGACAAAATATGGAAAAAGCCCAGATGTCCATCAAGAAATGAATGGGTAGAGAAGAGGTGGTATAAATATATAATGGAATATTACTCAGCCATCAAAAAGAATGAAATCTTGCCTTGTACAACCATGTGGATGGAACTAGAGGGTATTATGCTAAGTGAAATAAGTCAGAGAAAGACAAATACCATATGATTTCAGTTACATGTGGACCTTACGAAACAAAACAAATGAACGTGGGGGAAGGGAGAGGAAAATAAAATAAGACAAAACAGAGAAGGAGACAAACCACAAGAGACTCTTAACTATAGGCAACCAACAGGGTTGCTGGAAGAGAGATGGGTGAGTGGATGGGGTAACTATAACTGGTTAATGAGCATGAGGGAGGGCACTTGATGTAATGAGCACTGAGTGTTATATGTAATTGATGAATCACTAAATTCTACCTCTGAAAATAATAATATAGTGTATGTTAACTGAATTGAATTTAAATAAAAAAAAAGAAACTGAAGATACTCAGGAGTACTTCTTCACCATATTTGGGGAACACCCAGGGGACAAACCCAGATCTATAAAATGATAGGTATTAATATTAATGAACATGTAGTAGGAGTCTATTAAATTTCCAAAAAAGATGAATTGTTAGTAAACATGAAGTCTCTTTTCTCAATTTTCCTGAAGAGTTTGTATACCAAGTATTTTGATTTTCCTTTCAGTGCTAGGAAATGTAGGATGAGTAAGTGGATTGTTGAAAGTTCTACAATACTCAGAATGTGAACTGGGGCTAGACTTGAGGTTTCCTAGCTCTCATTTTTGGGGTTAGTTCCTCTAGATTGGGCTCTAGGGTTTTCATTGTGGAAAGAGTATAGATGGAGGGAATTATACTGCTATAGTCTCATTGCTGGGGACAAGTCATACAAAGAAGCTGAGCATTTATTGAATGAAATCATGATAAAATATGTCATCAAGGTGATTTGAGGATTTCATATATCGGAGAAACTGAGCCTCAATATTTGGCGATTATATGAAACACCAGGCACCAAATCCAGATGGAAAGTAGCAAACTGGTTGCTTTCCTTTTTTCTTTTTTATGATTTTATTTATTTATTTGACAGAGAGAGAGAGAGATCACAAGTAGGCTGAGAGGCAGGTAGAGGGAGACGGGGAAGCAGGCTCCTTCCTGAGCTAAAAGCCTGATGCGGGGCTTGATCCCAGGATCCTGAGAACATGACCTGAGCCAAAGGCAGAGGTGTAAAGCACTGAGCCACCCAGGTGCCCTTTGATTGCTTTCTGAGGATATAAAACCATTAAAATATAAAACGTTAGGTTGGTGCAAATATTTCTGCCCATGATGGATATATTAAGTATATGCAACTGTTTGGCCACAGCTTGGATGAATCATCCTATAAATTTAAGAGCCATTTATATTGATAGTCAAGTGTGTGAAGTTATGGTTCTTGTGTATGTTGAGCAGCATGAGACAAAACATGACTGTAAGTTGTGGGACTCAACTTCATGTGCTTTGTCTCTATATTCAGGATTTCTGTCTCTTGTCATGAAATTGTAGAGGACTCCAAATAGGAACCCAATATGGTTAAGACTTGATGGAGGTTTTCAAAAGATGTGCATAAACTTTCACAGTAGAAAAAGATTTTTCCCCCTTAGCTGTAGAGCATTATTGATGTAATGAATGGGGGGGGGTGTATATGGGCAGTAGGCTTACCCATAAGCCTGTGTTTCAGATTGGATTTTTGAGGCTCATCCAATGTTTTGCCCATTCATGTGGTACATACCTCCCGAGTCTGTTAAAATCAATAATTCTCCCTTCATAATGCAGATAAGGAAGGCAAAGATAATTTATTGAAGAAGCCAATCAAAAGAAGTGGGGAAAGTTGGATAGTTTCAAGTGTATAAAGCACTCACTGGGGCAGGAAAATGTGATGTGGCAATGAATAGTGCAAATAGAAAAGAAACCCATGTGTTAAGGCCTAACTATGTCCATGTTTGCAGAGTTTAATTGAGTATTTTGGAGTGTGTGTCCATAAAGTAACAATGGAAACTAAATGCAATTAAAAATTATTTAAAATGGGGACAGCAGCAACTGCAGACATCTCCAGAGAACCACAAGGAATGATCCTGTCTATGAGCATAGCATAGTGAAAATTCTGTTAGTGCTTGTTAGATTTTGTCTGTGGGTCACGTTTCTTGTTGCTCATAGTTCTTCAAGGGCTTATCAGTTCTATTAGAGCAGGTCTGGGGAGGGTGTGGTAAAAAGCTTTACTACATTGAAAATCCATATTATTACTTGGGGCGATATCCTTCCTCTCAGGCATTCTGCAAAGCTTAGTGAGCTCAGCATGGAAGGGGTGCCCATCTGGAGGTCTACTGGTCAGAGTTTAAGTAAATTATGACAGATGAATCGGAGATGTCTCATTTCCGTGACTCCCAAGTACCACATGTCTACAGATTTTGCCAAAAATTACTGCCTGAATTAACCATTAGAAATTCATTTAACTCGACTTACGATCTTGACTTCACTGACATTCTTTTTCAGATGGGGGGAGAAGAAGGCTATTTTATTTTATGTTTCTACTTATTTGGGAAGGACAATTTTAGAGCATGGACCATTTTACTAGAAGGCAGACCCTGGTGTAGAGAGTTACAGAGATGGCAGGAAAGTATTTGTCCATAGTGTTAGAAGACAGACATGGGATAAAGGGAGGCAGGAATAAGCTAAGGTTAAATTTTATCTACCCCATAGACATAAAGCCAGTATTTTTTTGTTTATTTTATTTTATTTTATTTTATTTTATTTTATTTTATTTTATTTCTTTTCAGTGTTCCAGAATTCATTGTTTATGCACCACACCCAGTGCTCCATGCAATACGTGCCCTCCTTTATACCCACCACCAGGCTCACCCAACCCCTCACTCCCCTCCCCTCCACAACCCTCAGTTTGTTTCTCAGAGTCCACAGTCTCTCACAGTTTGTCTCCCCCTCCAGTTTCCCCAACTCACTTCTCCTTTCCATCTCCCAATATCTTCTGTGTTATTCCTTATGCTCCACAAGTAAGTGAAACCATATGATAATTGACTCTCTCTGCTTGACTTATTTCACTCAGCATAATCTCTTCTAGTCCCATCCATGTTGATACAAAAGTTGGATATTCATCCTTTCTGATGGAGGCATAATACCCCACGGTATAGATGGACCATATCTCCTTTATCCATTCGTCCGTTGAAGGGCATCTTGGTTCTTTCCACAGTTTGGCGACCGTGGCCATTGCTGCTATGAACATTGGGGTGCAGATGGCCCTTATTTTCACTACATCGGTATCTTTGGGGTAAATATCCAGTAGTGCAACTGCAGGGTCATAGGCTAGCTCTATTTTTAATTTCTTAAGGAATCTTCACACTGTTTTCCAAAGTGGCTGCACCAACTTGCATTCCCACCAACAGTGTAAGAGGGTTCCCCTTTCTCCACATCCTCTCCAACACTTGTTGTTTATTGCCTTGTTAATTTTGGCCATTCTAACTGGTGTAAGGTGGTATCTCAATGTGGTTTTAATTTGAATCTCCCTGATGGCTAGTGATGATGAACATTTTTTCATGTGTCTGTTAGCCACTTTGGAGAAGTGTCTGTTCATGTCTTCTGCCCATTTTTTGATGTGATTATCTGTTTTGTGTGTGTTGAGTTTGAGGAGTTCTTTATAGATCTTAGATATCAGCCCTTTGTCTGTAGAGTTATTTGCAGGTATCTTCTCCCATTCTATGGGTTCAGCAAGCAGCATTGTCTGAATTGTTCACTCTTCATCTTGTTTAGGTAACATACTTTCAACTGAAAATGTTATCAGGTGGTGGGGATTGAAACAATAGGAAAAACACTGTAGTTGAATTTATAGAGGCAGAGATGTTGAAAAGCATCAGTTTTATAATCCAGAAAATATATCCCTGGAATTACTAATACATTTTTTTAAGTAGTTTATAAAGGTTGACTAAAATTTAACTTAAATTGGGTATATTTTCTCATGTAATGGAAGTTGTGGGAGAAATGTCTATGTCTACTTTTATTTCTCTGTTATGAAGAAAAGAACACTTTAGTCTTGATATTTATATAACTAGTAGATAATGAGAGAAGGCACGTGGAGGTAGTTTTAGTGAAGGTCTAAAAATATAATATTCCAACTGTCAAAATTTGGTCTTGCTTTCCATGCCTTAACCCAACTTTTTCTGCATGGTCATGCCATTCACATACAGTTCACAATAAGATTTGGTACTTCATAATTTAAACCTCCCACTTGATATCATTTTATATTTAAACATTTCACTAAAAGGACAATGTTCCACATAAAAGTAACAGATTTCAGGTGTAAGTAACTATACTTTAAGGAGATAATCATTCATGAATATTTCTATGGCAACTTTCCTATTAAGTCATATAGTGTGCTCAATTGTTATAGCCACTAATTACCCTACATCCACCATAATCTATAAAACCCAGGCATGAAAAAGTCCTTCATTAAGGGAAATGAACCACGGAGTAGGTCATTCTTTAATACTGTGTTCTAGCAGGGAGCATGGATTGTTTATTTGTGAGCAGACAATGGTAACTGAAAACCTATAGGTGTGGTTTCAGATTTGTTGAGCATGAGAATGATAGGACCCAAACAAAGTAAAATAGGTTTTTGTTGTTGATTAAAGGGATACTGTGGAGCTGGCAAAGAAGGTAAAGTAGCTAGAGTTAGGACAAATTCCCAGAAGAGAACACAAAACACAGTGGGCAGGAGGAAGAGCTTAATAGATATGGCTCTTAACTTTGGTCATTGTTCAACACTGATTTTGAACATCAACTGCCTGCCTAACCCTGTACTAAAAGGTTTCTCTTGTCTTATTATGCAGATAAATGGAACAAATATTCCCACAATTCTCCTCTGTGTTTTGATCTCAGTGAAACATTCATGTTCAAGGAGAGCTACAGATCCTACAAATCAGTTAGGTCTTAGAAGTCCAAGCTCTGGCTTTCTGATAGGAGTGGTGAGGTCTGAAGTCTTCATCTGGCACTGAGTCCATTTTCCACCCTAGGCCAGGATGGGAACCCAACTAAATTTAAATGGAGCTGCTCCCAAAGTAATAAGGTGATCATATTAACTGCAGGGCATGCTAAAAGCATCTGATTAACACATGTTTCCTCCTGCATTTGCCTTTCCAAAGGTCTGTCTATTTTCTTTACCTACCATGAGTCCCAAAAAGGACTCTATGAGTGTGGATGAAAGGTGTATTTAGACATTAATGATTTTTAAATAAGGCAGTGGTCTTTGGAAATGAATAAGAGACTTGGTGGGTTAAAAATACTCAGAAGGGCCATCTGTACCCCAATGTTTATAGCAGCAATGGCCACTGTTGCCAAACTGTGGAAAGAACCAAGGTGCCCTTCAACGGACGAATGGATAAGGAAGATGTGGTCCATATACACTATGGAGTATTATGCCTCCATCAGAAAGGATGAATACCCAACTTTTGTAGCAACATGGACGGGACTGGAAGAGATTATGCTGAGTGAAATAAGTCAAGCAGAGAGAGTCAATTATCATATGGTTTCACTTATTTGTGGAGCATAACAAATAACATGGAGGACATGGGGAGTTAGGAGAAGGCAGTTGGGGGAAATTGGAAGGGGAGGTGAACAATGAGAGACTATGGACTCTGAAAAACAATCTGAAGGGTTTGAAGAGGTGGGGGTGGGGGGTTGGGGGAACCAGGTGGTGGGTACTAGAGAGGGCACGTACTGCATGGAGCACTGGGTGTGGTACAAAAACAATAAATACTGTTATGCTGAAAATAAATTTAAAAAATACTCAGCTAACATATCACTGAAAGTTACTTGAGTATTAACAGCTTATTTTAATAAAATGCTTTGCTGTAAAACACATAGTATGATAATAAATGCTAGAGATAATAAAATAGAAGTTAGAAATAGAACAGGACCAGATTGGGGATTATTGTTAGAAATTACAAGCCTTTCAAGGGAAAAAAAACATAGAAGAATACAGTTGGTGAGCAAAGAACTAGCCAGAATTTCACAGCAGTCGAGCAGGAGGGTTTGAAGAAGCAAATACATAACATGTTAAAATGAAGAATTAAATTTAAAAAAATCTGTGGAATTAGTGATGGCAACTTATTAGTATCTTTAATTTGATAGTTCTTTTGTCTAAGAAGGGCAGAAATTTCCATGATCTCAGGATGAATGTTACAAGGAAATGAATTTAGAAAGCAGACAGCAAAAGTTTGAGATGTGAAATAAAGTAAGATTTAGAATAATAAGTATAGAGGATATAGTTCTCTCTCCATTTGGGGGGAAAACGTTTTTTTTTTGTTTGTTTGTTTGTTTTTTTTGTTTTTTTTTTGTAATAAGAAAAGAGTCCTTCAGGTGCAAGAGTAGCCTGAGGATGGTAGAGAGGGGAATGATTGAAGGAATAAGATCCAAAATGTGATCAAGAGCATGATGTATACTGAATGTCATCACTAAATGAAAGGCACCTGCCCTGGTTCAGGCACTCATGCAGCAACTAGACCTTCAACTCCTCGATTTTTACCAACGCGCTTTCGAACCATCTGTATTGACCACATATTGTAGATGAAGAAAGGTGAAGTTCCCAGAGGCTGAGTAGCTTGCTTTAGGCTTCAGGCAGCAGTAGATGTAAATTCAAAGCAGGAATTGTTTTTACTATGAGGCTCATAGTTTCCCTAAGATATGATACTGTCGCTCATTTGTCATGAGACAAGAACCGTAGTAGAGAGATATGTGGGTTGGGCGAGAGGAGCAGAGTGAGTCATGTGCTGGCTTGTTCTCCAAGTGGCTCATACTTGGAACAGGGGAAATGTGATGGGATGACAATCTGTTCTATGTCTTTTTCATCCACATGAACTTAAGAGTAGGGAAGTGTAATATTCACTTTGAAATCTCAGCATCTAGCAGCAATGGCACTTCACAAATGTTTGCCAAATGAGTGGAAAAAGAAACATCTATTTTCTGTTGCAGATTTGTTAAAATTCAACAACAGTTAACAGATTTTTTTGTTTTTATTTTTAGAGTTAAATCTGAATGTCATTTTTGAGGCAAGTAGTTTTTTTTTTTTTTTTTTTTGCCTGACCATGATTGAAGAAAAGCCAAGTGAGGGTTGGTGGTGGAAGGATCATGACAGAGCCAAAGAGGAGGAATAGTTGAACAGGGAGATCAGGTTAAGAGGAGGACACGAGCAGAGTTCATGAAAATGTTTGTGGCTGAACCATGAAAGAGATGGGCATTTTGGGACTATGTGTTTGTTTGGTTTTGTTTATGCTTTAACAGAGAATAAGATTGTAGACAGTCTTCATCTTCCTACTCAGAGATCCTCGTAGGACCCCCAAGGGTTCAGGGATGAGCAAGCAGCTCTATTTATTGCCTGATGCCCTCTTTCTCCCTTATCCTCTACTTACCCTGATTTTGCACACTGCAGGAAAAGTTGGTTAGTGAATAGGTAGGCATGGAGTAATAATGAGAATGAGTGTGTCCTATTAAAAGCTTCTGGAAAGGAAACAGTTCTGTTTAAATTTCAAAACTGATATTATACTATATAGTTCTACTGAAAAAGTACTTCTTGAGCAAAAGAAAATGAAGAAAACTCCACTGTAATATATAGCTAAATGAATTCTTATCCTCCTCTCTTCCAGTGAAGAAGGGTCCTTAAACACATGCTTTCCCTGCCTCTTTGGTCTGGAGAAAGTCTATGCATCCATACTCTTACTTCCCTTCTTTGGGTCCCATATACAAAGGGTAGATTCTTAATAGTAACAAGTTGAAAATGGAAAAAAAAAGAGAGAGAGAGAGAGAGAACAAGATCCAATTACATTCCCTAGCCCATCCTATCCCTCTGAATCCAGAGACCAAAGTTTATCAAAAAGACAAATGGCCTCAGGTCCTCAAAGCTTCCCAGTCATCTGTAAGCCCTCAGACCTATTAGAAGTTGCCTCTAATATTATTTACATCTGAATTTTCAGAGGGCATGTATGGGGAAATCTTGTTTGTTAGTTTCCTCCAAGGCAGAGTTCACTTTAATGGTCATAGCTATACTATTACAGCAGTACTCAATTCACAAGGATGTTCTCTGTAATTTTCCTACATTTCAGCTTAAATGTACTTGTGAACTGTTTCATAAAATTTTATCACTGAACCAAAATAATAGAGTTCCTAAATAAAATCAGATTTTAAATCTAGAGTCTCTGATTCCAGATCTTTCCGTAAGGGTCTGACTCTTCCAAATATTTCCTTTTGTAATAAATTCAACCATTTTATTATGATGGATCTAGTTGGCATATGTAAGGTAGTTTTTTAAAAGCTCTCCAACCAAGTTTTCTTCATCATTTATCATTTTACATGCAGTTGTCACCTACCATTCTTTCCCTGCCCTTGAGGTAAATTTGTAAGATGAGAGCTCCTAGAATTGCACTGCATTATCTCCAGGCTTTCACTGGGTCTCCCTGAGACCACCTCATGTCCTTATGAAGGTGCTGGCCCAACTCTGATAGAGTGGATGTAGTGCCTGTTGGGATTATACCTGCCATTTTGGATCATGAATGATCTGAAACATCAGATTACGTCTGGTCAGAGGTATATACTATGTTTCACAAGAAGTTACCTTTATGGTTCTTTCTTTTAACAGCTTCTGTTATATCTAACTCTCTCGGCAGATTAAGAATTATGACAAATTTTAATGGGATAGAAAACCAGAAATGGGTGAGAGAATTGATTTTCTCAGCCTATCCAGTGACTAGGACACATGGGTGTCCCTCTTTGTCCTCTTCTTGATCACATACATGGTTACAGTGTTGGAGAACTTCCTCATCATTCTTCTCATCAGACTAGACAGCCAACTCCACATTCCCATGTAATTCTTTTTCACCAACCTCTCCCTCATTGATATCTCTTATGCCACAACATCATTCCTCAGATGCTGGTGCATTTTCTTATAGCATATACATATTCTTACAGCAATCCCATTTGCGAGCTGTGCAGCCCAGTTATTTTTCTCCCTGGGCTTGGGTGAGATTGAGTTTGTTCTACTGGCAGTGAGGACCTATGACCATGTGGCTGTGTGTGACCCACTGCATTATTTGGCCATCATGCATGGAGGCCTCTGTTTTAGGTTGGCCATCACATCCTGGGTCAATGTCTCCATAGGCACACTCATGCAAGAGCTCAAAGACAAAACAATTATGTGCAAATGTAACCATGTATAGAATTTGTATGCCAAGAAAAAACTCCATCTCATAGCTTATGAAAAAGTTACTGCCCAAAGCATTACAGACTTACAGAATATAAGACTATAAATTTTTATTTTTTTCTAAAATGCATTTTATTTTATTTTTTCTGCATGTCTTTAAAAAGATTTATTTATTTATTTGTGAAGATTTATTATTTTTTAATTAACATATAATGTATTATTTGCCCAAGGGATACAGGTCTGTGAATCGTCAGGCTTACACACTTCATAGCACTCGCCATAGTACATACCCTCACAAATGTCCATAACCAAACCACCTTCTCCATACCCCTCACCCCTGGCAACCCTCAGTTTGTTTTGTGAGATTAAGAGTCTCTTGTGGGGGCACCTGAGTGGCTCAGTGGGTTAAAGCCTCTGCCTTCGGCTCAGGTCATGATCCCAGGGTCCTGGGATCGAGCCCCACGTTGCGCTCTCTGCTCAGTGGGGAGCCTGCTTCCCTTCCTCTCTCTCTCTGCCTGCCTCTCTGCCTACTTGTGATCTCCGAGTGTCAAATAAATAAATAAAATCTTTAAAAAAAAAAAAAAAGAGTCTCTTGTGGTTTGTCTCCCTCCCGATCCCATCTTGTTTCATTTTTTCCCTCCCTACCCCCCAAAGCTCCCACGTTGCCTCTCAAATTTCTCATATCAAGGAGATCATATGATAATTGTCGTTCTCTGATTGTCTTTCTCTGATGGAACCCTCTAGTTCTATCCATGTTGTTGCAAATGTCAAGATTTCATTTCTTTTGATGGCTGCATAGTATTCCATTATATATATATATATATATATATATATATATATATATATATATATCACTTCATCTTTATCCATTCATCTATTGATGGACATCTAAGTTCTTTCCATAGTTTGACTATTGTGGATATTGCTGCTATACACATTCGGGTGCACGTGCCCCTTCAGATCACTACATTTGTGTCTTTAGGGTAAAAACCCAGTAGTGTGATTGCTGGGTATGTAGGACAGCTCTATTTGCAACTTTTTGAGGAACCTCCATGCTGTTTTCCAGAGTGGCCACACCAGCTTGCATTCCCACCAACACTGTAGGAGGGTTCCCCTTTCCCCACATCCTCACCAATATCTGTCATTTCCTGATTTGTTAATTTTAGCCATTCTGACTGGGGTGAGGTGGTATCTCATTGTGGTTTTGATTTGTATTCCCCTGATACTGAGTGATGTGGAGTACTTTTTCATGTATCTATTGGCCATCTGGATGTCTTCTTTGCAGAAATGTCTGTTCATGTACTCTGTCCATTTCTTGATTGGATTATTTGTTCTTTGGGTGTTGAGTTTGATAAGCTCTTTATAGATTTTGGATACTAGCCCTTTCTCTGATATGTCCTTTGCAAATATCTTCTCCCATTCTGTCAGTTGTCTTTTGGTTTTGTTGACTATTTCCTTTGCTATGCAAAAGCTTTTGATCTTGATGAAGTCCCAGTAGTTCATTTCTGCATTTGCTTCCCTTGCTTTTGGTGATGTTTCTCGGAAGAAGTTGCTATGGCTGAGGTCGAAGAGGTTGCTGCTTGAGTTCTCCTCAAGGATTTTGATGGATTCTGTCTCACTTTGGAGTCTTTCATCCTTTCGGAGTCTATTTTTGTGTGTGGTGTAAGGAAGTGGTCCAGTTTCATTCTTCTGCATGTGGTTGTCCAACTTTCCCATCACCATTTGTTGAAGAGAGTGTCTTTTTTCCATTGGACATTCTTTCCTGCTTTGTCCAAGATTAGTTGAATATAGACTTGAGGGTCTATTTCTGGGCTCTCTATTCTGTTCCACTGATCTATGTGTCTGTTTTTGTGCCAGTATCATACTCTCTTGATGATGACAGCTTTGTAATAGAGCTTGAAGTCTGGAATTGTGATGCCACCAACTTTGGTTTTGTTTTTCAACATTCCTCTGGCTATTCAGGGTCTTTTCTTGTTCCATATAAATTTTAGGATTATTTGTTCCATTTCTTTGAAAAAAAAAATGGATGGTATTTTGATAGGGATAGCATTAAATGTGTAGACTGCTTTAGGTAGCATAGACTTTTTCACAATGTTTGTTCTTCCAATCAATGAGCATGGAACATTTTTTCCATTTCTTTGTGTCCTCCTCAGTTTCTTTCATGAGTACTTTATCATTTTCTGAGTACAGATTCTTTGCCTCTTTGGTTAGGTTTATTCCTAGGTGTTTTATGGTTTTGGGTGCAATTGTGAATTGCTTAATTTCTCTTTCTTCTGTCTTGTTGTTGATGTAAAGAAATGCAACTGATTTCTGTGCATTGATTTTATATCCTGACACTTTACTGAATTCCTATACAAGTTCTAGCAGATTTGGAGTGGAATCTTTTGGGTTTTCCACATAAAATATCATATCATCTGCAAAGAGTGATAGTTTGACTTCTTGTTTGCCAATTCAAATGCCTTTAATTTCTTTTTGTTGTCTGATTTCTGAGGCTAGGACTTCTAGTACTATGTCGAATAGCAGTGGTGATAACGGACATCCCTGCCGTGTTCCTGACCTTAGTAGAAAAGCTCTCAGTTTTTCTCCATTGAGAATGATATTCACTGTGGGTTTTTTATACATGGTGTTGATGAAATTGAGGTATGTACCCTCTATCCCTACACTGTGAAGGGTTTTGATCAAGAATGGATGCTGTACTTTGTCAAATGCTTTTTCAGCATCTATTGAGAGTATCATATGGTTCTTGTTCTTTCTTTTATTAATATATTGTATCACATTAATTGATTTGCGGATGTTGAACCAACCTTGCAGCCCTGGAATAAATCCCACTTGGTCATGGTGCATAATCTTTTTAATGTACTGTTGGATCCTACTGGCTAGTATTTTGGTGGGAATTTGTTCATCAAGGATATTGGTCTATAATTCTCTCTTTTGGTGGGGACTTTGTCTGGCAAGATATATTCAGGGCACTAAATGAGAAGAACATGCAGCCAAGAATACTTTATCCAGCAAGACTGACATTCAAAATGGATGGAGAGATAAAGAGTTTCCAAGACCGGCAAGGCTGAAAAGACTATGCAACCACCAAGCCAACACTGCAGGAAATATTAAGGGGGGTTCTATAAAAGAGGAAAAATCCTAAGAATAGCATTGAACAGAAGTATAGAGACAATCTACAGAAAGAAAGACTTCAAAGGTAACACAATGTCAATAAAAACGTATCTATCAATAATCACTCTCAATGTGAATCGCCTAAATGCGCCCATAAAACAGCACAGGGTTGCAGATTGGATAAAACGACAGGACCCATCCATATATTGTCTACAAGAGACCCATTTTGAACCTAAAAATACACCCAGACTGAAAGTGAAGGGATGGAGAAGCATTTTTCATGCCAATGGGCCTCAAAAGAAGGCTGGGGTAGCGATTCTCATATCAGATAAATTAGATTTTAAACTAAAGACTGTAGTCAGAGATACAGAAGGACACTACATCATTCTTAAAGGGACTATCCACCAAGATGATCTAACAATTGTAAATATCTATGCCCCCAATATGGGAGCAGCCAATTACATAAGAAAACTGTTAATCAAGATAAAGAGTCATATTGATATGAATACATTAATAGTAGGAGATCTTAACACGCCTCTCTCAGAAATAGACAGATCATCGAAGCAGAAAATCAATAAAGAAACAAAAGCATTAAATGACACATTGGACCAGATGGACCTCATAGATATATACAGAACATTCCACCCTGAAACAACAGAATACTCATTCTTCTCAAGTGCACATGGAAGCTTCTCAAGAATAGACCACATACTGGGTCACAAATCAGGACTCAACCGATACCAAAAGACTGAGATTATTCCCTGCATATTCTCAGATCACAGTGCTTTGAAACTGGAGCTCAATCACAAGGAGACGTTCAGAAGGAACTCAAACACCTGGAAGCTAAAGACCACCTTGCTTAAGAATGCTTGGATCAACCAGGAGATCAAAGAAGAACTGAAACAATTCATGGAAACCAATGAGAATGAAGACACTTTGGTCCAAAACCTATGGGATACAGCAAAGGCGGTCCTAAGGGGGAAATACATAGCCATCCAAGCCTCCCTCAAACAAATTGAAAAATCCAGAACACAGCAGCTGTCTCTACACATTAAAGAACTGGAGAATCAACAACAAATCAAACCAACTCCACACATAAGAAGGGAAATAATGAAGATTAGAGCTGAGATCAGTGAGGTAGAAACCAGAGATACAGTAGAATGTATCAATGAAACTAGAAGCTGGTTTTTTGAAAGAATCAATAAGATTGATAAACCATTGGTCACACTAATCCAGAAGAAAAGAGAGAAAGCCCAAAATAATAAAATTATGAATGAAAAGGGAGAGATCACAACTAACACCAAGGAAGTAGAAACAATCATCAGAAGTTATTATCAACAGTTATATTCCAATAAGCTAAGCAACCTAGATGAAATGGATGCATTCCTGGAAAACTGTAAACTCCCAAAATTGAACCAGGAAGAAATCGACAACCTAAATAGACCGATATCTAGTAACGAGATTGAAGCAGTGATCAAAAACCTCCCAAAAAACAAGAACCCAGGACCTGACGGATTCCCTGGGGAATTCTACCAAACTTTCAAAGAAGAAATAACACCTATTCTCCTGAAGCTGTTTCAAAAAATTGAAGCAGAAGGAAAACTTCCAGACTCTTTCTATGAAGCCAGCATTACCCTGATCCTCAAACCAGGCAAAGACCCTACCAAAAAGGAGAATTTCAGACCAATATCACTGATGAATATGGATGCTAAGATTCTCAACAAGATCCTAGCAAACAGGATCCAACAGCACATTAAAAAGATTATCCACCATGACCAGGTGGGATTCATTCCTGGGCTACAAGGATGGTTCAACATTCACAAATCCATCAATGTGATAGAACAAATTAATAAGAAAAGAGAGAAGAACCACATGGCCCTCTCAATTGATGCAGAAAAAGCATTTGACAAAATCCAGCATTGGTTCCTGATTAAAACGCTTCAAAGTATAGGGATAGAGGGAACATTCCTGAACTTCATCAAATCTATCTATGAAAGACCCACAGCAAATATCATCCTCAAGGGGAAAAAGCTTGCAGCCTTCCCGTTGAGATCAGGAACACGACAAGGATGCCCACTTTGTCTGGTTTTGGGATCAAGGTAATGCTGGCCTCATACAATGAGTGTGGAAGTTTTCCTTCCATTTCTAATTTTTGGAAGAGTTTCAGGAGAATAGGTGTTAATTCTTTAAATGTTTGGTAGAATTCCTCTGGGAAACCATCTGGCCCTGGGCTCTTGTTTGTTGGGATTTTGATGACAGCTTCAATCTCCTAACTGGTTATAAGTCTGTTCAGGTTTTCTCTTTCTTCCTGGTTCAGTTTTGGTAATTTATACATCTCTAGGAATGCATCCATTTCTTCCAGATTGTCAAATTTGTGGGCGTGTAGTTGCTTCTAGTATGTTCTTATAATTGTTTGTATTTCTTTGGTGTTGGTTGTGATCCCTTCTCTTTCATTCATGATTTTATTTATTTGGGTCCTTTCTCTTCTCTTTTTGAGAAGTCTGGCCAGGGTTTTATCAATCTTATTAATTCTTTCAAAGAACCAGCTTCTAGTTTTGTTGATTTGTTCTACTGTTGTTGTTGTTGGGTTTTTTGTTTTGTTTTGGTTTGTTTTGTTTTGGTTTGGTTTGGTTTCTATTTCATTGATTTCTGCTGTGATCTTTATGATTTCTCTTCTCCTTCTGGGTTTAGTCTTTCTTTGCTGTTCTTTCTCCAGCTCTTTTAGGTGTAGGGTTAAGTTGTGTACTTGAGACCTTTCTTGTTTCTTGAGGAAGGCTTGTATCGCTGTATACTTTCCTCTCAGGGCTGCCTTTGGTGTGTCCCAAAGATTTTGAACAGTTGTGTTTTCACTACCATTTGTTTCCATGATTTTTTTTTTTCATTTCTTCTTTAAGTTCTTGGTTGACCCATTCATTCTTTAGTAAGATGCTCTTTATCTTCCATGTATTTGAGTTCTTTCCAACTTTCCTCTTGTGATTCAGTTCTACCTTCAGAGCATTGTGGTCTGAAAATATGCGGGGAATGATCCCAAACTTTTGGTACTGGTTGAGACCTGATTTGTGACCCAGGATGTGATCTATTCTGGAGGATGTTCCATGTGCACTAGGGAAGAATGTGTATTCTGTTGCTTGGGGATGGAATGTTCTGAATATATCTGTGATGTCCATCTGGTCCAGTGTGTCATCTAAGGCCTTTAGTTTCTTGTTGATCTTTTGCTTGGATGATCTGTCCACTTCAGTGAGGGGAGTGTTAAGGTCCCCTACTATTATTGTATTATTGTCAATGTGTTTCTTTGATTTTGTTATTAATTGATTTATATAATTAGCTGCTCCCATGTTAGGGTCATAGATATTTAAAATTGTTAGATCTTCTTATTGGACAGACCCTTTGAGTATGACATAGTGTCCTTCCTCATCTCTTTGGCTTAAAATCTAATTGATCTGATACAAGGATTGCCACCCCAGCTTTCTTTTGATGTCCATTAACATGGTAAATTGTTTTCCACCCCCTTACTTTAAATCTGGAGGTGTCCTTGGGTCTAAAATGAGCTTCATGTAGACAGCATATTGATGGGTTTTTGTTTTTCATCAATTCTGATATCCTGTGTCTTTGACTAGGGCATTTAGCCCGTTTACATCTAGGGTAACTATTGAGAGATATGAATTTAGTGCCATCGTATTGACTGTAAGGTGACTGTTGATGTATATTGTCTCTGTTCCTTTCTGATCTACTATTTTTAGGCTCTCTCTTTGCTTACAGGACCCCTTTCAATATTTCCTGTAGGGCTGGTCTGTTGTTTACAAATTCTTTTAGTTTTTGTTTGTCCTGGAAGCTTTTTATCTCTCCTTCTATTTTCAATGATAGCCTAGCTGGATATAGTATTCTTGGCTGCATGTTCTTCTCATTTAATGCTCTGTATATATCATGCCAGCTCTTTCTGGCCTGCCAGGTCTCTGTGGATAAGTCTGCTGCCAATCTAATATTTTTATCATTGTATGTTACAGACTTCTTGTCTTGAGCTGCTTTCAAGATTTTCTCTTTGTCACTAAGACTTGTAAGTTTTACTATCAGATGACAGGGTGTGTACCTATTTTTATTGATTTTGAGGAGTTCACTGTGACTCCTGGAGTTTGGTGCTTGTTCCCATTGCCACATTACAGAAATTCTCTATAATATTTCGCTCCAATATACCTTCTTCCCCCTCTCTCTCTTTCTTCTTCTGGAATCCCAATTATTATAATATCATTTCCTCTTATCACATCACTTATCTCTCAAATTCTCCCCTCGTGGTCCAGTAGTTGTTTGTCTCTCTTTTGCCCAGCTGCTTTATTCTCCATCATTTGGTGTTCTATATCACTAATTCTCTCTTCTGCCTCATTTATCCTAGCAGTAGGATATTATTGCACCTCATTAATAGCTTTTTTGATTTCAGCTTGGTTAGCTTTTAGTTCTTTTATTTCTCCAGAAAGGGCTTTTATTTCTCCAGACAGGGTTTCTCCAATATCTTCCATGCCTTTTTCGAGTCCAGCTAGCACCTTGAGAATAGTCATTCTGAGCTCTAGATCTGACATATTACCAATGTCTGTATTGATTAGGTCCCTAGCCTTTGGTACTGCCTCTTGTTCTGTGTGTGTGTGTGTGTGTGTGTGTGTGTGTGTGTGTCTGGTGAGTTTTTCCACCTTGTCATTTTATCCAGATAAGAATATTTGAATGAGAGGATAAAATAGTAAAAGGGTGGCACGGACCCCAGAAAAATGTACACTAACCAAATCAAAGAGACCCCAAATCAGGGGGAGAAGAAAGGGGGTAAAAAGAAAATTTTTTAAAAATGTAAAAAAATTAAACACATATATATATATATATATATATATATATATATATATATATATATGTATAATATATATATATAAATATATGTGTGTGTGTGTGTGTGTGTGTGTGTGTGTGTGTGTATAGAGAGAGAGAATAGAACAGAGCCACTCACTTGATTTTTGGTGTATTTTGGTCTCTTAGAAGAAACTACCTCCCAAAATTTTAAAGAAAGAAAGAAAGAAAAAAAAAATATATATATATAAGGGTAAACACGATGAAGGGATGGAATATGACTGTAAAGATGAAAATTTTTTTAAAAATTCTAAAAAAAGAATTGATAAGATAAGTTGGTTGGAAACGAAAGAAAAAGAAAGTGGAGAGTATTTGCTCAGGCTGGAGACTAAAACAAAGCCCTGTGCTAGATTTAGGGTATATTTTGATCTATTATAAGAAATTGTATCCCAAACTTTTTTAGAAGAAAAAACTCTATTTGTATACAAAAAATAAAGTTAGATACAATGAAGAATAAAATATGACTATAATAATGAAGGTTTAAAAAGATTTTTTAAGCAAGTTATTGTTAAGATAAACTAGTTAAAAAATGTCAAAAGAGGAAAGACAAAATGTTTTAAAAAATTAGAATAAGAAAAAAAGGAATTTAAAAAAATTTAATTAATTTTGCAAGATAAAAGAATCATTGGGAGAAAGCCACGAATTCCATGCTTTGCTTTCCCCTCTTCTGGAATTCCACTGTTCTCCATGATCAGTGAGCTTGGTCTTGGCTGGATGTTCTTGCTGATCTTCTGGGGTAGGGGCCTGTTGTAGTGATTCTCAAATGTTTTTGCCCAAGACAGAATTGCAGCCCTTGCCAGGGGCTGGGTTAAGTAATCTGCTCAGGTTCACTCTCCATAGCTTTTGTTCCCTGAATGCTTTCCATAGAGCTCTGAAGGATGGGAATGAAAATGGCAGCCTCCCAATCTCTGGCCTGGAGTAGCTGAGAGCCTGGGGCCCCCACTCCTCAGTGCACCCTCAGAAAAATGCAGTCAATCACTCCTGTCTACCTGGCCTCCGGCTGTGTTCCAAGCTCACCTGGCCTGTGACCAAGCATTTCTGTCTCTGGCACACAGCCCCATTTGGAGTCTCGAAACCCAGCAGATTCCTGCTGCTCTGCTTTTCCTGTGGAGGAAGGTGGGTCTCCCCGGATTTGCTACTTGTGGGGTCCCTGCCCAATGATCAGTGGTCCAGCTGTTGTGCAGATCACAATTTAAGGTAAACCCAAGCTGAGAGCTCACTCCTTGGCTCCATCTTTGTAGTCAGCTTCCCCACTCCAATACCTGCAAGCTCTGCTACACTCAGACACCCCTGATCCTTCAGTGACCCGTGGGTCCTGAGACCACACTGTTCCTTCGAGGGTCACCCCCTCCTCCGCCCACTTAGTCTCAGGAGCAATGTCCCTCAGGGGAGCAGACTTCTAAAAGTTTGGATTTTGTGCTCCATTGCTCCACCGCTTACCAGGAGCCAGCTCCTCCTCCGCGGTCTATCTTCCCATCACTTTGGATTCACTTCTCCACACGTCCTACCTTTCAGAAAGTGATTGATTTTCTGTTTCTAGAATTGCTGCTCTTCTTCTCTTCAATCTCCTATTGGGTTTGTAGGTGTTTGGAATGGTTTGATAACTATCTAGCTGACATCCTGTGACCTGACGTCATTTCAGTCTGCTATTCCTTTGCCATCCTGACTCCTCCCCCATTTTATTTTATTTTTATTTTTAATTTTATTTTATTTTTTCAGTGTTCAAAGTTTCATTGTTTATACACCACACCTAGTGCTCCATGCAATAAGTGCCCTCCTTAATACCCACCACCAGGTTCACCTATCCCCCACTCTCCTCCCCTCCAAAACCCTCAGTTTGCTTCTCAGAGTCCACAGCCTCTCATGGTTCATCTCACCCTCTGATTTATCACAATTCACAAGACCATAAATTTTTAGAAAAAACATAGGAGAATAATGTAATCTAGGACAGGCAAAGGTTTCTTAGATGTGACATGTATTATAAGATAAAAAGTGATAAACTGGATTTCACCAAGCTTATACAATTCTACCCTGAGAAAGACTCTGTTGAGAATGTGAAAAGTTAAGGTACAGGCTGGAGAAAAAATTTGCAAACCATGTATTTAACTGAGGGCCATTTTCTAGAATACATAAGGAATATTCAAATTTCAACAGTAGAAAAACAAACAATCCAAAGTGATATAAAGATCCATTTTACTGAAGCAGATAGACAAATGGTAAACAAGCACAAAGAAAGACTTTCAACATTTAGAACTGTTAGGAAAATGCAAATGAAATAAAAATAGTGACAATGCCAAGTGCTTATGAGGATGAAGAAAACCCGGATATTCATGCATTGGTGACAAGAATGTAAAAAGATACAGACACTTTGGAAAATGGATTGGTAGTTTCTTAAAAAACAAAACAAAGCAAAAAGCCCAAACACTCTAAATATACAACTACCATACAACCCTGCCATTGTACTCCTGGGGTTTTCCTATTCAAATGAAGATCATACACACCCAAAAACCTGCACGTGAGTGTTTATAGCAGTTTTGTTGGTAATAGTTCCAAACCAGAAACAATCTGGATGTTTTTCAACCTGTGAATGGTTAAGCAAAAGGCGGTACATAGATACCATAGAATATTCATCACAGTAAAAAGGAGTGAACGGTAGATATACACAAAACCTGCATGAATCTCTAGAGAATTATGCTTGTGAAAAAGCCAGTCCCAGAAGGGGTATTCTGTATTATTCTACTAATATATAACTCTTCAATTTCCAAAATTATGGAGAACAGATAGATAGTGATTACCAGAGGTCAAAGAGAGGGTAGGGGCTGCATAGAAGTGGGTTTGGCTATGAAAAGAGAACATGAGAAATTCTTGTGGTGATGGAACATCCTGTATCTTGACGGTATCAATGCCAATATCTTGTTATATCATAGTATCACAATATCATGTTATCATATCATATAATTTATATAATTATAGCCCATTATATATCATGTTATCTTATATTGCACTATCACTTTGTAAGTTGTTACCATTGGGGCCAACTGGGCAAATGGCACAAGAGTTACTTCTGTATTATTTCATTCAGCAACATATAAATCTGCAATCTCTATAAGCACAAAATGAAACTAAAAAAGTTTGAAGGGGGTAGAAGTTTTACCTTTCTGTATTAAGGAACTTGGATGATCTTAATTCTTTTTATTTTATCATTTTTTAAAATTTATTTTCAGCGTAATAGTATTCATTGTTTTTGTACAACACCCAGTGCTCCATGCAATCCATGCCCTCTCTAATACCCACCACCTGGTTCCCCCAACCTCCCACCCCCCACCTCTTCAAACCCTTCAGATTGTTTTACAGAGTCCATAGTCTCTCATTGTTCACCTCCCCTTTCAATTTCCCCCAACTCCCTTCTAACTCCCCATGTCCTCCATGCTATTTGTTATGTTCCACAAATAAGTGAAACCATATGATAATTGACTCTCTCTGCTTGACTTATTTCACTCAGCATAATCTCTTCCAGTCCTGTCCATGTTGCTACAAAAGTTGGGTATTCATCCTTTCTGATGGAGGCATAATACTCCATAGTGTATATGGACCACATCTTCCTTATCCATTCGTCCGTTGAAGGGCATCTTGGTTCTTTCCACAGTTTGGCGACCGTGGCCATTGGTGCTATAAACATTGGGGTACAGATGGCCCTTCTTTTCACTACATCTGTATCTTTGGGGTAAATACCCAAAAGTGCAATTGCAGGGTCATAGGGAAGTTCTATTTTTAATTTCTTGAGGAATCTCCACACTGTTCTCCAAAGAGGCTGCACCAACTTGCATTCCTACCAACAGTGTAAAAGGATGATATTAATTCTTCTCCATTTTTTTTCAGTAGTTGCTAATACTTCCTTTATCAACTGTCTGTACATTTAGATTTTTAAATCTATCTATGTGATGCTGTTATTTTTGGAGCTTAAATAGTATCATGAGGAATGTGCTAGGATGTCCATCAGACTTGCAATGATCACAGAGGCCCACTGGACATAGTGCGTACATCAGAGGAGGGAAGCACATCTCTTCTGTCTCCAGAAGAAGTAAGGGCATCTGGAGCCAAAAGGGGAGAATTGGTGTTTCCAGCAGACTTAGATGCAGCCTCAGGCACTGCTCCGTGGATTGGGGCCTTGAAGGCTAACGTCTGGTTTGGGCTCTAGGAGGACATCTTCCAACCTCAGAAGGCTGGCTTCTCTGACTGTTTGGAATGACCTAAGGCTATAATGAAGATGTGAGAGGCAAAGGGATGGAGAAGAGCCTTCCACAGGGAGAAGGGCAGGGTGGAGACCCTGTCCTGTGCATTGGGAATGGTGGCAGCAATTAACACTGTCACGCAGGAGGCTTCTGGGGGGATGTGTCAGCCCCCCCTGCAAATGCAGCGGCTGCCAAAGCTCATTAGGTCTGTGTGTGAGCTGTTTCTGAGCTCTCGTCAGCGTCCTCCCAGTAGTGTCCCTAGCAATGGCAACTAGTCCCAGGTGACTGAAGCACCCTGGGGACCCAAGGAATTTGGGGTATCTCTTCTATGTGTCCATCCCTGTGTTGGAGGGAGAGCTCTTGAGACCAGTTTGAACCTAGAGGGAAGCAGACACATCTCCTCTGTGAGCATGATGAACATCTGAATGGCATCCACAGCCTGTGGGAGTGTGGCCTTGGCAGGGACAGAGACAGAAATGATGTGACTTGTTAGGGACTTGAATGGGAGGCATGAAATATGACTGGTGAAAACTTCTCATCTTAAGTATTATAGCAAATGTGGTAAAATGACTGTACTTTGCAGGAGCATGAAGTTTGGGTATAATTTTACAACAAGCTTTTCAATTCCAAAGCTCAGTACTGACAGAGAGAGAAAGACACTTAGGGAGGAAGCCCAGAAATATAGTCCTTCATTAGGTGTTGATATTGGTTAGCAGGATGTGGGAGTATTCTATTACATTTCCAGGAAGATAAATTACCAATTTCTCTAAATCCTCCTATCTCAGTTATTTCTGAAGGGTTTGATAATCATATTATGATTTTCATTTTTAGTAATAGTTAAATGAAGATGTAAGGCAATTAAGGCTTATTCAAAAACCCTTGACACAGAGAATGAACTGGAGGAAAGATTCAGGTGTCCTAACCCATCTCAGGGTTGGTTTTTCTTGAGCTGGCTGTGGCGATTGCTCTGTGGATACTTGCCAGACAAGAGGGAATTATATTGCCATGAAAACGCTAGTCCTAGCCACTGGAAACAAGAAGTAAGAAGAAGAATTTATATGAGACCATAATACAATATGTCACCAAAAGTGAATGTCAGGTTCATACATGTTTGAGAAATTTGGTCTTGGTAATTAGTCTCAGATTAAGTGAAAAGTCCGGTAACCAAATCCGGATAGAAGTTAACAAGACAACAAAAAGAATAAAGTAATTTCTTTCAGGATGCCAAACCCAGCCACCCCAGCCACCCATGGGTTCTCTGTTTTCATACATTAGTATGATGCAAGCATTCCTGCTCTGGATGGATGCTCTCAGTGTCTATGTCACCAATACTTCAGTCAAGAGTCAGAAATCTCTCCCTAAATGAAAGTGCCATTTCCATGGACAGGTCAACTTGTTGAAGGTATGGCTCCGAGTTATTTTGAGCAGTGTGAGAGAACTCTCTGTAGGTTGTGGGACCTGCCTTCATGTGTTTTGCTTCTATCTTTGGAACTTTCACTTGTCCCAGACAAGACTGTTTAGCTCCCCAACATCCAAGGTCATGTCGGTTTCAGGGAAATGGATGGATTTTCTTTATTTAAATAAAAAACCATAACTGATTAAAGTTGAGCTTTCTAATTAGATGTATTAAGTTAGATAAAATGTGTTTTATTAGGAATCTGAACACTGTTTTTTTTATTTGCATATCTCTGTCTTAGAGGGAAAGCATTTTGGTTCTATTTGTTTGTATTAATAACTGGATAATGAGAGAAGGCACATGGAGGTACTTAAACTGGGGCCAAAGGTTCTGTTTTAACAATGAAGAGTTGATGTCTGCATTCATGCCTGAGACCTGATTTTCCCTATAATTTCAGGGTCATTCTTGATGCCTCTTCTATCTGTATGGGTCCCAGTTATCAACTGCTTTGTGACCTATTTTAAAGGCACAATATGGTCAGGTCATTCTTGTTTTAAAGGTCCCATTTAGAATAATTACTATACAAAATTCACCAAGAAGACCATTTCAACATAACGCTGAAAAGAAAATTAAAAAGTAAATAAAAACTAATAAAAAGGGGGGGCTAAATTGCTATTATTGGAGTTTCAAGCATTCATGATAGGAATGAGAAAAAGGAGAAAATTTATAACAGAATATTTCAATGGCACCTTGTGTTTTATTCATTATGGTTGCAATAATTATCCTATATCCTATATCCATCACAATTCATAGAATCTAGGAATCTGAAAATCTTTCCTGCATAGTTCTCGTGTCTAAGGAGTTGAACTACACAGGCATATCATCTTTTTAAAATTTAATTTAATTTTTTCAGTGTTCCAAGATTCATTGTTTATGCACCACACCCAGTGCTCCATGCAATACATGCTCTCCTTAATACCCACCACCAGGCTGACCTAACCCCACACCTTCCTCCCCTCCAAAACCCTCAGTTTGTTTCTCAGAGTCAATCATCATATGGTTTCACTTACTTGTGGAGCATAAGGAATAACATGGAGGACATTAGGAAAAGGAAAGGAAAAGTGAACTGGGGGAAATCGGATATACCATGAGAGACTGTGGTATATCATTTTTAAAATGCTATATTCTGAAGAGGCAACACAAATTGTTCAGTTTTGAGTAAATAAATCTCAAAAAATACATAGAAAGTTGTGGTTTGAGGATTGTTGAGTATGAGAAAGGTATGACCCAAGGATGTAACACAGGATTTTATTATTATTTATTAATTATTATGTATTAATGGAATGGTAATACCTACAGAAAGGGCAGCTGGAATTGGGACAGTTACTGAGAAGAAAACACAAAATAGTCTTGTACAGGAGGAGAAGCTATCCAGAGTGCTTCTTAGCTGTGTTCATTGTTCACACCTGGCTTTAAACAAGAGTTGTGTACCTCATCCTATATGAAAAAGATTTGAGCATCTTGTTTCTCCTGGAAAAAAAAAATGGAACAAATAATCTCAAAAGTGTGTCTTACCTGTTGACATCAATGAGTAGCACAATTTTGGGGATAGTGTGCTATCCCCCTAATTCATTAGAGTTGACTTCTCAGTTCTATCTTTCTAAAACTAACACCAAGCTGTATTTTTCTAACACAAAAGATTGAGATGTGTAGCACACTGTCTACCAATTATTTCATTGTGCATCTGAGGACAGACTAGGAATCCAGCTCTATTTAGCTGAAAGCTGATCCAAAGTAATGTGAAAATAGTGTTCACTGCAGGTGTTTAACTCATCTGACTGACCCATAGTTCCTCCTTCATTCGGCTTCTCAAATATAGATACAATTTCTATTTTCTTAACCTCCTAGGAATCCAGGAAACTCTATAACTGTAGAAGACAGGTATATTTGGTTATCAATTATTTTGAATTCAATTATTTTTAAATCGAGGCAATTGTCTTTAGAAATAAATATACTTTTGGTAGGTTAAAAATTGTTAGTTGACTGGGGAACCTGGGTGGCTCAGTGGGTTAAAGCCTCTGCCTTCGGCTCAAGTCATGATCCCAGGGTCCTGGGATCGAGCCCCACATCGGGCTCTCTGCTCAGCAGGGATACTGCTTCCTCCTCTCTCTCTTTGCCTGCCTCTCTGCCTACTTGTTATCTCTGTCTGTCAAATAAATAAAATAAAAATCTTTAAAAGAAATAATAACTAGTTGACATATATATGCAAGACATTGAAGTATTAGCAGGATACTTTGGTAAAACACTTTGGTCTAAAACACACCTGTAATAATAAATGCTGAAATTCATAAAAGAAAAGACAGAGCATGTCCTCCTTACTGAGTATTTGGACACTCCCTTGTCTGTGATTTTCTTAATTGTGTAGGCAGTTAGATATCTCAAATCTGTATGTGCACAGAAGTTGTCTGATTTAATTTGCATTTTGGGGTGATTATTCTAGTGTTGAACATAGGGTGGAGGGGGTGTGGGGAAAGTGCATTTGTTTCTCTGTCTCTTCAATGGAGAAACTCATGTCATGATACCTAGTGTTGAATACTGCTGAAGTCCCATTACCAGTAACAGTTTATAAACAACTTCCTAATAAATTATCTACCTTTGACCTTAAATCAACCTCTGAGTTATGCAACATCACATTTTATATATAAAAACTTAAGTCTCTAACCTAATCACATATCAGGTATGTCATAAAAGAGGATTCATATCCAGGCTCTTGTTTCCAGATCTGTCCATGAGACACTAGCCATATTTATACTATACATCTGCCACATCTGAAAATTTCTCTCATTTTTTTGGTAAGTCATTTATTCTTTTTATCATGTTTGTTGTAGTAGATTTATGTAAGGTTGTTCTTTACTTTGAATCATGTTTGTGTTCATTATTTATCACTTGATCCCCTGTTGTCATCCATAATCCTCTCTTGACCTGGAAACTATGGTAAGTTAAAAAGATATAGAGCTCTGAAAATCACACTGCATTATCTCCAGGCCTCCATGAAATCCCTAAGACTATCTTCTCATTTTAAAAGAATGGCTTGTTCTCTTATGTAGAGTAGATATAATGCATCTTAGGATCAAGCCTGTCATCATGGTGCATACATTATCAGAAGCATCTGGCTAAGACTGACAGATCTTACACAATATGCATTCTTTTAAGAAGTTATTCTTACGGTACTTTAATTCAATAGTTTCTGCTATTTCTGTCTCCTTCTGCAGATTAATAATCCTATTGTTTTAATGGACACAGATAACCAGACTTGGGTAAGAGAGTTTATTCTACTTGGCCTGTCCAGTGACTGGGACACACAGATCTCCCTCTTCATCTTTTTCTTGATCATGTACATGGTGACAGTGCTGGAGAACTTCCTCATCATTCTTCTCATCAGACTGGACAGCCGACTCCACACTCCCATGTACTTCTTTCTCACCAACCTCTCCATTGTTGATGTCTCCTATGCCACAAGCATCGTTCCTCAGATGCTGGCGCATTTCCTTGCAGTGCATAAAGCAATCCCATTTGTGAGTTGTGCAGCCCAGTTATTTTTCTCCCTGGGCTTGGGTGGGATTGAGTTTGTTCTACTGGCAGTGATGGCCTATGACCGCTATGTGGCCGTGTGTAACCCCCTGAGATACTCTGTCATCATGCATGGAGGCCTCTGTATTAGGTTGGCCATCACATCCTGGGTCAGTGGTTCTGTCAACTCTCTCCTACAGACTGTCATCACCTTTCAGCTGCCCATGTGCACAAACAAGTATATTGATCATATATCATGTGAAATTTTAGCTGTGATCAGGCTGGCCTGTGTAGACATTTCCTCCAATGAGATTGCAATCATGGTTTCTAGCATTGTTCTGCTGATGACACCTTTCTGCCTGGTTCTCTTATCCTACATCCAGATCATCTCCACCATCTTAAAGATCCAGTCCACAGAGGGAAGAAAGAAAGCCTTCCACACCTGTGCCTCTCATCTCACAGTGGTTGTCCTGTGCTATGGCATGACCATTTTCACTTACATCCAGCCTCACTCCAGCCCCTCTGTCCTTCAGGAGAAGTTGATATCTGTCTTTTATGCCATTTTGATGCCTGTGCTGAACCCCATGATTTATAGTGTAAGGAATAAGGAGGTGAAGGGGGCCTGGCAGAAACTACTAGGGCAATTATCTGTGTTAACATCAAAACTGGCAACTTGATGAATCCTGAGCATCACTTAGAGAAAGGAGCTTTGCCTGTGTTTTCTTCCATTTGACTCAGATATGGCAGTCATCATCTGCATTGCCTTGGCAACCAGGAAGGAGATGACGGTACATGTACTGGTGATGCTGTGTAGGAGGCTGGAGATTGGGTTGGGGTGTGGGGTGTGGGTGTATTTCTATGTCACAGCAGCATATTCAGTGAAGTTGAGCACAGCTGTAATAGAACTTCCCACCTTTACTCAATCTCCATTCCTATGGCCTGAGAGTACAGTTTGCTGTTTTTATTTGTTACATTGTTTGTAATTGTGGACCTATTCATGGATCTTACTTTGGACCACTGGTTCTTACTCATCCAAATTTTGTATGAAGTTACCGTGTTTCTACTGTGGGAAAAAGCATTTTCACATTTTAGACTCAAAATACTGCACAGCCTATATATCCACATCCAGTAATTGTGTGAGTCCTTGTTTTGAGGAAAGAGATGTCATAGAGGCTGTTAAGATATCTTTGTGCTGGACCACTAATTGTGAACATAGCATCCTTGTCTGAGTTCTGGAGGTACCTCAGGAGAAGAGCATCAACTGAAGGTCTTGTTTTATAGTGATAGGAATATAAGTAAAGCTGTTTGTACAAGACAGCTACTGGCCATGGAAAAGTAACATTTGGGGCACTACTTGACAGTATACAAGCAATTCAAGAGGAATTTTACTGCATATGTAAGAGGTACCATTTAAATATTAAAACTGTCTAATTTCTGAAAAATCTATAACCTTTTCTTCTGAGACTTTAGGAACAATAAGCACATAAAATATGAATTAACATATAAAATATAAGAGGTACAGTTAATCTGAGAAAGGACAGGGTTCCAAGCGAAAGCCACTGAGAGATAAAACAATTTCAATATATATTTTGGGAATCAGGATAGTTTGGTCGGCTGTGCAGTGTTTCCCTCTAGTCTCTATCTGAACACCTTATCCCCTTCCTCCTCCCACACACAACAGGGTCCTAGCTGACCTTTGTAAAGTAGTGAGGTGGAATATGTGAGACTGGACCTCATTTATGAGAAAATAGTAAGGAACAAAAGGGGGAAGAAATATTGTACAAGGGTTAAGGAAGGGGAAAGAGGAGAAAGAATGGATAGTAGCTAATCTTCTCACTCACTCGAAAAAAATCTCAAAGTTCTTTTTTCTGGTGTTTCAGATAAGCCAGTAGATTTGTAGTTCTCCCTTTTCTGAACACATTATCACACAATCTCAGTGATGAAAGTTTGAAGTTTCATTTAATCGAGGGTCCATTTGATATTTTAATTTAATCTAAAATAATCCAGTTTTAAAATGTGTGATATTGGCGCATTGTCAAAGGATGTCAATGCTAGTGAACTAAATTTCTCTTGATATTAATTCAAGAAATATTAATGGGGAGTCTAGTATGTGTTTGTAACATTGAATGGTTTTTGAGACATAATAGTGAATATGAATCATTCCTGACCATAATATAACCACATAGCAGGTATGATAGATGACGAAGCAATTAAAGTGCAGTGTGATAAGTTTCTCAGGTAATGAGACTTTGGAGTAATTGCAGAAGTCTTCCTGTATGAAAGAATGAGAAAAGGTCCTGGTGGAGATCAGGAAAGTGAGAATGAGTTACTGAGATGACAACAACTCAAGTAAAGTAACAATGGTGAAAGGTGCAAAGCTAGAAGAGTGCACAAGAATTTAAAAAAAAAATGTCCTGAAGCTGGTTTACAGGGCAGAGAAAATTGAAAAATTTGTGAGGATGAAGCAGGCAGGTAAAGAAGGGTCACATTACTGAGGGCACCAAATGCCAAATTATCTTTTATCTTTACTACCAGCATTATGGAGGTAGTAAAGACTTTTAAGCAAGGGTATTGTGTGATAGAAACTTACATCTTTGTACTGTATGGTGGCTAACACAACATAATAAAATAAAGAAATAAAGGAAAAGTTTAAAAAAAGAAAAAAAATCTTAAATCTTAGAATTACCACTATTGAAAATGATTCAGAGGAAGAGATTAGAGGCCAGAAGACCAGCTGGCTGACTGTTGCAGTGATACTACTGAGACATTAAAGGAATCTGAACTAAAATAGTGGCAATAGGGAAAGAGAAAAATCAAGTCAAATTACATGATTTAACAGCTTTCAAAGTTGGTTTACAATGTGTTCAAACTTAATTGACTATCAGCTAAAAATAGACTGAAAAAATATATGTATATATATTATATCTTTACACATAGCTCATGGTAGCAACAAACCAAAAACCTCTAATAGATCCAGAAAAAATAAAAGAGAAAGGAACCCAAACATATCACTGAAGAAAATCATCAAATCACAAGGAAAGAGACTGAAAGAATAAAAAGGAGCAGAGAAGCCCTATATAAACCAGAAAATAATTAAGAAAATGGTGATGTATACATATGTCAATAATTATTTTATATGTAAGTGGCCTAAATGTTCCAGTCAAAGGACATAGGATAGCTGAATGGATTAAAAAATCAAGACCCATCCATATGCTGCCTACAAGAGACTCACTTTAGATCTAAGACACATGCAGTGGCATAGAGGTGGCTCAGCCATTTATGCACGTGCCTTCGGCTCACAATTGAGCCCTGCATTGAGCTCCCTGCCTAGCTGGAAGCCTGCTTCTTCCTCTCCCTCACCTGCTGCTCCCCCAGCTTAGGCACTTTCTCTCTCTGTCAAATAAATAAATAAAATCTGTAAAAGGAAAATAAAGAGACATGCAGAATGAAGGTGAAGGGCTAGAAAAGAGAGTCCATGCAAATGGAAATGAAAAGAAAGCTGAAGTAGTAATAGATTTTATTTTATTTTATTTATTTTGTTATGTTATGTTAGTCACCATACAGTATGGTGGGTTCCATGATTCATTGTTTGTGTATAACACCCAGTGCTCCATGCAATAAATTTTAAAATAGATTTTAAAACAAAGACTGTAACAAAAGACAAGGAGGGCATTAAATAATAATAAAGGTGTCAATCCAAGAAGAAAATGTAACATTTGTAAATATTTATGCTCCCAACATAAGAGCACTTAAATATGTCAAACAAATATTAATAGATATAAAGGGAGAAATCGACATTTATACAATAGTAGTAGGAGACTTTAATACCCATTTACATCAATGGATAGATCATCCAGACAGAAAATCAATAAGGATGCATTGACTTTAAACAACATATTAGACCAGATGAACTTAATACATACATACAGGACATTCTCCCCCAAAGCAGCAGAATCTACATTCTTCTCAAGTACACATGGAACATTCTCCGGTATAGATCACATATTAGGTCATGAAACAAGTCTCAGTAAATTTAAAAAGATTCAAATCATATCAAATATCTTTTCTAACTACAATGTTGTAAAACCAGAAATCAGTCATGAGAAAACTGGAGAAACATTAATACTAACTACCACTGTTTTGTGGTAGACACTAAACAGCATGCTAGTAAACAACCAATGGGTGAGGGAAGAAACCAGACAGAAAAACAAAAATATCTTGAGACAAATGAAAATGGAAACACAACTTCCCAAATTAATGGAATGCTGCAAAAGCAGTTCTAAGAGGAAGTTTGTAGCAATACATACCTACCTTAAGAAACAAGAAAACCCCCAAATAATCTAAATTTATACCTAAAGAAACCATGAAAAGAATAACAAAAAAAACCCAAAGTTAGTATAAGGAAGGAAATAATGTAGATCAAAAGAGGAAAAATAAAACAGAGACAAAAAAATCAATTGAAAATATCAATGAAACTAAAATCTGATTATTTGAAAAGATAACAAAAGTGACAAATCTCCTGTCAGACTCATCAAAAAAAGAGGACTCAAATAAAAATGAAAGACAAGTTACAACTGACACCATGGAAATACAAAGGATCAGAAAAGACTACTATGAACAATTATATGCCAACAAATTGGAAAACCTAGGAGAAATGGACAATTCCTAGGAAAACAACCTTTTAAGACTGAATCAAAAAGAAACAATCTGAATAGACCAATTACAAGTAATTAAGATGCATGTTATTTGAAAAATCCCCAAAGTCCAGAACCAGACAGCTTCACAGGTGAGTTCTACCAAACATTTAAAAAGAAGAATTAATACCTATTCTATTCAATGATTCCCAAAAAAATGAAGTGGAAGGAACACTTCCAAACTCATTTTGTGAGGCCAACATTAGCCTAATGCCAAAAAGCATACAAAGGCAACACCCACCCACCTACCCCCCCACCCCCACACACACAATAAGCCAATATCCCTGATGAACATAGGTTGGGAAAATGTTCAACAAAATGTTAACAAACTGAATTCAACAAACATTTTTTTTTTTTGAGAGAGAGAGGGTGGATGGGGTCCACAGGGATGGGGAGAGAGAGAATCTTAAGCAGGCTCCATGCTGAGTGTGGAGCATGATTTGGGGCTTGATGTCACAACCCTGAGATCATGACCTGAGTCAGACACTGCGTCAGACAAATGTCAAGAGTCAGACACTGAACCAACAGAAACACCTTAGGTGGCCCAAATTCAACAATACATTAAAAGGTTAATATACCACAATCAAGTGGTATTTACTCCAGGTATGCAAGGATGGTTCAACACCTCCAAGTCAATCAATGTGATTTATCACATTAGCAAAATCAAGAATAAAAATCATATGATTATTGCAATAGAGGCAAAAAAGCATTTGACAAAATTCAACATTCATTGATGATTAAAAACTCTCAACAAAGTATAATAAGAAGGATATAGAAGGTGTAGAAGGAATATAACTCAGCATAATAAAAGCTATGTATGACTAACCCATAGCTAACATCATACTCAATGGTGAAAAGTTGAAAGCTTTTCTTCTAAGATCGGAAATAAGACAAGGATGCTCAGTCTTGCCATGTTTATTCAACATAGTATTAGAAGTCTTAGGCATGGCAATTAGGTAGGGGAAAAAGGACATCCAAATTGGAAAGGAAGAGGTAAAATTATCACTATTTGCATATGACATGATACTATATATAGAAAATTCTAAAGACACCGTCAAAAACTATTAGAACTAATAAATGAATCACTACGTCACAGGATACAAATTGGCATGTGGAAATCAGTTGCATTTCTATATAATAATAATGAGCTATTAGAAATTAAGAAAACAGTTCTACTTAACAATTGCATCAAAAAGAATAAAATTGCTTCAAATAAATTTAACCAAGGAGATGAATGTCCTTATATTGTTAAATGTCCTTACTACCCAAAGCAACATACAGCTTTAGTGCAATCCTCATTCAAATACTAATGGCATGTTTCAGAGAACTAGAACAAAGATTCCTAAAATTTATATGGAACTACAAAAAGCCCTGAATAGCCAAAGTCATCTTGAGAAAGAAGAACAAAGCTGAAGATATAACTGATTTCAAAGTATACTACAAAGCTATAGTAATCAAAAAGATATGGCCTAGCATGAAAACAAGTACATAGATCAATGGAATGGAATAGAGAGCACGGACATAAACTCCTAAATATGTGGCCAATTAAATGAAAAAGGAGGCAAGAATGCACACTGAAGAATAGACAGCCTCTTCCATAATTGATGTTAGGAAACCTGGACAGCCACATGCAAAAAAGTGAAACTGGATCACTGTCTCATACCATATGCAATTAAATTCAAAATGGAAAGATTTGAAGATTTGAAGGTAATACCTGAAACCATGAAACTACAACTACAACTACAAAATTTTTTAAAAATGCTTTATGGTCTTTCATATTGGTCTTGGCAATATTTTGTGGACTAGTTTCCTTAGGCGAGCACAACGAAGGCAAAAATTTTAAAAATAGTCAAAGAAACCATCAACAAAAGGCAGCCTATTTAATAGGGGAAAATATTTACAATCATGTATCTGATAAGGGTTTAATGTTAAAAATATATAAAGAACTTATACAACTTAATATTAAAAATCCCACAAACAACCCATATAAAAATTGGGCAGAGAGCTTGAATATGCATTTTTTCAAAGGGGACAAAAAGATGCCAAACAGGCACATGAAAAGATGCTCCACGTCACTCATTATTAGGGACATGCAAATCAAAACCACAATGAGATATCACCTCACACTGGTCAGATTGGCTGAAATTAAAAAAAAAAAAAAGAACAATAGATGTTGACGAGGATGTTGTAAAAAAGGAACCCTTATGCACTGTTGGTAGGCATGTTAAGTTAGTGCAGCCACTCTAAAACAGTATGGAGATTCTTCAAAAAGTTAAAAATAGAAATAGCATATGACCCAGCAATTCCACTTCTGGGTATTTATCCTAAGAAAACAAAAATATCAATTTGAAGAGATACATATATACCCCCATGTTCATTGCAACACTCTTTACAATAGCCAAGATCTGGATGCTACCTACATGTTCATGGACAGATGACTGTATTAAGGAGACGTGGTACATATATGCATTACTTAGCCATTAAAAAAAAAAAAAGAATGAAATCTTGCCATTTGTGACAAGGACGGAACTAGAGAGCATTATGCTAAGTGAAATAAGTCAAAGAAAGACAAATACCACATGGTTTCACTTCTGTTTGGAATCTAAAAAACATAACAAATTAACAAACAAAACAAAACAGCAACAGACTCACACAGGGAGCAAACTGTTGGTTACCAGAGTGGGGAGACGTTGTGGGTAGGTAAAATAGGTGAAGGGGATTAACAGGTACAAATTTCCAGCTCTAATATAAGTCATGAAGATGTAATTTATAGCAGGTGAATAGTATCAGTAGTATTGTAATAAATTTGTATGGTGACAGATGGTAACTGCATTTATTGTGGGGATAATTTCATAGTATATAAAATTTTTGAATCATTATGCAATACACCTGGAACTAACTGATATTGTATGTCAATTATACTTCAGTTTAAAGAAAAGGAGATTACAGAGGAACACTTCATCTCTCAAATTGCAATTCTTATATATATATATATATATATATATAATTCTTAAAATGTCAGATTTTGTCTGAATGTTCTGTAAATTGTGGAATAAACTGTAAAATTGACCACCATGGACACAGCCCTTTATATACAATAGTAGGAAAAGAAATGAAAGAAGCAGAAAATCAGTCAAAAATACAAATGTACCCATGACACACAAAGAAGGAAAGTGTGAAGATGCTGTACACTCATTTCTGCATCTGGTGGACATGTTTGGACTCTTTCTCACTTTTCTTCCCAGGATCCCTTTGCCTTCCCTTGGCCACAAGGTCAGCAGCCCAGGTGACCTCTCTGGTCCTGCTCCTCTGCTTCCATGCTCACTGATTGTTTCTCAGCTCAACCAAGTCAAAGCAAACTTCATTTCTGTTTCTGTGTTCTTCATATCCAGCCTGTTTACTTAATTCCTCTGTGCAGCATCAATCTTTATGGAAATTCTCATGCACTTATGACCCTGTCCATCTCTTCTCCTAGATCCTTAAACTTATTTGTGAAAGTTATTTAAAACCCCTGTGTGATTGTTCCTATAACCAAGTACATCTGATTCTGGTTCTGTTAATTCCTTTGTTCAACGACACTGACATTTTTTTTGCCTTTTCCTCTGACCTCTCGTTTGGACGGGCAACTGAGTATTTTGAGCGTAGAATAATAAACTAAGATACGTAGCATTATGCCTTGAAATGGGCACATCTCTTCTGTCCATGCTGTGGTCTTGCTTGGTGAGGAGAGTGTGGGAGGCAATGCACTCAGGGGTTGAGTGGGGCTTGAGTTTTGTTTTGCTGTGATCACCCCCCTCTACCAACAAATTAAGTTTCTGTATCAGGACTTGTGCTTAATGTGGGGTGTCCAGAGCTTGGAGGGCTTTTCCCAGTGTCGCTGAACCACCCTGAGTTGTAGGTTCTAAGCTGTGACGCTGCATGTAGAGAGAGCATCTGTGCACAGGCTGCTCCTGCCCCCTGGTCCACAGCTGTGACTTGTTCCTCAATCCTGCGGGCCTGGGGTGGAAGGTGGGGCTTTGTGCCTTTGTGCTGGCTCTTTCTCAGTCTCAGGCACATCCTTTGCCCCTGTGTCTCAGGGTTGGGGTCTCCTTAGTGTTCTTTCCACCTCTGCAGCCTGAGGAGATGGCTCACTGAACAGAGTGGTTTCCTGTCCCAAGGACCCTCGAGAAAGAGTGTTTTGTTTAGTTTTCTGTTCTCCTCCCTTGGTAATGAGTCTCCACCTGTCTCTGAGGGAAGCAGTTTGCTGCCCTTCCCCCAGTGTCTCAGGCTTTTGTTCAGGATGCAGGCAGAGCCTGTGCCCAGAGCGTGCCTTCTGCTGCTGCACAGCTGTGGTGCCTTCAACAAACCTGCACCATGAAGGAGGCTTTCTCTGCTCTCCACTTTTCCCTGAACATCCTTGCGGTGCTGCCCCAAGTCTGTGGAGAAAATCTTGAGGACTGGTGGGCGCTCCTCTATTTGCTGTGGCTCTCAGCCATTCTATGCTTCTAGTAACCCACCCTCAAACTTTAGCCATTTGTTAAGGCCATTCTCATGGACCCGTTTGCTGTTCTTGTTTACCACCAGGCTCTGGCCGGGTGAGTAAGAGGGCACATCCTCTCTCTCCATGGATGTGCCGATCTTCCCTGAGATTTCATGCTTTTGGGTTGCCTGTAATCTCAGCTCTCTGATGATTCTGAGAATAGCTATGATTCTGTGGTTTAAACTAACTTGTTTTAGGAGGGAAGCATTGTTCTTTCCAGGTTTTTACAGCCTAAATGAAAGCTGGAACATGCTCAAATACTTTATATCTTTTCCTTTAAAGGAGACTGTGTTCTTTAGAGCAGTTTTAGATTCATAGCACAGTTGAGCAGAAAGTACCGCTTCCCTGTCCCCCTCTTCGCTTTGCCCCTAGAAACATCCCATACCAGGGCACTACATTGTCACTTACTTTTAAAGGTATTTTTTAAAAGAAAAAATATAAGTTAGAGATGTGATAATTTACAGGTAAGTAATAATATAAAATGGGAAATAATGATTTTTAAACCAAGGAATTTAAGGAAAATAAACTGTTTCTCTAACAGGAGCTTACCCAAATTATATGTGTAGTGTTCACAGAAAATAAATCACTATATTCATAGTTACCTTACAAACCAAGCCTTCGCATTGATTATATATGTTATTGCATTTGTCACAATAACTTCTCAAAAGAACTATGTCGATTCCCAGGCAGTCACTGATGAGATGACCTACCTGGGCAGAAGAGAGCAATTCCTGTTTGGGGAACAGCAGGAATTAGAAAATGGGTGGGGGTTCATAGGGAAGAGAAGCAGCGAAAACTGAGATTGTGGTTGACTTTGAACCTCTTCTGTCTCAGTTAGTTGAAATGTGGCATTCAAGTCATTGGAGACTGTAGATGACACATTTGTGAAGTGAATAATGGTAGAATAAAGTGTTATAATGAAAGATTAATGTAACCGTGGTTTACAGAATGAATTGCTCCAAGAATTCTCAAATTCATTCTATCAGAAACACCTGAAAGGCTCATTAAGGCACAGTTTGCTGACCTTCCTGTGTAGGGTCTGATTCAGTGAGTTTGGGCAGAGAGAAGGCTATCACACTTTGAAATGCAGTGAATTATTTGACACTCTGGTACAAATACTAAAACAACAGCAGTCAGCAGCATTAACAAGGGAAAGGAAATTTCTATGGCACAGACGTTTTGAGTAAGAGTGATATAACTTGCTGAGTGAAGGAGGTAGAAAAAGGAAGGTGCCCTAGGTCTGGAGCAGGAGCAGAAGCAACTGAGAGCTATGGGATCTTTACCAAGCATAGCATTTGGGAGTTTTCCTTTGTTGTCTGCAGATGAGCGGAGAACAGCAGTGATGTGAGCATCCAGACACTGTCTCTACAACACTTTCAGCCATGGAATTTTTCCTCAGAGAAAGTATCCAACCAACTCTGTCAATCTATGGGAGTTCAGAAATTCAGGTGAGGAATAAGAAACGTCTCTACTTTCTCTCTCTATTGCTTAGAATATCACAGAAACTTTGTCAGCGTCACTGGGTGCTATAGTAGTGGACATTATAGTGACATGGCAGAATGAATGAGAGGACAAACAGGATGATATTCACACTGGTGAGAATAAAAGATGTGGGTGATAATTACTAGACATTAGGGAAATAGATGATGTGACAAGTGCATGATGAGGGGATACATATGTTGGTGGAGGAACACATAAGCAGGTGACTGAGTGAGTATGGAGATGGTTATAGACAGTGGGTAAGTGTGTAGATAAGTAAATGATAAGTACTAGCATGACTGGGTATTGGATTTGGAGATGAATGGACAAATAATTCACTTACATAAGCATTGCCTGAAGAATGTATCAGAGATGTAATGTGACTGCAGTCTGTTAAAATTACATTCAACCTTTCATAAATATTAAAAATCGAAGAAGTATAGAAAATTGACAATTAATGATTTTGTATCTCCTTTACTTTTCCCTTTTTTCCCCTGGAGACCACAAAACTCTATTTTTATAACTCTTTAGTCTTTTTCTTTAATAATCTTTTTAAAAAAGATTTTATTTCTTTATTTGACAGAGAGAGATCACAAGTAGGCAGAGAGGCAGGCAACAGAGAGAAGGGGAAGCAGGCTTCCTGCTGAGTAGAGAGTCAGATGTGGGGCTTGATCCCAGGATCCTGAGACCATGACCTGAGCCAAAGGCAGAGACTTAACCTACTGAGCCACCCAAGCACCCCTAGATCTTGAGTCTTAAATCTTTTTATACAGTGCTATTATTTTTGGAACTTGATTAGTTCTATGAGAGATAGACTCTCCACACAGTTCATCAATCCTTGTAAAACTCTCAGTAGGTCTAGTAGGGTCTCTGCCCATCTCAGGGGAGTGAGGCACAATGATCCTTGTTAAGGATAGACAAGGGTATCCAGAAGCTGAAGGAGATACTTGGGTTTTTTTGTTTTTGTTTTTTGTTTTTAACCGGGTTTGGTTGCAGATCTAGTCACTGCTCAGTAAAAAAGGGGCAAGAGAACGAAATATCAGGTTTAGGCTATAGGAGAATATTCTAAAACCTCAGTAAGCTGGCATCTTTGGCTTTTTAGAATGATCCTTAGCTTCAGAGGATTGTTGTTTTCTTTTTTTAAGAGTGGAGAACAACAGACTTCACAAGGAGAAGAAGGGCAGCATGGAGACCCTGTCCTTGAGAACTAGAAGTGGTGACAGTGATGGACATTCTAAGCATAAAGCTTCCGAAGGGAGACTGTCAGCCTCACATTGCTAATTCACACACTGCTGCACCTCACTAGGTTTATGTTGGAGACAGTTGTGGGGCACCTGTGAACTTTCTTGCAGCTATTTCCCTCACAATCTAAACTAGTTTCAGATGAGTTCTTAGCCAAGAGCCTGAGAAGTCTGGGACTCTTATCTCTCTGGTGCAGGACTTTGTTGGAGGGAACATTCTTTGGAAGCCAACATGAACTGGGACTCAGGTAGACACATCTGTTTGTCAGGCACTAATCAATGTTTGAGAGCTCGAATGGAGGTACCAACAGAGGGTGGGTGTACACAGATGTGTCTAGAGGGGCAGAGATAGAACTGATCTGACTTGTTAGGGACTTTGGCTCAGGATACAACCCACAAATGCTGCAATTTTCTCACCCTAAATAATATGGCGAGTGTTGTAAGGTGATTCTTTCTTGAAGCTGGGGGCTCAGGTATTGTTCTAAGGGTTCTCAATGCTGAACTTATGTACTAACAGAGAGAAAAAGAGTGAAATGGCGAAGATGCAGAAGAGGATGGTTACTATTTGGAAACTGAAGATAGTAGGGAGGATTTCTGCATCATATTTGGGGAAGACCTAAGGGACAAACCAGATCTGTAAGATGATAGTTAGGTATTGTATTCATGAACATATAGTAGGAGACTATTAAATTTCCAAAAAAGATAAATTGTTAATAACTATGCATTCTCTTTTCTCAAATTTCCCAAGGAGTTTGTGTACAAAGTATTTTGATTTTCCTTTTAGTGTTGGAAAATGGAAATATAAGATGAGTATGTGGATTGTTCAAATCCTGCAACACTCAGAATGTGAACTGGGACTAGAATTGAGGTCTCCTGACTCTCATTTTTGGGGTTAGTTCCTCTAGATTAGGCTGTAGGGATTGCACTGTGGGGACATGGTAGATTGAGGGAATTATACTGCCATAGTCTCCCCACTAGGGACAAGACACACAAAGAAGCTGTGCATTTACCAAATGAAACCGTAATAAAACATCATTCATGGTGATTTGAGTATTGCATATATTGGAGAAACTGAGCTTCAGTAATTGCTGATTACGTGAAATGACAGGCACCATATCTAAATGGGAAGTAGCAAAATGGTTACTTCTGAAAATATAAAACCTGTTTGAGATCACCCTCCCAAGTGATCCTTGGGTTCTCTGTTCCAAACATTAGGCTGTTGCAAACAGTTCTGCCCATGATGAATGCATTA
>NW_022630996.1:3450210-3540139 GCF_010015895.1 Lontra canadensis | reverse complement strand
AGTATTTTATTCTCTTGTTCATATATTCTTATTGGGATAAAATGACAAGGCGAAAAACTCACCACAAAAAAAAAAAGAACAAGAGGCAGTACCAAAGGCTAGGGACCTAATCAATACACACACTGGTAATATGTCAGACCTAGAGCTCAGAATGACAATTCTCAAGGTGCTAGCTGGGCTCAAAAAAGGCATGGAAGATATTACAGAAACCTGTCTGGAGAAATAAAAGCCCTTTCTGCAGAAATAAAAGTACTAAAATCTAAACCAAGCTGAAACAAAAAATGTTGTTAATGAGGTGCAATAAAAAATGGAGGCTCTTACTGCTAGGATAAATGAGGCAGAAGAGAAAATTAGTGATACAGAAGACCAAATTATGGAGAATAAAGAAGCTGTGCACAAGAGAGACAAACAACTATTGGACAACAAGGGGAGAATTCGAGAGACAAGTGATACCATAAGACGAAACAATATTAGAATAATTGGGATTCTAGAAGAAGAAGAAAGAGAGAGAGGGTAAGAAGGCATATTGGAGCGAATTATTGTCGAAAATTTCCCTAATATGGCAAAGGGAACAAGCATCAAAATCCAGAAGGCACAGAGAACCCCCTGAAAATCAATAAAAATAGGTCCATATCCTGTCAGCTAATAGTAAAAGTTACAAGTCTTAGTGACAAAGAGAATATCTTGAAAGCGTCCCAGGACAAGGAGTTTGTAACATACAATGGTAAAAATACCAGATTGGCAGCAGACTTATCCAAAGAGACATGGAAGGCCAGAAAGAACTGGCATGATATATTCAGAGCATTAAATGAGAAAAACATGCAGCCAAGAATACTATATCCAGCTAGGCTATCATTGAAAACAGAAGGAGACATAAAAAGCTTCCAGGACAAACAAAAACTAAAAGAATTTGTAAACACCAGACAAGCCCTACAGGAAATATTGAAAGGGGTCCTCTAAGCAAAGAGAGAGCCTAAAAGTAGTAGACCAGAGGGGATCCTGCGTGGCTCAGTGGGTTAAAGCCTCTGCCTTCGGCTCAGGTCATGATCCCAGGGTCCTGGGATCGAGCCCCACATCGGGCTCTCGGCTCAGCAGGGAGCCTACTTCCTCCTCTCTCTGACTGCCTCTCTGCCTACTTGTGATCTCTGTCAAATAAATGAATAAAATCTTAAAAAAAAAAAAAAAAGTAGTAGACCAGAAAGGAACAGACACAATATACAGTAATAGTCACCTTACTGGCAATACAATGGCACTAAATTCATATCTTTCAATAGTTACCCTGAATTTAAATGAGCTGAATGCCCCAATCAAAAGACACAGGGTATCAGAATGGTTAAAAAAATAAAACCCATCAACATGCTCTCTACAAGAAACTCATTTTAGACCCAAAGATACCTCCAGATTTAAAGTGAGGGGGTGGAAAACAATTTACCATGCTAATGTACATCAAAAGAAAGCTGGGATGACAATCCTTATTTCAGATCAATTAGATTTTAAGCCAAAGACTATAATAAGAGATGAGGAAGGACACTATATCATACTCAAAGGGTCTGTCCAACAAGAAGATCTAACAATTTTAAATATCTATGCCAATAACATGGGAGCAGCCAACTATATAAACCAATTAATAACAAAATCAAAGAAACACATCAACAATACTGCAATAATAGTAGGGGACTTTAACACCCCCCTCACTGAAATGGACAGATCATCCAAGCAAAAGATCAAGGTAATAAAGGCCTTAGATAACACACTGGACCAGATGGACATCACAGATATATTCAGAACATTCCATCCCAAAGCAAAAGAATACACATTCTTCTCTAGTGCACATGGAACATTCTCTAGAATAGATCACATCCTGGGTCACAAATCAGATCTCAACCAGTACCAAAAGATTGGGATCATTTCCTGCATATTTCTAGACCACAATCCTCTAAAGCTAGAGCTCTATCAGAAGAGGAAAGCTGGAAAGAACCCAAATACATAGAGGCTAAAGAGCATCCTACTAAAGAATGAATGGGTCAACAAGGAAATGAGAGAAGAATTGAAAAAATTTACGGAAACAAATGATAATGAAAACACAACTGTTCAGAATCTGTGGGACACAGCAAAAGCAGTCCTGAGAGGAAAATATATAGCTATATAAGCCTTTCTCAAGAAACAAGAAAAGTCTCAAATACACAACCTAAGCCTACACCTAAGGGAACTGGAGAAAGAAGAGCAAAGAAAGCCTAAACTCAGCAGGAGAAGAGAAATCATAAAGATCAGAGCAGAAATCAATGAAATAGAAACTAAAAAACAGGAGAACAAATCAACGAAACTAGGAGCTGGTTCTTTGAAAGAATTAATAAGATTGATAAACCCCTGGCCAGACTTATCAAAAAGAAAAGAGAAAGGACACAAATAAATAAAATCATGAATGAAAGAGGAGAGATCACAACCAACACCAAAGAAATACAAACAATTATAAGAACATATTATGAGCAACTATACGCCAGCAAATGTGACAATCTGGAAGAAATGGATGCATTCCTAGAAAAGGTTAAACTACCAAAACTGAACCAGAAAGAAATAGAAAGCCTGAACAGACCCATAACCAGTAAGGAGATTGAAGCAGTCATCAAAAGTCTCCCAACAAACAAGAGCCCAGGGCCAGACGGCTTCCTGGGGGAATTCTACCAAACATTTAAAGAAGAATTAATACCTATTCTCCTGAAACTGTTCCAAAAAATAGAAATGGAAGAAAAACTTCTAAACTCATTTTATGAAGCCAGCATTACCTTGATCCCAAAACCAGACAAAGACCCAAGCAAAAAGGAGAATTACAGACCAATATCCTTGATGAACACAGATGTGAAAATTCTCACCAAAATACTAGCCAATAGGATCCAACAGTACATTAAAAGGATTATTCACCATGACCAAGTGGGATTTATTCCAGGAATGCAATGTTGGCTCAACATCTGCAAATCAATCAAGGTGATACAAATACATTAATAAAAGAAAGAACAAGAACCGTATGATACTCTCAATAGATGCTGAAAAAGCATGTGACAAAGTACAGCATCCTTTCTTGATCAAACTATTCAAAACGTAAGGACAGAGGGTACATACCTAAATATCATCAAAGCCATCTATGAAAAACCCACAGCAAATATCATTCGCAATGGAGAGAAACTGAGAGCTTTTCCACTAGGGTCAGGAACACGGCAGGGATGTTCATTATCATCACTGCAACTCAACATCGTACTAGAAGTCCTAGCCTTAACAATCAGACAACAAAAAGAAATTAAAGGCATCCAAATCAGCAAAGAAGAAGTCAAAGAGTCACTCTTTGCAGATGATAGGATACTTTACGTGGAAAACCCAAAATATCTCACTCCAAATCTGGTAGAACTTGTACAGGAATTCAGTCAAGTGTCAGGATATAAAAATCAATGCACAGAGACCAACAAGAAGACAGAAGAAAGAGAAATTAAGGAGTCCATCCCATTTACAACTGCATGCAAAACCATAAGATACCTAGGAATAAACCTTACCAAAGAGGCACAGAATCTGTAGTAAGAAAACTATAAAGTACTCATGAAAGAAATTGAGGAAGACACAAAGAAACAGAAAAATGTTCCATGCTCATGGATTAGAAGAAAAAATGTGAAAATGTCTATGCTACCTAAAGCAATCTACACATTTAATGCATTCCCTATCAAAATACCATCCATTTTTTTCAAAGAAATGGAACACATAATCTTAAAATTTATATGGAACCAGAAAAGACCTCGAATAGCCAGAAGAATGTTCAAAAAGAAAGCCAAAGTTGGTGGCATCACAATTCCAGACTTCAAGCTCTATTACAAAGCTGTCATCATCACGAAAGTACGGTACTGGCACAAAAACAGACACATAGATCAATGGAACAGAATAGAGAGCCCAGAAATAGACACTCAACTCTATGGTCAACTAATCTTTGACAAAGCAGGAAAGAATGTGCAATGGAAAAAGGACAGTCTCTTCAACAAATGGTGTTGGAAAAATTGGACCACCACATGCAGAAAAATGAAACCAGACCATTTCTTTACACCACACACACAAATAGACTTGAAATGGATGAAAGAACTCAAATCCAACAAAATCCTTGAGGAGAACACAGGCAGCAACCTCTTCAACCTCAGCTGCAGCAACATCTTCCTAGAAACACAGCCAAAGGCAAGGGAAGCAAAGGTAAAAGTGAAATGTTGGTGAACTATTTCATCAAGATCAAAAGCTTTTGCACAGCAAAGGAAACAGTGAACAAAATCAAAAGAAAACTGACAGAATGGGAGAAGATATTTGTAAACGACCTATCAGATAAAGGGCTAGTATCCAAAATCTATAAAGAACTTATCAAACTCAGCACCCAAGAAACAAATAATCTAATCAAGAAATGGGCAGAAGACATGAACAGACATTTCTGCAAAGAAGACATCCAGATGGCCAACAGACACATTGAAAAAGTGCTCCACATCACTCGGCATCAGGGAAATACAAATCAAAACCACAGTGAGATACCACCTCACACAAGTCAGAATGGCTAAAATTAACAAGTCAGGAAATGACAGATGCTGGCGAGGATGCGGAGAAAGGGGAACCCTCCTACACTGTTGGTGGGAATGCAAGCTGGTGCAGCCAGTCTGGAAAATAGCATGGAGGTTCCTCAAAAAACTGAAAATAGAACTACCCTATGACCCAGCAATCGCACTACTGGGTATTTACTCTAAAGATACAAATGTAGTGATCTGAAGGTGCACGTGCACTCCAATTTTATAGCAGTAATGTCTACAATAGCCAAACTATGGAAAGAACCTAGATGTCCACCAACAGATGAATGGATAAAGAAGAAGTGGTATATATATATACAATGGAATACTATGCAGCCATCAAAAGAAATGAAATCTTGCCATTTGCAATGACGTGGATGGAACTAGAGGGTATTATGCTGAGCGAAGTAAATCAATCAGAGAAAGACAATTATATGATCTCCCTGATATGAAGAATTTGAGAGGCAAAGTATGGGGTTTGGGGGTAGGGAAGGAAAAAATGAAACAAGAGGGGATCAGGAGGGAGACAAACCATCAGAGACTCTTAATCTCACTAAACAAACAGGGTTGCCAGAAGGAGGTGGGTAGGGAGAGGGTGGTTGATTTAAGGACACTGGGGAGGGTATGTGCTATGGTGACTGCTGTGAAGTGTGTAAGCCTGACGATTCACAGACCTGGACCTCTGGAGCTATTAATACATTATATGTTAATTTAAAAAAAAAAACAGTAAAGTATACTAAAAAGTGATAAGTTACATTTGTGTCTAGCCTCTTAAGTGTGTCACTTTAAAACAGTTTTAGTTTTTTCTATTCAAAACATTTTGTGCAGCATAAAGTTTCTAAACTTTCTAAGGCAGATGTACAAAGAAAACGGTGCCACAAATGTTAAAGAAAATTAAGATTAAAAAGCTGGGTAGTAAATACTAAACTTTCAAACATGAAGCCCATTAGGCAGACAAGGGGAGTTGTGCTCACAAAAGGAATTCGAATGGAACACTAAAAAGCTATGTTCTTACGGGTTTAAAAAAAAAAAAGATTGTGAGCAGAGAGAGAGAGAGAGATGCTGTAGGAGTACAGGAGAATGAGAGAGATCATGCAGAGTTAAAACCTTAGTCCTACCAAGGCTGTTAGCTCAGAAGCTAGTAATAATGCTGGGGAAAAAAAAGAAAAAGAAAACATGTTGTAACACCTAAAAATTGTCACAAACTGTTAAAAACTCCCAGGCAAATTCTTGAGGCCAACCTCCAATGCAAAGAATCTGGAATGCTAGAGTTGGGACCCGCCAAGTAACTCTGATGCATGTTAAAATTTCAGAATCACCAGCCCAAACCATATGAATATATCCATAAGTAAGGATGAAGTGTGAGACAAATTTTGGTATAATTAAAGCTCATAAGAAAAGGGAACATCCTAATCAAGACAAATATTAGAAGTTACTAGAGTAAAGATTAGAAGATATTAACTTACACCTTAATGTCTATTATTTTTTGTAAGCGCTGAGATTTAACTCCCCTACCATCAAGGTAATACTGTTAAAGAATTTAATGGTTTTAGAATATACAGAGAGTTGTGTAACCATCATTGCCATCAATTTTAGAGTATTTTCATCCCTCTAAAAAGAAACGCCATTCCTTTTAAGTAATTCTCCCCTAAATTCCCATACCTTAGTCCTAACCATCCACTAATATATATTCAGTTTCTGCAGATTTACCTGTTCTGGACATTATGAAACTATGTAATATGTGGTCTTTCGTGTCAGATTCTTTCGTTTAGCGTACTGCTTTCAAGGTTCATCCACGCTGGAGCAGACATCAATATTTTATTCCTTTTTATGGCTCCACATTTTTCCAAGGTATGGACACAGCACTTTTTTCCCATTCATCTGTTAATGACCATTAGGATTGTTTCCATCTTTTGGCTAGTCTGAATAATTGTGCTATGAACAGTCATATACAGGTTTTGTGTGGACATGTGTTTTCAGTGGTCTTGGGGATACACCTTAGAGTGGAACTGCTGGGTCAAACGGTAACTCTATTTTTAACAGTTTAATGAACTAACAGTATCTTCTGAACTAACTGCACTGTTCTACAGAAACCAGACTTGCTTCCAGGTGGCACAAGTAACCTATCTGAGCTGTCAAAATCATATTTGGATTAGTTGTTTAAATGTAAAAAGCAATGACTCTATGTCAACTTTGCCATCACCTGCAATATTAACGTAGCACTTTCACTGTACATAAGGTAATCAGAAATACAATGATATACATAATGAAGAACTCATCTGCTTTCTACTTTTTAAATTCTTTAAAATACTATATATTCTACAAGGATAATTTTCCTTGGCATACAATATATAGACCTCTCATGTTACCAAGGACTCCGAAAGGCAACATCATGTTATGTGGGAAAAAAAAAACAAAAAAGCAAAACTGGATGCTAGATCTTGGAAATCTAGAAAAAGAGTAGAAACTGAGTTTACATGTCTACAAAAAAAAAAAAAAGTGCAGGACAATGTCAGATAAAATAGGAGACATCAGACTCATTTTCCTCAAATGGGTAATGTAGGCCCTGAGATACCAATAATCGAATTGGCATAGAGAAGCAGTGGCAGGCTGACATACTGAGAGGAAGGCAAGCCGACAGGCAGTCAGGAGGAAAAGCAGACAGACGGACAAATAACAGAGATTCTATCATCTCTAATGGTCCATTACATGAAAGGTGCTACATGAACATTTTTAAGAGGTAAAAGTCAAAGACTTACCCTCAAAAAGTTAAAAGTCTCCTTGTAGAGACAGCACATGTAAGGCTGAGGATAGTAAAGAAAGGTCAAATACAGAAGCCTATGAACCTAAGGAATAGGAACTTGATCCTGTGGGCAATGGTGACACCTGCAAAGCTTCGGCAAACAGAATGAATGAATCTAAAGACGGTATACAGCAGAGAGACAAACTGAAAATCACCACAGGTGGGCAGATAATTCCCGGGCCAACCGCAGCTAAGCAGGACAGGTCTAGTACTTACCAGAGATTAGCCGGGGGCAAGAAAGCGCAATGGCGGAGAATAAGGCAACACTGTAATAAGAAAGTTGGCCTCACTTGACATACATCTCCAAGGTTGAAAAAAAGAAGGGTGGTGGTTAAGGAAGGCTTCTAAGAATGAGCCTTACTTAGTGAAAACCATGGAAGTTCTGATTTTTAAGACAAAGATGAGGTGGTTCCAAATGGGCTAAGAGACAAATAAAGAAATTTCCAGTGGAAAGCATATTTCAGGCCAAAAATAATAAGAGCTAGCATCAGCTGAGCTAGTTGAAAACAAATCTAATCCAACAATGAAAGTTAACGGCTAAAACAATCCTATTACAGGTACTTTCCCCTGGAAAAACGTCCATACCATTTAATTAAAATTATCTATTGCTGTTCCCCAAGCACAGTTGTAAAGCAAAATTGGGGAGGAGAGGATACATTTAAAAAGCACTGCTTTATGTGTCGGCTGGAGGTGGCAAAGGAGTTGGAAGCAGAGAAATACTGAAGGGAAAAATAAATACAGCCTCTATTTCTGACATTAACTTGCCCACTTAAAACCTTGATTCTTTCTTATGGTCACTGTCCGTGCTGTGCTAATGAATTTAAAACTCGGGAAAAGTCCCTGGACTTTATTTGCTTCTATATAATGCTTATCTCCAAAAGCTCAAAGGAACATTTGTTCACTCATCCTTGTAGAATCTGTTCAGAAAAGATGCCATTTCCCTGAGAAAATAAAGTAAAAAGAAATAAAGGAATTTTTGAAATTGGAAAATATTCTCCAACTCATCCAGACACATGAATTTTTTTAATTTGCATTTCTCCCTTTATAATATTAATTATCTACAGACGTGTTTACTAAATAATCCTGGGTAAAAATAGGTCTTCAACTCTTTAATTTCCTTCAGTAATACTGACATGATAGTTTTTATTTATTGAAGAAAGTTTCCAATACCTACTTTAAAAATTAAAAGCACCATTATCATCTATTATATCAAAGGCACCAAAGATCTCAATCATTCCAAATAACAAGCATAGTAAATAAAAATGGGCAAGAATCATGCATATTTAAAGAAGCCAATTAGAAAAACAACCAATTTCATTAATTAATTTTAAAAATTGCATCTTTCTACTGATGTTATATAAGATGAAAATAAGTAGTAAACATGGTTTAGTTTGTTTTGGAGCAGTGTTTCCTCATTTTTACTTAAGATACAAAAGCTGAAAATGCAGTTTGAAAAGGTCAAATAAAATAAAGATGTTGACAGCAACCAATGAATCAAGCAAATATAATAACCTCCTAGTCTGATGAACCAAACATCAATCAGACACAGGTTAAGGCTGTCTTGACACATCAAAGAAAGAAAAAGAATACAAGTAATAGCAAAAAGTTCACTGATAAATATCCTCTTATATACATTTTTAAGTTCGTTTAATTTTAACATTTTTATTCCATAGTTGTAAATAACTTCTTTTATTCAGTTCTGTAATGTTTCTTCACTTATTGTGCTGACATATTTATTGGTTTGCCTTAGGTTACAGAACTATTTGGTATCATTCATTAAACTAAAAGAACAGATATAATTAACTAATAATCATTTTTACCTTAAAGATACTACTTAAATTTACTAAAGTGACACTATCCATGTATCACAAGGAATACATTGTCTTTTACTTTTGATTCAAAACAATATAAAACAGGTGAAATTATAGTTAGTTCACTGTTCAAAATTTAAAAAGAAAAACAGACACCGTCAACAACTGCATGGCAATACAAAACTGTTTAGGAGAAACCCAAAAGGCTCAGCAGGCACTAGTAGATTTTATATTTATTCTAAAGTTGAAATGCTAATGAAGTTGTTATCTATACCACACTGATACAGAAATACTAAGTAATACATAAATACTTCGGATTGCGCCGTGTTTAACAAGTATTAAAAACCTTCATATAAAATAATTAGTGACTGTTCCTGACATAGCAAGAACCATATAGTAAATATAACTGAAACTCACTTTAATGGCAAAGGATCTCCAAGTACCAAGACCAACAACATTCAAGATATGGAGTCTCATTAGTGGAGAGAGAAAGGAAATAGGAGAATGGACAGAATCTTTACCAAGCTGTTTTCATACTGATTAGGAGTTTGACATTTAGGATTCACAACTTCTCATAGGTTAGCAGAAAAAAATTTCTAGTTTGCTGAGATTCACAGTTCATCAAAATTTGCCATAACTAAGGTTGATTTTTGTTTTTGTTTTTGACAAGGAATACAGGTGTTATAAGGCTCAATCTTCCTTCCAGAAACATATACGTCAGTTGAGGCTAATAAAGAATAAAATATACACATTCATACCACAACCTCAGAGTTTTGTTAAACTGAATGAATGATAATGCCTCAGCTTACTGTAGAAGGCCTCAGGATTATACTTAGCTATAATAGTTTATAGCTGTGTGCTTATGGAGAGTTAACAGATGTCATAGACATGATAGAAAAACCATTTTTTGCAAGTAGAACTTCCAAACTATTTTATACCACATTTAACTAAACATATGTAATGTCGTTAACATTGTTAAGTATGAAAGGAGCACGTTCTATTTACCAAAAAAAAAAAAAAAAGTTTGCATATGTTTTCTGTTTTTCTCCCATGGAGAAAGAAGTGCTGTTTGTTTGTTTAAGATTTTATTTACTTTAAGAGAGAGAGAGAGAGAGCACAAGCCAGGGAAGAGGCAGAGGAGGAAGAAGCAAACTCCCCACTGAGCAGGGAGCCAGATGCTGGGCTGGATCCCAGGACCCTGAGATCATGACGAGAGCTGAAGGCAGAGGCTTAACAAACTGAGCCACACGGGCACTCCCACGAGTGTGGTTTCTTTAAAATCCAAAAAGCATATATATCTTGATTTGTTACATTCTGAGAACATAAAAAATTCACCCCCTCTGCAAGAAAATATTAGGAAGTTATTAAAGATGCTTACAATTCTGTTACAGTTGGGAAAAAATGCTGGTTTTAGACTAACTTGTAACTTCACATATTATATTTTTGCTTCGTTATCTAAGACAAGATATAAAAGGGCACACGTGGTATGCAAGTTATTATGAAGGCCTCTGCTAAAAAAATGTCCCTTAAAAACTCACAACAATGTTCCATGTGTAACATCATGACAACAGACAATATTCCTACACTATTTCCAACAATGAGAGGTGATATTTTATTCACTCAGTGAGAGTTTTGGAACACAGTACTCAGAGGCCTATTGAATGTCATGATTAAAAGCGTATTTTCTAAAGGACATCTTCGATTTAGTAAACATTGATATTGGTAAAACTAAAAGGTAAGGAAAAACAAAACTAATAGTCCTATCTACAAAATCAAAGCAAAGGAGAATCTGGTGAATTTAAACATATGGCCATGGATAAACCATAAGTGAAAACAACTCTATTGAGTTAAATAAATATATAGTTGTTGAAGGCACGTTTTTATTTCTCAACATCCCTAAATTCCCTATGTACATTCATATCCACACAAATTTTAGTCTATATTTTTTTCCTCCCTCCAATGTAACAAATCCAGCCTATTTCCAGCTAGTACAAAGATACTGCCCCTTTTATTATTTCTACAATATTCTATATTCTACTGAACAGGAAGAATGCACAATCCTGTGAATCAGGAATGAGTGCCAGGGGAACCCCAAGAAAAGGACCAAAATTACCAAATTATAAACAAGATGTATAAAGTAATCATTAAGCAAAGAGACTGGGTTTATAACCAGTGATAAGTTATATATTCAATAAATATCTGTCTGGTGGATGGTCCAGGCTAGTAATGTTAAGTACAACTGAAACATAATGTTACCAATCTATTTCTTAACATAGTCAAAAGCTGCTGACAGTTGAAAAAACTCAGTGTGCCTTATTCATCCTCTATTGTTTCTGTTTTGTACTTCCAAGAACATCCTAAAGACATAATCACATTACTGAGCAAGCAAAATACTCCTGTATCCTTAAGGGGGATGATGGAGTACAGGAGGAATAAGTGCATTTTTTGACACTTTATTTAGTGGCAGAATCATAGACGCAAAAACAAATATTCTGGATAATTCTATTATTTTTCCATAAACATCCACTACCTTGAAATACATTTTACACATTGACCACTTACATATAGAAAAAATTTCAACAGCAGGGTGAAGGAATTTAAAATGAAATACTTTATATTGCTCAATTCTTACACTCATTCATTTTTTATTTACTGGGAGGAAATAACCACCACCAGTATTTTTCCCATTTTTACTATTAAGTTGCACAGAAAGAAGAGAGAGGCAGGTAACTTTTAAAAGGTAAAAGTCTGGCAAATGTATTGGCTGATCTCACTAACCCACTTCATTCACTATCCCTGGACGGTCTGCTGAATCATTTTTCTAGTATGGCTACAGCAGTGAGTCAACTCAATTCATAAAAACCACCCAAGTGTTACATATATATTATTAACATGACAGGAATTGAGGGTCAAGAAAGGTGAAGTAATTTTCTAATGCACATATTAAAAAGGAAATAACATATCTTAAACATTTTTATCATAGAACTGTATGTCTGGGAGCACCTGGCTGGCTGAATTGGTGAAATACCGAAACTCTTGATCTTGGGATTAAGAGTTTGGGCCCCGTACTGGTTGTAGAGATTACTTAAAAATAAAATCTTAAAGTCAAGATGGCGGAGAAGTAGCAGCTGAGACTACGTCAGGTAGCAGGAGATGAGCTAGATAGCTTATCTAAAGATTGCAAACACCTACAAATCCAACGGGAGATCGAAGAGAAGAAGAACAGCAATTCTAGAAACAGAAAATCAACCACTTTCTGAAAGGTAGGACTGGCGGAGAAGTGAATGCAAAGCGACGGGAAGATAGCTCAAAGCGTGGCCGGAGGTCAGGGTGACGGGAGTAATTGGGCACTGTTCTCTGAGGGCACACAGAGGAGTGGGGCCCCGGGCTCTCGGCAGCTCTGGGCCGGAGACCGGGAGGCCGCCACCTTCATTCCCGTCCTCCGAAACTCTACAGAAAGCGCTCAGGGAACAAAAGCTCCCAAAAGCGAACTGGAAAGGATTACTCAGCCCGGCCCCTGGTAAGGGCGGTACAACTCCGCCTGGGGCAAAGACACTTGAGAATCACTACAACAGGCCCTTCCCCCAGAAGATCAACAAGAAATCCAGCCAGGACCAAGTTCACCTACCAAGGACAGTTTCAATACCAAAGAGAGCGGTGGAATTCCAGAGGAGGAGAATGCAAAGCACGGAACTCGTGGCTTTCTCCCCATGATTCTTTAGCCTTGCAGTTAATTTTTTTTTCTTTTTCATTTTTTTTTCTCTTCTTCTGCTAAATTTTTTTTAACTTTTACCCTTTTCTTTTTTAATGTTTTTTAATTAGTTTATCTAATATATATATATTATTTTCTTTTTATATTTTTTCTTTATTGGTTTTCTTCTTTTAATTGTTTCATTTTTTTTTTCTTTCTGAACCTCTTTTTATCCCCTTTCTCCCCCCTCACGATTTGGGATCTCTTCTGATTTGGTTAAAGCATATTTTCCTGGGGTTGTTGTCACCCTTTTAGTATTTTACTTGCTCCTTCATATACTCTTATCTGGACAAAATGACAAGGCGGAAATATTCACCACAAAAAAAAAAAAAAAAAAAGAACAAGAGGCAGTACCAAAGGCTAGGGACCTCATCAATACAGACATTGGTAATATGTCAGATCTAGAGTTCAGAATGACGATTCTCAAGGTTCTAGCCGGGCTCGAAAAAGGCATGGAAGATATTAGAGAAACCCTCTTGGGAGATATAAAAGCCCTTTATGGAGAAATAAAATAACTAAAATCTAACCAAGTTGAAATAAAAAAAAGCTATTAATGAGGTGCAAGCGAAAATGGAGGCTCTCACTGCTAGGATAAATGAGGCAGAAGAAAGAATTAGTGATATAGAAGACCAAATGACAGAGAATAAAGAAGCTGAGCAAAAGAGGGACAAACAGCTACTGGACCACGAGGGGAGAATTCGAGAGATAAGTGACACCATAAGACGAAACAACATTAGAATAATTGGGATTCCAGAAGAAGAAGAAAGAGAGAGGGGAACAGAAAGTATATTGGAAAGAATTATTGGCGAGAATTTCCCCAATATGGCAAAGGGAACAAGCATCAAAATCCAGGAGGTTCAGAGAACCCCCCTCAAAATCAATAAGAATAGGTCCACACCCCGTCACCTAATAGTAAAATTTACAAGTCTTAGTGACAAAGAGAAAATCCTGAAAGCAGCCCAGGAAAGGAAGTCTGTAACATACAATGGTAAAAATATTAGATTGGCAGAAGACTTATCCACAGACACCTGGCAGGCCAGAAAGAGCTGGCATGATATATTCAGAGCACTAAACGAGAAAAGCATGCAGCCAAGAATACTATATCCAGCTAGGCTATCATTGAAAATAGAAGGAGAGATTAAAAGCTTCCAGGACAAACAAAAACTGAAAGAATTTGCAAACACCAAACCAGCTCTACAGGAAATATTGAAAGGGGTCCTCTAAGCAAAGAGAGACCCTAAAAGTAGTAGATCAGAAAGAAACAGAGACAATATACAGTAACAGTCACCTTACAGGCAATACAATGGCACTAAATTCATATCTCTCAATAGTTACCCTGAATGTTAATGGGCTAAATGCCCCAATCAAAAGACACAGGGTATCAGAATGGATAAAAAAACAAAACCCATCTATATGTTGCCTACAAGAATCTCATTTTAAACCCAAAGACACCTTCAGATTTAAAGTGAGGGGGTGGAAAAGAATTTACCATGCTAATGCACATCAGAAGAAAGCAGGAGTGGCAATCCTTATATCAGATCAATTAGATTTTAAGCCAAAGACTATAATAAGAGATGAAGAAGGACACTATATCATACTCAAAGGATCTGTCCAACAAGAAGATCTAACAATTGTAAATATCTATGCCCCTAACGTGGGAGCAGCCAACTATATAAACCAATTAATAACAAAATCAAAGAAACACATCAACAATAATACAATAATAGTAGGGGACATTAACACTCCCCTCACTGAAAGGGACAGATCATCCAAGCAAAAGATCAACAAGGAAATAAAGGCCTTAAATGACACACTGGACCAGATGGACATCACAGATATATTCAGAACATTTCATCCCAAAGCAACAGAATACATAATCTTCTCTAGTGCACAAGGAACATTCTCCAGAATAGATCACATCCTCGGTCCTAAATCGGGTCTCAACCGGTATCAAAAGATTGGGATCATTCCCTGCATATTTTCAGACCACAATGCTCTGAAGCTAGAACTCAATCACAGGAAGAAATTTGGAAAGAACCCAAATACATGGAGACTAAACAGCATCCTACTAAAGAATGAATGGGTCAACCAGGAAATTAAAGAAGAATTGAAAAAATTCATGGAAACAAATGATAATGAAAACACAACGGTTCAAAATCTGTGGGACACAACAAAGGCAGTCCTGAGAGGAAAATACATAGCAGTACAAGCCTTTCTCAAGAAACAAGAAAGGTCTCAGGTACACAACCTAACCCTACACCTAAAGAAGCTGGAGAAAGAACAAGAAAGAAACCCTAAACCCAGCAGGAGAAGAGAAATCATAAAGATCAGAGCAGAAATCAATGAAATAGAAACCAAAAAAACAATAGAACAAATCAACGAAACTAGGAGCTGGTTCTTTGAAAGAATTAATAAGATTGATAAACCCCTGGCCAGACTTATCAAAAAGAAAAGAGAAAGGACCCAAATAAATAAAATCATGAATGAAAGAGGAGAGATCACAACGAACACCAAAGAAATACAGACAATCATAAGAACATACTATGAGCAACTCTACGCCAACAAATTTGACAATCTGGAAATAATAGGATGCATTCCTAGAGACACATAAACCACCACAACTGAACCAGGAAGAAATAGAAAGCCTGAACAGACCCATAACCAGTAAGGAGATTGAAACAGTCATCAAAAATCTCCAAACAAACAAAGCCCAGGGCCAGACGGCTTCCTGGGGGGAATTCTACCAAACATTTAAAGAAGAACTAATTCCTATTCTCCTGAAACTGTTCCAAAAAATAGAAATGGAACGAAAACTTCCAAACTCATTTTATGAGGCCAGCATCACCTTGATCCCAAAACCAGACAAGGATCCCATCAAAAAAGAGAACTACAGACCAATATCCTTGATGAACACAGATGTGAAAATTCTCACCAAAATACTAGCCAATAGGATTCAACAGTACATTAAAAGGATTATTCACCACGACCAAGTGGGATTTATTCCAGGGCTGCAAGGTTGGTTCAACATCCGCAAATCAATCAATGTGATACAACACATTAATAAAAGAAAGAACAAGAATCATATGATACTCTCCATAGATGCGGAAAAAGCATTTGACAAAGTACAGCATCTCTTCCTGATCAAAACTCTTCAAAGTGTAGGGATAGAGGGCACATACCTCAATATTATTAAAGCCATCTATGAAAAACCCACCGCAAATATCATTCTCAATGGAGAAAAACTGAAAGCTTTTCCGCTAAGGTCAGGAACACGGCAGGGATGTCCGTTATCACCACTGCCATTCAACGTAATACTAGAAGTCCTAGCCTCAGCAATCAGACAACAAAAGGAAATTAAAGGCATCCAAATCGGCAAAGAAGATGTCAAACTATCACTCTTCACAGATGATAGGATACTATATGTGGAAAACCCAAAAGAGTCCACTCCAAAACTGCTAGAACTTGTACAGGAATTCAGTAAAGTGTCAGGATATAAAATCAATGCACAGAAATCAGTTGCACTTCTCTACACCAACAACAAGACAGAAGCAAGAGAAATTAAGGAGTCAATCCCATTTACAATTGCACCCAAAACTATAAGATACCTAGGAATAAACCTAACCAGAAACTAAGAATCTATATTCAGAAAACTATAAAGTACTCATGAAAGAAATTGAGGAAGACACAAAGAAATGGAAAAATGTTCCATGCTTCTGGATTGGAAGAATAAATATTGTGAAAATGTCTATGCTACCTAAAGCAATCTACACATTTAATGCAATTCCTATCAAAGTACCATCCATTTTTTTCAAAGAAATGGAACACATAATCCTAAAATTTATATGGAACCAGAAAAGACCTTGAATAGCCAAAGGAATATTGAAAAAGAAAGCCAAAGTTGGTGGCATCACAATTCCGGACTTCAAGCTCTATTACAAAGCTGTCATCATCAAGACAGCATGGTACTGGCACAAAAACAGACACATAGATCAATGGAACAGAATAGAGAGCCCAGAAATAGACCCTCAACTCTATGGTCAACTAATATTCGACAAAGCAGAAAAGAATGTCCAAAGGAAAAAACACAGCCTCTTCAATAAATGGTGTTGGAAAAATTGGACAGCCACATGCAGAAAAATGAAATTGGATCATTTCCTTACACCACACACGAAAATAGACTCAAAATGGATGAAGGACCTCAAAGAAAGGAATCCCATCAAAATCCTTGAGGAGAACACAGGCAGCAACCTCTTCGACCTCAGCCGCAGCAACATCTTCCTAGGAACATCACCAAAGGCAAGGGAAGCAAGGGCAAAAATGAACTATTGGGATTTTATCAAGATCAAAAGCTTTTGCACAGCAAAGGAAACAGTTAACAAAACCAAAAGACAACTGACAGAATGGGAGAAGCTATTTGCAAACGACATATCAGATAAAGGGCTAGTGTCCAAAATCTACAAAGAACTTAGCAAACTCAACACCCAAAGAACAAATAATCCAATCAAGAAATGGGCAGAAGACATGAACAGACATTTCTGCAAAGAAGACATCCAGATGGCCAACAGACACATGAAAAAGTGCTCCACATCACTCGGCATCAGGGAAATACAAATCAAAACCACAATGAGATATCACCTCACACCAGTCAGAATGGCTAAAATTAACAAGTCAGGAAATGACAGATGCTGGCGAGGATGCGGAGAAAGGGGAACCCTCCTACACTGTTGGTGGGAATGCAAGCTGGTGCAACCACTCTGGAAAACAACATGGAGGTTCCTCAAAATGTTGAAAATAGAACTACCCTATGACCCAGCAATTGCACTGCTGGGTATTTATCCTAAAGATACAAATGTAGTGATCCGAAGGGGCACGTGCACCCGAATGTTTATAGCAGCAATGTCTACAATAGCCAAACTATGGAAAGAACCTAGATGTCCATCAACAGATGAATGGATAAAGAAGATGTGGTATATATTACACAATGGAATACTATGCAGCCATCAAAAAAAATGAAATCTTGCCATTTGCGATGACATGGATGGAACTAGAGGGTATCATGCTTAGCGAAATAAGTCAGTCGGAGAAAGACAACTATCATATGATCTCCCTGATATGAGGAAGAGGAGATGCAACATGAGGGGTTAAGGAGGTAGGAGAAGAGTAAATGAAAGAAGATGGGATTGGGAGGGAGACAAACCATAAGTGACTCTTAATCTCACAAAACAAACTGAGGGTTGATGGGGGGAGGGGGTTGGGAGAGGGGGGTGGGGTTATGGACATTGGGGAGGTTATGTGCTATGGTGAGTGTTGTGAAATGTGTAAACCTGGCGATTCACAGACCTGTACCCCTGGGGATAAAAATATATTATATGTTTATAAAAAATAAAATAAAAAAAAATCTTAAGAAGTCAGAAACACAAAACTGTAAAAACAAACAAAGCACGTATAGGAACAACCTTTCCTTACAAACATATTTCTTCGTTTAAAAACTACTGTCCCCATCGGGCGCCTAGGTGGCTCAGTCATTAGGCATCTGCTTTGGCTCAGGTCATGGTCCCGGTGTCCTGGGATTGAGCCCCACATCAGTCTCCCCACTCAGCGGGAGGTCTGCTTCTTCCTCTCCCACTCCCTCTGCTTGTGTTCCCTCTCTTGCCATGTCTTTGTCAAATAAATAAGTAAAATCTTAAAAAAAAAACAAAAAACATTAAAAAAAAACAAAACTACTCTCACCCTCAACTAAAACATCCTTCCATCACTAGATGATCTTACCTAGTAAGTAAGAGTATCACCATGAGTCCCATGGTGAGATTTGTAATTCCTTATTTACTCTTCAATGAACAAATCTATTGCAAAAGCCTGGCTGCCACAACTGCGAACAGGCCACATCATAAAAGAACTACAGCCTATTAAGGAGGAGGGAAAAAAATCCATCAAAGGTTGGCCTTGAGATTAAATGACCTACAAAATATCCAGACTGAGGCTTATAATGGTGCCAAAGTAATGCAAAGAAACTTTCTAATTGATGTTTTATAAGAAAAGCAAATATAAATATACAGGGTAAGAAATTAATGCCCAAAATAATTATTGATAATTGAGTTATTTAAATCTGTGTTTTGTTCTCTTTGATCCATACTCTTTCCTTTGATCCATACTCTTTCCTGTGTTGAAGGTGTACAAAATTTATTTCCCAAATCTATTTCTATCAAATTAATATCTAATATGCATGGTATTTCAACTGTTTTTCTGAAGTTACTGAAATGTCTTCTGTAAACAAGGAGAACCACTATCAGTCTGAGGCTATTGAGCATTGAATGTCAATGTGTACTGGTAACGGATTGAAGCTAAAAGGTATGACAGTAAGATCAAGACTGCCTATAAGAACACCTGGCACCAGGCTTACAAATAAAAAGAACCTTTGAGAGCAATGCTATTTGATAGAGATCAGAGAGTTGAACAATCCTCCACTTGCCAAGAAGCCTTGTATACAACAGCATTAAATCGCTAGGGCTTCCAGAGCAAAATACCATAGACTGGATAACGTAACAGAAATTTATTTTCTCACAGTTCTGGAGACTAGAGGCCTAAAGTCAAGGTGTGAACAGAGCTGGTTTCTCCTGAGGCCTCTCCCACAGCTTGTAGATGGGCACCTTTTCTCACTCTGTCCTCACATGGCCTTTCCCCAGAGCACCAACCCTTGTGTCTCTTATTCTTCTTGTAAGGACACCACTCCTACAGCACTAGGACCGCACCTAAGACCTCATTTAATCTTAATTACCCCTTTAATGACACTATCTCCAAATATTATCACACCAGGGCTTCAACATATGATTCTAGAGAAAACAAATGAGTCCCTAACAGTCAGTCCCTAACACCTTACAGCAACTATTTGGAATATATGCTAGGAATGGGTCCATCAGATACTAGATTCTACACACTTCAGGAAAAGGGCCTGTGTCTTTCTCATTGGTATCCCAGTCTCTGTACATTGCTTAACACAGACCATGCTCAAAAAAATATGGATTAAAGAACAAAGTAATGGAGGGGTATTTTTTGCCTTTCGGTAAACATATTAGAAAATGTTACGCTGTGAAAGTTGATGTGAAAATGACCTTTCCTTAGTATATCAAGTGCAGCAGTTTATGTACCATGGAATTAGGAAGTACAGCACAAGATTTATAAATGTATTTCAAATATTTTCTTAAAGATTTATTTATTTTAGAGAGAGAGATCACAAGTATGGGGAGGGAGAGAGGGAGATAATCTCAAGCTGACTCCCACTGAGCATAGAGCCTGGCCAAAATCATCAAGTCAGACATTTAACTGACTAAGCCATCCAGGGCGCCCCAAATGTATTTCAAATATTAGGTACTGAAATTGTGGTACAAATTCCCTATACTCTCTATGATATTATAGTCACTAAAATAAAACAAAGATATAAGAGGGAATCCTGGTAATGAAAATAACACAGAAGTCTTAAGTATCTGGTAATATTTATATTATAATACCCAGGATAAAAGATCTCATTTAATAGAAATGGACCATCATCTTGGGGATGGGAATGGTAAAATAGATGTCTGTTCTTATATCAAACAAAACTTACTTTGTTTTGTGCCACTGATACATCTCTTCTATATTAAATGTCTTCTATATTAAATAATCTTATTGTAGTCTCCCAAATGTATCTGTTTGACTGGGACAGATCTTTTCTGCCAGCTTTATTTACAGGGACCACAGCTTGTACATAACTGTTTTACTTAATGGACCAGAACGAAGTATGCAAATTGCTCATTGGATCTTTTGCTCAATGTTCACTTAAATGTGCTCAAAGCATAAGTTCTGCGAAACACTAAGCACAGAAAACGACACAAATGGTGTCAATTTGGTGCTTCAATAAACTAATAAGCTTAACTATTACAGGATTCTTAAGTCTAATGACTAAGCTACTTATTATTAGAATAGATGCGTCCCAAATCATCCTAACTAAAATCCGAGTACCCTAAAGCCTAGCATTTTCCCAGATAACATATTTGTTAGGTCTTGGCCTCTATATACTCAAATGACAAAAATGTACATGCTATTCTACCTATCTAGGAAGTTGTAACCAGCTTATTCCTAAAAGCTAAATTCATGTTAACTACTTAGATTGCAAAGAAGCCTCACGAGAAGGTATCATGGTTTCATTTCCATCGAGATTCTGCCATTAGATGAATCAAACAACTCACACTGTTCAGTTCTACTAAACATGTTCAAAAGTAGAGTACTTCCTCCCAATATTGCTCCTCTTCTATTAGCTTAAATAAGTGTTTTTCCCTAAGGTTTTCTCCTCTGGTACTCCACTCAGGTTGACTACACATACCAAGAATGTGGACCAGATTTTCTCTCAAACATCTGTCTCCTAGTGAGGTGGTAAAGAGCCCATTGCTTACACCCTCTTCCTTCTCTGCCTCCCAGTGGCAGCTTCTTTCCAAAGACTCCAAGCAAGTTTTACTCTTGTAAAACTAAAAGCTCAGAGAGGCTCAGCTTTCCCCAAAGACTAATACTACAGAAAAGTTCTAGTTATTTTTTAATCTATCATTGTACACAAACACTAACTGTGGAAATGTTTAACTCATCTATAGTCGATTAAATAAACTTCCAGATATAGCTGACTTTGAAACACCCTATTACAAGAGAGAAGCCACTAAACAAAGCGGGACAAAGGCTTAATACACACAGAAACACTAGTACTTACCTAACCCTAAGTATACAGGGTTTAAAACAGGACTCAGGTAAAAATAAATACTTCCTGATTCTGAAGGGCACAACGGACAATACAATGTGGGAGAAAATGTGAACTTCCCCATGTATTTCTGGTTGCTTCTCCAGCCTGTTCTTCAAGAAGTTTTTCACACTAAGTGGATTAGCTATGTACTGAACTGAAACAGAGAAAAATCACCACAGAGAAACCTTCATTTCTCATTACAAATTGCTAGGAAGAGCTGTTGAACATGACAAGGTCTGCATTTCAGGGAAGGCCATCTAACGCCGGAGTACTTTGATCTACAGAACACAAAGAAAAGAAATTCAAGATGTTGCATTCAGCCCTGGAGAGCGATCCAGAGGGGATGTCTTCTAGGCTTTAAGTGGAAGTCCACCATCTAGGTACTGTAGAACTAGAATCCGTTGGGACTTTTTCCTTTTTACTTTGTTTCACTAAGGAAAGCTCACCCCAAAGGCTGCCTCTCAGCCTCCTGGGCAAGGATCACCATCAATAAGCTGCTCTTGCTCCTCTCACTACCACACAGCAGGATCACTCTAGTGAGGCTTAACATCAGGCAAAAAAGGTGTGTGCGTGTGTGTGTATTAGATTAAACATGGAGCATACATCAATAGCTCCATAAATACTTATGGTTTATGGGGCATAAACCATAATCAGCCATGCTCATCTGGAAGCCATCTTCTGGTCACATTACAAACTGACATACTAGGGGCACCTGACTAAAGACTCTCTCTACTCCGACCCGCCCCTCCCCTCTGTGCGTGTACACTCTCTTTCCCGCTCTCTCAAGTAGATAAATCTTTGAAAAAAGAAAAAAACCTGACCTATTAGGACACAGAACTAAATGGCATAAACAATAAAGAAAAACAGACACTTAAAATGCCTATTTTACCTGCCATGAAGCATAGAGAGTCACATGGCCTGGCGCTCATCATTTCAGGGGCATTTTCCTATTCATTAGTAACATTTCATCTATTACCCTGATATTTAAAAAGACTTATGAAAACCATTTCATAGGAAATAGTTAAAAAGGAAAAAATAAAAGCAAGAAACAATAAAGATAATAGTAAGCAATTATAAGGACTGATTTTTTTCATTACAAATTTGATGCTTTAAATTTGTACAATGCACACATAGTTCTTTAATTAAGGATGGAAATCTAGAGAAAAACAATCATTTATAATTCACAACAATAAAGTTAATATACAGTTCTCACAACAAAATTATTTTGAGGAAGCTTTATGAGTATTATAGTAAGACTATATGATGAATCTACTTAGACACTAATGTCAAAAGATAGGAGTACTGCTGAACTGCCTAATTTTCTATCCTTGTATATAATAGAAGATGTATCCTACCATAATAACTTAATGAACAAAGACAAAATAGTACAATGATACATTTGTTAGCACCTCAACCATCAAAGGCATAAAATCATAAAGGCAAAAAAAAGGAATACATTTGCACATAAGCAATGTGGAAAGAACGAGAGATTAATGAAAATATGAGTTCTAAGTCATTATACGAGGAAATACCAAATAAGCATCTGGGAGCCAGAGAGCAGAGGGAAAAAAAAATGAACGATAGTCTTCGAGTTTAAAAGAAGTAGAAAAGGGACCCAACCAAGGTTGAGGACCGAAGATGAATCAGAAGAGTGAATGAGAGATCCCACAAACATGCATCTGCTAATGGGCTCACCTCAGGGCAAGAGTATTTCCAGGACCTAGAAAGCACCAAAGACCAACACTGGTCTCCAGCAATTGCCAACATAACCTACAATCACTACCCTCAGGCTGGTCTCACAGGAGATAAGAGGAAATAACACAAGCAAAGCATTTTGTATCAATTTTCAAGGAGCTTATCCTCAAGGATGAATAAGGTGACATTTATAAGTAACAGAAAATCAATACAAATACTAAGATGATCTCTCTATGGAGGCTAGTTAAGGGAGACTTCCTTCGCAAGAGACAGCACTGGTGCTGGACTTTCAAGGATGAGACAAAGTTTGCAAAATGAATAAATAAAAATCTACGTTGTGCAAAAAGAAAGAAAATAACAAATGTCATTTTTTTTAATTTTTATTTATTTGACAGAGAGAGATCACAAGTAGACAGAGAGGCAGGAAGAAAGAGAGAGAGAGAGAGAGGGAAGCAGGCTCCCTGCCGAGCAGAGAACCCAATACGGGACTCGATCCCAGGACCCTGAGATCATGACCTGAGCCGAAGGCAGTGGCTTAACCCACTGAGCCACCCAGGCACCCACAAATGTCATTTTTTTAATCATATCAATCATTAAACACGTAAGAAAAAATAGCTGTGACAGAGGAGGCCTGAGAGAGAGAAAAAAAATGTAGTGTATGTAGAACCACACTCTTTTTAAAAAGATGGACCAGACGCCCTTCCAGACGCCCTTCCAGAATCAGCTGTCAGAATAGAATTAAGGTGATTTCAAAATTGTAAGGTAATTATCAGAAAATATGTTTCCTTGGAAATCCCTCTAACAGAGATAAAGTATACAAATAGATTTAATAAGATTAAAACAGTGATGGATACCAAGTTATATTAAAGCAAACCAATTCAACCAATCTACCTAAAAATGGCATGTATTCAATTTCTCTTATTTTAAGGAGAATAATCACACTGGATACCAGAAATGAGGTAGAGGTCCCACTGAATAGAAAAATGGGGCTAGGAAAAAAAGAAAAGAAAAGGAATCTCATATATAAATTTGCTATTTTGGCTGAGCTTAACCTCAAATAAATAGGTATAAAGAAGCTTATTGAGTCCTAGTGTACACAATCTATAAAGGAAAGATACAACAAAACTACTACCAAAGCAAGGTGCCTCACAGCAGATTCCTACATCATTTAAAACTTAAATCTGATGGCAATACTACTTACTAGCATAAGATCAGTTAATTAGTAGAGCAAGTCAGGATTCTATTGAAAACTGATTTATGGAAGGTGTTTTTATTTAAAAAAGAAACCAAAAGGCATACAGACATGACCAAAGTATAGTCAAAGTCAACCAAATATATGATAATTTCAGCTACTTAAGAAACAAGGATGAGTAAGTTCATTCTAAGGACTTGTGGCTCCGAAAGCCTCTGACCTGCCTTCTTGAGGAAGCACCTGTGTCTGTGCTCCCTTCTCTCACCTGCAGCCACAACTAAGAACCCGGCATTAGATTCCCAGCTTTGGACCCAACGGCTGACCTGGAATGGCCTCAGCAAGCATCAGTTACCAATGAAACAGAAGGGAAAACACTGATGTCATAAAATCAAAGGCCTTGTTTCTATTTTGATTCAGGTATGCTCTATGGGTGTCCTTTTAACCTCAAAGACCCACCTGATTTTATAACTTAAAGCCTCATCAGCAATGAACCCAAGTATAGTGCCTATACCCTGGCATGATCTGAAGGTTTGTTAGCTGAGAACTGAGAAAGGAAGGAAGGAAGGAAGGAAGGAAGAAAGAAAGAAAGAGCGAGCGAGCAAGCAAGTGAAGAAAACTAACTCCTCTTAGAGGAAAAGAGTCACTGTGTACATAAGTACCTGGCATCACTGTAATTGGATTCCTCATAATCTAATTCACCTGGTCACCATGTTCTATGCCTCAAATGGAAAAGACAGAGAAAAGCTGTGAACTCACATTAAAAATGAAGATACACTTTAATAAGGCAAACTCCTAGGAATCTGATATATGGTCCATCTAAAACCTCATCCCAGGTAAGTGAATATCAGATTTCTTTTTAATGTAACTCAGATCTCTCTTACTACCTTTGGAGACCCTGACAAGTATGGTGCCCCCAAGTGGAGAATAACTGATCTACAAAAGAAATAAGCAGAATCCTTCAAACACAGACTTCCCTATTTTTCTTCACTTACCAGATATCTCAGGATGAGAAACACATTTATTGGAAGAGAAAGTCTGACTCAAAAAAAAAAAAAAAAGAAAAAGAAAAAGTTAAGAAATCTGAGGGCAATATCCATTCACAAATGCCAATAACCTCTGATAGTTACAGAAAAGTTAGATACTACCTACAGTTCTATCTGCCTTTTCATCTATCCACCTATCTCTGTACTTATAGCTCCAGATTAAATCAAGTATACAAACTGCTGGGACAGGTAGGGATTAAAATGACCAAGACCTATAACCAAGAAAAACACTGAAACTTCACGAAGTATTAAAGAGAAAATACATTTAAAAACATCTCTACGTTAAATCTCCTTGAATCCCTTCTTCAGTCATTTAAAATAAATTACATGTCATAAAAACATTGCAGGGCAAAATAAATAAACCTACAAAACAGTCTTTCCCCTTAAAGGAATCTCAGGAAATCCCTACTTGCCAGAAGTCCTTAGCATAGATGAAAGTTAAATTATGATTTTATATAAAAGATGGACACTGAGCAGCAGCCTCTAAATTTTGTCTTTGTTTTGATACAATAGTCTGGATTTCACCCCTTGATTTCTGTTCTTCACAAATCCTCAGACTTGCTACAGAAAGTTACAGAAAAAGTCACGCATACAAGCCAGAGTAGCGGGCAAGCCTGCTCCCAGCCCTTATAAGTGCTGAAATCCCAAACTGCCACACCGCCTTCCCTCCCAGGCCCTCAAGGCTGCCCTCTATTTTTTCTAGGCCTCTCTCTTCTGTTAACATCAGCAGCTCAAGCTCCAAATCTCTTTGTTTTTCTTTTTTTACTTTTATTCGTTTGGTATTTGTTTTTGTTTTCTCTTTTCAAATTTTTATTTAAATTCCAGTTAGTTAACATACAGTACCATATTGGTTTCAGGAGTAGAATTCAGTGATTCATACAACACCCAGGGCTCATCATAACAAGTGCCCTCCTCAGTACCCAGTTTCTTTAAAAGATTTATTTTAGAGGGACAGTGTGCATGCATACACACGAGGGGAGGGCCAGAGGGAGACAGACAGAGAATCTTAAACAGACTCCCTCTGAGTGAGGAGCCTCATGCCGGGCTCAATCTCACAACCCTGAGATCATGGCCCTAGTCAAAGCCAGCAGTTGGATACTCAACCGAGTGAGCCACTCACGCACCCAATACCTTTTTTTTTTTTTTCCTTTTTTAAGTTTTATTTGGAAGAAGAGCAACACAAAACGGGACACTACAAACAAAAAAATCACGGCTTCTGTTTTGAGAATCACAAAAAAACCTATTCTACCTTTCCACAGTACTTATGAACAGACCCACTTTTTGTAAAGGTTAATTGCTCCAGAGAGCCAAGAATCATCCTGGACATATATAGGAAAGTATATTTCAATAATCTAAAGAAAAGTTATTTTGGAAATGAGCATTATCTAACCACTGTAGTCCATGTCACATTAGATATCTTTAGTTCTCTCCATGTATATAGACTGACCCAGCGTTCATTTTTCATGCATATCAACTAAATACTTAGTGTATGTCAGGCATGAAACTTTTTCTAATCCAATTCACTGCAGGAAACTAATGTCATCAGAAGCATCTGTCAGCTCAAAAATCTAGACCATTTCATACCACGAACAAAACAGGATCCTTCACCCTCCAAAAGGAGACTTCCTAGATGTAGTTTTCCCTACCCAAGTTTCCAGCAGTTGCTATTAATGATTATTTTGTCTATTTTAAGGAAGTGTAAAATAAAACACAACTGTTCACACTTTCCTAAAAATACAAGAAAACCTGGTAAGTTCAGATCAAAAGAATGTGCTTGATCAGTTTACTTTGGTATTTATTAGCAATATGAACCAAATTAAATTCATTCTTTCACTGGTTGTAATTACTAAGCAATTATGTGCCAGACACAGCACTAGGCACTGACGTGACAACATAAAGACCTTTCTGATGGCACCTGAATAACCACCTAATTATAAGCAAGTGAGAGGTTCTAGGAAAGTGAAGTTACTGGTTAAATAGCCTTCCAACTTTTAGTGCAATAATAATGTGACATTTTCAGCTGGCTAACATAAAGATAGCTAAATTTAGAATAAAGCGTTTTCATGGTAATCACATAAGACAAGAAAAATTCATTATACAAAATCATTCATAATGATCTATTCCCTCTCCTTATCACAACTACCCCTGTCCACATATGTGAGCTTATCGACATGACAGGTGTGGATTCTAGGACACACAGACTTGATGCTGAAGATACAAAAGAATTCTGCAATAGGAGAATCATCTAGAATACACATCAATACATCAAGAATCATATTCTTCTGCTGATCTAGTTTGGCTCAAAATTTACATTGCTAACCTTAGCAGAAGTATACCTTTGAAAAAAGCTCAAGATTTCATGGAAAAGCAGAGGTTCAAAATGGTAAATGATATTTAATACTGTTTTCTCACTTAGAGTTAATGCTATAAAAAAATCAAAGAATAGGGGCGCCTGGGTGGCTCAGTGGGTTAAAGCCTCTGCCTTCGGCTCAGGTCATGATCCCAGGGTCCTGGGATCGAGCCCCGCATCAGGCTCTCTGCTCAGCGGGGAGCCTGCTTCCCTTCCTCTCTCTCTCTGCCTGCCTCTCTGCCTACTTGTGATCTCTGTCAAATAAATAAATAAAATCTTAAAAAAAAAATCAAAGAATAATGTAAAAAATAGTAAAGTCTGTTTCTTATAGGAAAACTCACAGAAGTATTAATTCTGCAAAACTCCTGCACGTTTATATTTTTCAGCATCCCTTGAGATCCTAATATACTATTTGGCTTTTTTCTTTTCTTTTTTTTTTTTTCCTGCAAATGTGGTTACCCAGCAGATATCTTATTGCTGAATGCTGGGATGAGTTAGGCTTGAGGATGCTTTTTACCGTTGCTGGTGCCAAAACTATTTACACTTAACAAACATTTGGTGAGCATTCAGGATTAATATCCACATAATATGTGAAATATAGCGTGGTGATGCTACATTGTCATTCTGTCCTTGGGGGTGCATCCTGTGGAAACTCCCCATAGACACTGCTAACAGAAAAGATCCATTCTTAGTAATTATATCACTTAGTTATAAGTTCCACTTTTTGGTATTGTAGTTAGATTCTGGAATATTTAATAGTCATATTAGTCCTAAACAGATTAGAAAGTAGAGATATAAATGCTAATTAAGATTACCTTTGCTCCAAAGATGACGAACACATTTGTCCAGAGGCTGATTCAGAACCACAAGGCAGTATTTCAACTTCCCTACGGAAATAAAAAAAGTTAAATAAGTAGGTGAACAGAGTCCTCTGTTCCCCTCATTTGAGCCCGGAATCACACTCTACTAATCCAGATCTTCAATCTCCACAGAGCTAAATTTCAACCACAGCTAATTTCTCATACTTTAATTTTAAAAGACACCATAGTTTAACCAGATTGACTTTATCCAATATGTCTATCTAACATTACCATATTGCTGCAGTATTGATTATAAAAACAATTTATTGGGGCGCCTGGGTGACTCAGTCGTTAAGCATCTGCCTTCGGCTCAGGTCATGATCCCAGGGTCCTGGGATCGAGCGCCGCGTGGGGCTCTCTGATCAGTGGGAAGCCTGCTTCTCTCTCTCCCACTGCCCCTGCTTGTGTTCCCCTCTTGCTGTCAAATGAATAAATAAAAATCTTTAAAAAAATAATAAAGTGGTTTGTAATAAAAAATTACCATAAAAACAGTTGGGTAAGCTTCTTTTTGTAGGGGATGAGGAGCAAAAATGGTCTTAAAATGAATTCTCAACATTATGGGACATCCATCCCTTCGACACAACTAGTCTTCTATCCTGCTAGTCCAACATCATCCTGACATTATTAACCAAGTAGTGGGGCCGGGAAGGCACATGTTTTCACACTCATTTATTCATTTTCTGTCTCCTACCCGGTCTCTCTCTCCCCCTTGCCCCATACAAAACTCTGTGTATGCACAGAATCCCACTAGCTCTTTTCATGACTCTTTTACTCCAAGTTTTTAGATGACACTCAAGAGATGGAGACACTCAAAAGACAGAAAAGTTACTTCTCCAACAGTCATTCCAAGCCCTTTATAATGTACTAAAAATAGTGCAATGTAAAATGCAATCAGGCTGTTGAAAACCTGTCATTCAGCTCAGTCCAAGCATTCCATTTCATTTATGGAAGAGAGATGTGTGTTTGGTGATAAGAAAAATTAATTTTTTAAGCAATCTCAGTGTTAGAAATGGAACAAGATAAGGAAATGAAAAGGGGATGCCATCATCCACAGCATGCATTCTTAAGGGCTGATTATAAACCAGTCACTGAGAGTACAAAGAGGAATAAGATTACAGAGTATCTGAGGTAAAACATTTATAATAAAGAGGATTTATTCTACAATACAATACGACACAAGCATCTGAAGAGGACCAGGTAATACACAGATGAATATGGCAGGAATTCAAAGCCCAGAAAGTCAATAAGGTCTGGTGTCACCCTAAAAATCTTTGTGAAATGCAGATCGCTGAACTTGATCTTAACAGGAAAATTAAAAAAAAAAAAATTAGAAGGAGGAGAAGGAGAAGTTGGAAAGAATAAAGGAAGGGGCATTCCAGACAAGGAAAACACCACAGAGGAAACTGCTATCCGTTACCATTAAGGTAACCACCACACAGTTTCAGAAGCAATGCCCTACTGACAGGAACCCAAGGCAAGGACCAGCATCCCAGATTTCAGACGTACTGCTTAAATAGAGGAGTTTGAGGCTCCCAGGAAGTATTTAAAAGGGATGCAGCAATGAGAACTAAAAGCAATTTGTGTCTATTTCGTAACCATGCCAAGGTCAAAGAGCAGCCTAGCACCTGAGAAACTGCAAAGTGCAGAGACAAAAGAACAAAGGAGGAAAGCAACATCGTACTGTTTGGCTCCCCAGTCACCACTACAGAGCTGAAGCACATCAACAAAGGAAATGCAGAAGGAAAAGCCAGAAAGGTGAAAGAACAAAGACGGTATTTCCCAGAATGCGCCATCAATAACACAGCGTGCTCTTAGAGATGTGACAGAGACTAAACAACCAGAAAAGGCCAATGAGGGGGCGGAAATCTCAAAGCAAAATCTGAAAAGTCACAGAGGGAGCCTCAACTCAGGGAAGAGAACAAGGCATTAGTAAACCAGGAGGAGAGGTGCCTCTTCTTAAAAAATAAAAAGTCAGCTATGAGAAACGAAGAGGAAATGGCAGCAAAGTCGAGAGAAGATTATTTAAATATAGAAACAATCTTCTACTCCGAAGAGAAGAGGGAGAGAGGCTGGTTCATTCATTCGTTTAGTAGGCATTTATAGAGCATAAAACACTCCTGTTGGGGCACCACTGAGCTTGCAGCCCTCCTCAGACTTACATCGCGGGGATGAAAACCAGCACCTACTAAGATCGAGGTACATGAAGACATGGAGAGACACAGAGAACCGAGGCAGAGGCGGAGTATGGTTGATTTATTTGTAAAATCAAAACCAAAGTGAGAGTACGAAATTAGAGTACAATGTGAACCATTTTAAGACAATCACTGTAAGAAGTGGATTACAGAAGGTGACAGTCCATAATTTTAAAACTACAGATTCATTTGGAGTTCACTAGCAATTAGATGACATCAGGTCCATCTCTGATTCAGGACTTTCCCACCACTTCTGGAAAGGGCAAGCAGGAGTAGGCATAAACAAGACAGTGATGACAAGAGGCTTGAGAATTGGCAAAATCACTTGAGAGATAAAGGGAATCCAGGATGCTCCTTTAGACAGCATCACTGTGAATGAGTGACTGTGGCAGAGACCAGTAACTGCCACAGGACACCTTCTCTAACAACAGAATCCTGGGGGGATGGGGGGGTCATTTTGCTTCATTTTTGGTTTTCACTTTGTTTTGCTGTTTTTTGTTTTACTAGGCACATTATTCTCCAGGTGAAAAACTATATTCCCCAGACTCCTTTGTAGCAAAATGTAGTTTTAAGATTAAGTCTGGCCAAGAAGACACATATCAGACCTTTAAAAGTTACTTTTAGGGAGTCTCCTTAAAATGGAAGGGGCTCCATCCTCTCTTTATCTTGCTCCTTCCTGCCATCTGGATCAAGGCTTGAGGAGTTGCTCAGTAAAACTTTATCAGCCACCCAGAGCAATAGCCGTAAGGAGCCAGGGTACCCCAAGACTCCATGAAGCAAACCTTCCATTCCACATACACTTGATTGCCTGCTTACAGACTTCTTTCATGTGAAGAAAACTAAACTTCCATTTTACATCACTATTATTTGGGGTTTCCCTATCCTATAGAGGGAAACTAAATTTTAATTACTGCAATGATCAGTCTGTGCTGAGACAATCAAGATAGGAATTAGAAGAGAATTTTAAAGAGGAACAGGCATGCATCAAAATGTAGGAAGGAAAACTTTTGCCCATTCATTCATTCAACATGGATGGAACATCAACATAAGAAATTCATAGCCTGGGGGGTGCTTGGGTGGCTCAGTCAGTTAAGGGTTCCACTCTTGATTTTGGCTCAGGTCATGATCTCAGGATGGTGATATTCAATCCTCCCCCCTCCAACCCACTGAGGGACTCCTCGCTGGGGAGAAGGGCATCTGCTTGAGATTCTGTCCTTCTCCCCCTCTGCCCCCAACTTGCCTCTCTAATAAATCTTTTTTTTTTTTTTTTAAGTCACAACCTGACACATAATAAGGATTCAATAGGATGTTAATGGCAAGAAGTTAGTAATCTGGATAAACCAAATGTCCTTTAACATTTGACAAGGTCTGTACCACTAAAAAAAGGTATTCAACAATATGATCTGTATATGTATATGAATGAATGAAACTACCTTCTGTCACAGATTCTTTGATATGTAAACTCAGCATTTTTGTGGCTCAAAGAGCAGTGTGATGAAAGGGAAAGATTTTATTCTCCACATTACTGCTCCTCTAAACCAATACTTTCACTAAGGTGTTATCTTGTGAAGACATTTTTGAAAAGAATGATGCAGTATGAAAACGTATAATACAGTTTTGATTTGCATTTCCCTGATTATTGACATTCAACATCTTTTCATGTACCTGTTGGCCATGCATGTGTCTTCTTTTGAAAAGGTCTATTCAGGGGCACCTGACTGGCTCAGTTGGTAGAATATGTGACTCTTGTCTCAGGAGTCTAAGTTTTAGCTCCCTGTTGGGTATAGAGGTTACTTTAAACATAAACTCTAAAAGAAAAAAAAAATAGAAAAAGGTCTTCTGCCCATTTCTTCATTGGATTTTATTTTTTTAAGCTATTGAATTGTACAAATTCTTTGTATATTTTGATTAGTCTCTTATCAAATACATGATTTGCAATTGCTTTCTCCCATTCAGTAGGTTGTCTTTTCGTTTTGGTGATGTAATCCTTTGCTGCACTGAAACTTTCAAGACTGATCTCCCAACTCATGCTTCTGGTATCAGATTCAAAAATCATCACCAAGACCTATGTCAAGGAGTTTACTGCCCAAGTTTTCTTCTAGGAGTTTCATGGTTTCAGGGCTTATGTTCAAGTCTCTAATCTATTTTGAGTTTATTTTTTGTGTATGGTGTATGATAAGTGATCAAGTGTTATTGTTTTGTTTATGGATGTCCAATTTTCCCAACACCATTTATTAAAGAGACTGTCTTTTCCCCATCTGTATATTCATGGCTCCTTTGTCATCAATTAATGACCAGGTATGTATGGATTTATTTCTGAGTTCCCGAGTGTGTTCTGTTGACTTATGTGTCTGTTTTTATGCCAATACTGTTTTAATTACCATAGCTCTATAATATATTTTGAAATCAGAGATTGTGATGCATCCAGCTTTGTTCTTTATCAAGATTGCTTTGGCTATGTGGGGTCTTTTGTGCTTCTGCAAAATTTAGGATTGTCTGTTCTATTTCTGTGAAAAACACCTTCCCCCTTTGGAATTTTGATAGGGATTGAATTAAATCTGTATATTCCTTTGAATAGTATGGACATTTTAACAATATTAACTCTTCTAGTCCATAAGCATTGAGTATCTTTTGTCTTTAATTTCTTTCATCAATGTCTTATAGTTCTCAACATATAGATCTTTTACTTTCTTGGTTAAATTTATTCCTAGATACTTTATTTTTAATGAAATTGTCAATGAGATTATTCTCTGAATTTCTGATAAGTCATTATTAGTGTATTTAAATGAAACAATTTTTGTGTACTGATTTTTTATCCTGCAACTTTACTGAATTCATTAGTCCTAACAGTTTTTTGGTGGAGTCTTTATGGTTTTCTATATATAATATCATGCCATTTGCAAATTTTGACAATTTTACTTCTTCCTTTCCAACTTGGAGGCCTTTATTTCTTTTTCAAGAAGCTTAACTGCCATGTCTAGAACTTTCAGTATTATGTTGAATGTTAAGGGTCAATAATGGGCACCCCTGTCTCGTTCCTGACCTTAGAGGAAAAGGCTTCAGCTTTTCACAGTTGCGGGTGGTGTTGTCACATACTGCCTTTATTACGTTGAAGTATGTTTCCTTCATACCCACTTTGAGTTTTTATATAAATGGATGTTAAATTTTGTCAAATCATTTTTCTTCATCTTTTTGAGATGTTCTTGGGATTTTTATCCTTCATTTTGTTAATATGGTGTGTCACATTGACCGACCTATGGATGAACCACCCTTGTATTTCTGGAATAAATCCCACTTGATCACGTGTATGATCCTTTAATATATGGTTGAATTCAATGTGCTAATATTTTATTGAGGATTTTTATATCTATGTTTGTTTATTAGGGATAGTTAGCCTATAATATTCCTTTCTTGTGGCATCCTTGTGTTTTTGGTATTAGGGTAATGCTGGCCTTGTAAAATGACTTTGGAAGAATTCCCTCCTCTTCTATTTTCACTAAGATTTTTAGAAGGATTGATATTAACTTTCTTTGATTGTTTTTGTAGAACTTAACCTGTGAAGCCATTCTGGTCTTGGACTTTTGTTTGCTGGGAGGTTTTTGATTACTGAGTCAATCTTCTTACTAGTAATTGACTGGGTAATGATGAAATACAAAATGTGAACCAATCTTGGTAGGTTTTATGTTTCTAGGAATTTACCTATTCTTTTAGGTTGTTCCATTTGTTGGAATATATTAGTCTCTTATCCTTTGTATATCCTTGTGTGTTTCTGTGGTACCAGCTGTAACATCTTCTCTTTCATTTCTGATTTTATTTGAATCCTTTTTTCCCTTGGTGAGTCTATCTAAAGGTTTATCGATTGTGTTTATCTTTTCAAAGAATGAGCTCTTTCATTCATCTTTTCTGTTGTCTTTTTTAGTCTCCATTTCATTTATTTCTGTTCTAGGCTTTAATTCCTTCCTTCTGCTAACCTTGGGTTTCATTTTTTTCTTCTTTTTCTAGTTTTTTGAGGTGTAATTAGGTTGTTTGAGATTTTGTTTCTTGAGGTAGGCATTCATCATTATGAACTTCCCTCTGTGAACTGCTTTTCCCGCATAGATTTTGGTATGTTACATTTCCATTTTCACATGTCTCAAGGTGTTTCTCTTTTGATTTCTTTGACTCACTGGTTGTTCAGCAGCATGTAAATCTCTATACATTTGTGAAATTTTTCAGTTTTCTTCATGTAATTTCTCATTTGATACCACTGTGGTCAGAAAAGCAACTTCATATAATTTCAAGCATTTTAAATTTATTAAGGCTGGTTTTATGACCTAACACACGAATTACCTTGGAAAATGTTTCATATATATTTGAGGAAAATGTGTATTCTGTTGCTTTTGCATAAAACATTCTACACATATATGTTAAGTACAGCTAACATGTCCTTCAAAGCCAGTGTTTCCTTACTGATTTTCTGCTGGATGATCTATCCATTGATATAAGTGGGGTACTAAATTCCCCAGCTTTTATTGTACTGCTGTCTATTTCTAACTTTGGTTCTGTTAATATACATACAGAGGTAGAGCCTATGCATATCTCTAAATCAATTATTTCAAAAATCCAGTCTTACAGCTCAGGTGTAAAAGTTTGTCTTGTTTTCATTGAAAAAGAAACTAAGACTTAATGATATTTAACATGTAGAAGAGCACACCAGCGCCTCACCTGTCCCTGCAGGAAAGGATCATGAATTATCTGTTATAAATGAAATTCCCTAACGAAAAAGTGTTAGCTCCACACAAAGGCATAAGCAGTGCACTTACTTCTCTCTCAATATATTATGAATGATGCACTTTACCTGTGCCCAATAAAGTAAAATGACACATTTTTACATGAACTCATCTTCACAAATCGCTGAGTAGCTTAAAAATATTCTTCAACACATACTGAAGATAATACGAATTCCACAAAGGCATAACTGTACATGAAAATGACAGAACTAATCATTCCTACTTCCTAAAACTAGCTCTTAAGTTTCAAATACAATCTTACCAGTTTAGGGAGGCCCTGGTGGGGGAAGGGAGGGCGGGAGGCAAAAGGGGAAACAGGGAAAGAATGACCGGAAAAGGAAGGAAGGAGAGAAAGAAAAGAGGATGACAGTAAGATATAAACTTTCGATTTACATCAATTATCATAAATGAATTAATCTACCTTTAAGTATACAGAGAAGTAGTTACCAACCTGATGTGTACCAGCATCACAGATTTTTTTTTTAAAGCTAATCTCCTGGGGCGCCTAGGTGGCTCAGTGGGTTAAGCCTCTTCCTTTGGCTCAGGTCATGATCTCAGGGTCCTGGGATGGAGCCCCACATCGGGCTCTCTGCTCAGCGGGGAGCCTGCTTCCTCCTCTCACTCTCTGCCTGTCTCTCTGCCTACTTGTGATCTCTGTCAAGTAAATAAATAAAATCTTTTTAAAAAAAAATTAAAAATAAAAAATAAAAAAATAAAAAGCTAATCTCCTTCCCTAGAAATTCTGATTCAACATGCTGGCAGTTGGGCCTGTACAACATGATTTTTTCAGAATCACCGTAACAGAGTCTAACAAATAATCAAAGTTGAGAACCATTTGTATGGTGCCTTAAAATATTAACTAATGGTAGTAGAAAGCTATCATTAATAGCACAATTTTTTTTTTAAAGTAGGCTCCATGCTAGGAAAATATGGGATTTAACTCATGACACTGAGATCAAGACCTGAGCTGAGATCCAGAGTTGACCACTAAAATGACAGCCTCCCAGGTGCCCCAATAGCATCATTATTTTTAAAAACTTCTTATTTCGTATTTATCATACCTTTAATTGCCGTTTTCTGAAATGTTTTATTTCAGATATTGTTTATATCACAATAATTATTTGCAACATTTCAAATACAAATTGGTTTTTTCTTTAACCACTATGGTATGAGATCAAAAAAGAATTGAAGACCAGAACCCTAAATAAAAATACACTGAAATAAAACACAATGTGCAATGGATAAAATTAGCAAAATGCATTAGCAAGTTAGCAACTGTTTAAGGATCGATCTCGGTTTTTAAAAATTTACTGGAATCAGATAAAATTGATTATTAGACAAAACACATGCCAGTCATTATATGTAACAGCTATGTTTCACAGGACTAAGGACCACTACTACAAATCTCATCCCTAAAAGTATTTCAGTTAAACAATAGAAACTCTAGGGGTGCCTGGGTGGCTCTGTTGTTGGGTGTCTGCCTTCAGCTCAGGTCATGATCCAAGGGTCCTGGGACTGAGCCCCGCATCGGGCTCCCTGCTCCACATGAAGCCTGCTTTTCCCTCTCCCACTCTCTCTGCTTGCATTCTCTCTCTCGCTGTGTCTCTATCAAATAGTTAATTTAAATATATATATATGTATATATATATATTTAAACAATAAAGACTCTTGGTACTGAATTTCATTTTCACATTGTACATACTTCTATATTTAAGAGCAAGATTTTTTTTTCAAGTGTCCACAGGGAAATCAAAACTGTCAAGCCAATTTGTTGAGGAAATAAATTGCTTGTGGAAAAAGCAGAACTATTAATAAAAGCTCTGAGCAAATATTTCATACCAGTCTATTAAATTCATCGAATTAGCAATAGACTAAGCACCGGTAAGTCATGTATAAGAAGCTGCTTCCAAGAAAGTAAAGAGTAGACATAAACTGATACTTCCTGAGAAATCCCTTGCTCTACCCACCAAGAGTGACCAGTCAATATACCCCAGTTGCACTAGCATAATAATAAATTGTGCCCCCTTCCATAAGCAAAGGGCCCTGGTTGAAGAGTTAAGTTAGATGGTCTTTCTGCCATCTACCTTCACTTCTACCCCCATCTCTTGGTTTCAGTCTTCAGCAAAACTCACTTCAATAAGGTTTTCATCCCACCACCTCCTGGAAATCACTATTGTCTCAGTCATCAGTGACCTTCCATTCTAAAATTCAACAGCTAAATACAGTTTTCCCATTGTGTATATACATACAATAACTCTTTATCCATTCATCCATCAATAGACACTAAGTTACTTCTTGGGTATTATAAATAATGCTGCAACAAACGTGGAGGTGTTTATGTTTTTCTGAATTAGTATTTTTGTTTTTGAATAAATACCCAGAAATGGAATTACTGGGTCATATGGCAGTTCTATTCTTAATTTTGTGAGGAACCTCCATACAACTTTCAATAGTGGCTGCTCCAATGTATACTGCCACCAAGAGTACATGAGGGTTTCCTTTTCTCCATATGACTTGCAGTTGTTCTCTCCCACTCAGTATGTTGTCTTTTCCTTTTGGTGATGCTATTAATTCTAAGAGACTGATGTCCCAACTAATGCTTTGGTATCAGATTCAAAAAAAAAATCATCACCAAGGAGCCCATGTCAAGGAGCTTACTGCCTAGGTTTTCTTTAGGAGTTTTATGGTTTTAGGTCTTACATTTAATCTAATCCGTTCTGAGTTTATTTTTTGTATATGGTGTAAGATAGTGGCCCCTTTTCATTCTTTTGCAGGTGGCTGTACAATTTTCCCAACACTATTTATTGAAGAGACTGTCCGTCTCCCATTTTATATTTATGGCTTGTCATGAATTAATTGACTACATAAGCATAGGTTTATTTCTGGGTTCCTTATTCTTCCCATTGATCCTTGTGTCTGGTTTTATGCTAATACCATATCGTTTTGATTACTAAAGCTTTCCAATATAATTTGAAATCAGGGAATGTGATCCCTCATGCTTTTTCTTTCTTAAGATTACTTTCACTATTCAGGGTCTTCCCTGGTTCCATATAAGTTTTGGTTTGTTGTTTCTATTTCTGTGAAAAATGCCACTGGAATTTTGAAAGGGATGATTGCATTAAATTTGTATGTTCTCCTGGGTAGTATAAGAATTTTAACAATATTAATTCTTCTAACCCATAAACATGAAGTATCTTTCCATTCGTGTCTTCCCCACTTTCTTTCATCACAGTGCTATAGTTTTCAGTGCACATGTCTTTTACCTCCTTGGTTAAATTTATTCCTGGGCATTTTATTCCTCTTGATGCAATTGTAAATGGAACTATTTTAATATCTCTGATAGTTCATTATTAGGGGGAAAACAATTTTTGTGTGTTGATTTTGTATCTTACAAATTTATTGAATTTATTAATTCTAATAGTTTTTGATGGAGTGTTTAGGCTTTTATATACATAATATGTCATTTGGAAATTGTGACAGTTTTACAGTGGCCTTTCCAATTTGGGATCCCTTTTATATATTTTTCTTGCTTAATTGCTCTGGCCAGCACTCCAATACCAAGAATAAATGGTATCTTGATCATTATAAATTAAGAAAAATCTGAAACAACTGGAAATGCTCTGCAGAAATGCAACTAAATAAAGAAATTGGAAATATTTTTTTCATGTGATTAGATTAAGGCTCTTCAAGTTAAATGGAGGTTTATACTTAATACCTATTTAGGGAATTAAAAATCCACATATTACACCGAGAACCCTATAAACCTTGTTCTATATCTAGTTATTATCTCTCAACCTTCAGGTTAAAAGTATATTTAGATCTGAAATGTTTAAATCAGTTTCTGTGAAGAGCATTGCATCCCACAATGCAACCAAAATGGTTCTGTCCAAGTTTGAGGATCCTCATTTTGTAAACTATGTCCCTAAAAACAAAATGCTCCTGGGCGCCTGGGTGGCTCAGTGGGTTGGGCCGCTGCCTTCGGCTCGGGTCGTGATCTCAGAGTCCTGGGATCAAGCCCCGCATGGGGCTCTCTGCTCGGCGGAGAGCCTGCTTCCTCCTCTCTCTGCCTGCCTCTCTGCCTGCTTGTGATCTCTCTGTCAAATAAATAAAGTCTTTTAAAAAAAATAAAAAATAAAAACAAAATGCTCCTGATAAATTCTCCCTGGAATCCACTATGCCAGAAAAGCATTTTATACCTTGTAAGCCTCTATTGCGTAAGTAGGGGGAACCGAAAGGGGAAATTAAGTCTAAAAATCTTGAAGCTTCTAGACATAAAAAAGGCCATACCAAGAAATATATTTTTTCACTCTTGCAAAGATTAGTCATATACTTGTTCCCAAAAAACATTCTCACTGTAACCCAAATGAAGGAAGGAGAGTTCTTCATGTTGGAATATTGATGGCTTTCAAGTTGCTGACAAAATTCAAAGCTGCTCCATCAACTGTCCTTTGCCCTGCTGACCTGGGCCGCAGTAAACTGTGTTTCCCGTCAATCAATAAATCAATCACTTCCTAGCACACTGTAGATGTAGTGTCATAACCTCAAGGGTTCATCATGAAATACTAAAAAATTATAGTCCCTCTCACTGGTTTTGACAGGTTGACAGCTAGTCCAGGACAACACTCACACCTGAAAAGTCAATTCATAACATTTTCTGAAGGCAGAATCCATTTAAGTTTGGCACATGCTTCTAAAACAGAAGGCCTACCTTTTATCCCTAGGTACTCCTGCAAACTCAACTATTTCTAATTATCTCAAAAAGCACAGAATCCCTTTAACTGGCCATCAAAGAAGGCCAACAAGGTTCAACATGCCAATAAATACTCCCTTTCTTAATATCTTTTCTAGATTTTCTATTTGGACCTGATTAGGTACCATGAGAACTGCTTGGGGGAGAGGGGGCTTCATAGGTAGCAATATTATAAATAATGACAATATAGAGAACTTTTAATATTCCTTTCACAGGATTTCTGACTCAAAAGAATACCGATATTTATAATCAAAATAAGTCCAAATTAAGCTAAATTTGTATGTATTCAAACCACAGTCTGATATTCTCGGAGGCCTCTATCTGCAGAGAGAACAAATGACATTTATTTGAAGTTTCAGAGTTTACTAGACACGTAATCAATGTCCTTCTCAAATCGACAGTGATTACATAGCACACAATCGAGCCACCAAAGCACTTCTGAATAAGTCTTTTTGTTCACTCTTTATTAAAAAAATAAATGGAAGAAATAGATTTTAATTTCAGAGAACCATGTACCATGAAGTAATTCTGATTACAACACACACACAGTCCATATCAGGAGGCAAAACCGCCCTGGAAGAAATCTTACTAAACTCAAGGTAAATAAACACTTTTAGCTCATAAGCGCTGTGTATTTAAAGAGTTCAAGAGAACTTCTATCAGTAGGCAGAGCTTTGACAACAAATGACTTGCACCAGGACAAGGATAAACATTATCACATGTTAACAACTAATAATTTCAGTGGCCCTTATGCAGGGTTCAGGTAAACACCACAGGTTTCTCAACTTCCAGCTTTGTCTTTTCGTAGAAACGATCTATACACAAAATAGTCTATAAACAAGGCTATCCAAAGGTTTGCTTTTGTTTTTAATTAAAAAAAAGAACAGAAACAGGGCATTAGCATAGGTTTATGCTATGTCCCACACAGTGGGACAGCTCTGTATCCTTTAGTACCAAACATTCTCCAACATAAAAGCAGAAAAAGCCAGGTGCTATGAAGGAATGAATGAATGAATATGTGCTACAACTATTTGTGTGAGTGTTTTATCAAGAAAATAGATACATTTTGGGGGCACCTGGGTGGCTCAGTCATTAAGCATCTGCCTTCAGCTCAGGTCAGGATCCCAGAGTCCTGGGATCGAGCCCCGCATCAGGCTCCCTGTTCAGCAGGAAGCCTGCTTCTCCCACTCCCACTCCCCCTGCTTGTGTTCCCTCTCTCGCTGTGTCTCTCTCTGTCAAATAAGTAAGTACAATCTTTAAAAAAAAAAAAAAAAGAAAAAGAAAATACATACATTTTTGCAAACGCCAAGTGCATCTATCAAAAAGGAAAGGTGTTACAAAACAAAAATAGAAGAGAGCATTAATTTTATCTGTTAATTTTTTGTATCTTATGATTCTAGCACCCTGTGCTTATAAGATTAAAAAAAAAGTGAAATAAAATTTTAACCAATGGAACAAAAAGAACATGCCAGGCAATATCCCCCCCTTTCCCAAAGATGCTGGCCAACAATCATTGACCACCACACTGGAATATAATGAAGAATTACTAAAATAGTACATTATTTGAATTTTAGAGTAAAAAATGAAAAGATTATTTGTGGACCACTATCTAGCAATCTTTCCTCCCCAAATTACCAAGTAATTTATACTACTAAACTGAGAGTTTTTAAGTGCTTAGTAAGAAGCTGGGGAAGGTGACTTAACAACCAGATTCTGAGGACAGCGAATAAAGATGCAACTCACTCTACTTTATAAAACAGAACATAGGGGGTTTACCCCCTCAGCACTGAAATATGTCATTGAAAACTCGGGAAATATTTGTTCTTCAAAGCTTAGGGTAAGATTTTTATATATCAGTGTTACATTTAAGAATGTACCCAAGTCCTAATTCTGTTAGTATTTTCCTACTGTTCTCACAAAGAACTGTTCAAAAGTTAGGCAGCAGTAAAGGAAACCTCACTGAAAATGGAGTGAGGAGCCCTGCAGGGGGCGCTCTCATGCACGTGTGCTCGCCTTCCCTTCTCCCTCCCACACTCAGCCTGCAATTCCAGCAGAAAGACAGAAGGTTAAGAGTTATTTTACAAGGAAGAGCACTTTTCTCATAGAAATTTTATTTTCCGCCTTTAAGAAAGGTAAGGGAAGATCCCTTCCTGCCCGGCAACAAGGCACTAACCACTCCCTGTCGCCAGCGAGAAACCACAATTTCGAGCTCTTGTTCTTTTCCAATGATATTCCATTCACAATAACTCGACCTGATTTCTTCCTTAAACCTAGTAAAAGCTGACCTTGCCTTTCCCTCTTCAGACTTGCCCACGGTTCACCACAGTTTACTTGTCCCCAATTGCAATTTCTCTGCCACTCCCTGATAAACTCATTCTGCTGGTAAAGTAACTGGCTATTTTATTTTTGAGGTTGACATTTGCCAGAAATGAAAATAGAAAAAGGTGTAATAAGGTAAAAACCAATTACCCTAGGAGAATGAGAACCAAAGGGGGAGAGAGAAATCATTAACTTTTCTTGTATTTGTCTTTATATCATATAAATGCTGAAATCAACTCTGCACTCCATTTAAAAGCCTTCAAGAAGGAGGTTGGGAGGGGGGAATTTGTGAGCAAAAATGGTAGAATAAATCAGATTAAAAACTGAAAACAGGCTGGGATAAACCTCACCATGATAGTTCTGTTCTGTGAGAAAAGAAATTGACAAAGGCAGGTGGGGTGGGGGGAGTAACACCAGCCATCATGTGGGTTAGAAAAAAGCAATCTTTGCATTTTGGTTCATTTACTCACAAACTCATTTAGTATTTGTTTACCAATCTTTATAAAGGATTTTAACAGCATGCACAATGCACTTTTTAAGTCAAGAGCTGCAGCACTTAAATTAGAGCGACCCAGTGGTTCAACAGGGAAGACAATGAGGCCTCCAACTTAGATGAAAACTGAAGATACAGATGGTATAAATGTCCTACCTCATACCATAGAATAAATTCTAGAAGAGTGTATACCATATACACAGTATATATACTTATACATATATATATGGGTTATACATATATAATTATATATGTATATAATATATATGGGTTATACATATATAATTATATAGATAACTACATATAGTTATATAACTATATATATTATATATATGGGTTATACATACATAATTATATATATATAACTATATATATATATACCATTATACCATATATATGGTACCATTATACCATATATATGGGTTATACATATATAATTATATATATATATAAATATATATAGTTTTATATATATATACCATTATACCATATATATATATGGGTTATAATTATATATATATATGTGTAACCCATATATATACGGTATAATGGTATCTGACTATATATGGTATATACATCTATATATATGATATACTTAAATATAGCTATAAAATTATAAAACTGAAGAAATTTATCTGAAGATCAAGTGAAGAAAAATTTTCTAGGCAAGTGTGCAAAGCAAGAAAGCATAACCGAGGGGTGTCCGGGTGGCACAGTTGAGTAAGTGTCCAACAGTCCAACTCTTGGTTTTGGCTCAGGTGGGATCTCAGGGTCATGAGATCGGGCCCATGTCAGGCTCTGTGCTCAGTGCGGAGTTTGCTTAGGACTCTCTTTCACTCTCAAATAAGTAAATAAATGAGAAAAGAAGGAAGGAAGGAAGGAGGGAAAGAAAGAAAAAGAAAAGAAAGGAAAAAGAAAAGAAATGAAATTAACCAAAAATACTGCTTTCATTACTAGGCTCAGGTTCTGAAGGCGAGGCTCTGTGCTCATTTCCAGATCTCCTACATCAAGCAAAATGCCTGGCACACAGAGGTGTTCAGGAACACTGACCAAATGTATTAGTGACTGAAGAGCATATCCTGTTTTGTCAGCAACTTCATTGGGCCCTAGGTTTTCCAGTTACCATCTCAACTCCTCCTGGGTTCTAGTCTACTGGCCTGGTCAAGACTGGTTCCCTATTCTGTAGACACACCAGGCAACTCCACAGATCTCACGCCTTTGTTCGTGGATTTCCTTTGGCCTTACACGCTCTTCAGAATAACGCAGTAATTACGAACACTGACTCTGGGATCCCACAGATCCTACTTCAAATCCCAGGTTTGTCATTTATTATATGTGTGACTTTGAGGTATTTGAGAAATTTAACATGTCTCAGTCCACAAAGTGTAGGCTGTAATAATGGGAGATTCAGTGAAAAAACACATATGAAGAGCGTTGTATGGTGTCTGAAAAAAATAAATCAATACTCAAACATAATTGTCTGCTCTAATAAAGACCTAACTTACTTTTCAAAACCTAAAGCAAATATTTTACTCCTTTTCCCTACCTCTCACTCTCTTTTCCGCCAGTAATTATTCTCATCTTTAAACCATACTATTTAATTCTTTTCACTATTAATAGTTATACAATAACAGGTTATACACTTCAGGCATGTCAAAAAAAAACTTACTTATCCCTTTTATTTTCAAAATTGAGCATAGATCCTGGCACTAAGAAATCTTGAAATTAACTGTTTTGTAATATGAACTTTAAAAAAAAATCATCGTGTTGTTTCCTGTATCCCTAAAGAGTCACCCCTAGAACTCAACACATGCACACATGTTCACAAACTTACTCAATTTTAGAGCGTTCTAATTTTCCATTACTCTTTAAGACTTTCTAGGTCTTAGAAAATTGCTTCTAGTAACATCATAACCTATATGAACAGAAATACAAATCTCAGAATTGTCTTTTAATGTAAAGAAATACCATTAAAAGGCTCAATATAGGTGTCCCTCACTTAATGAGCCTTATGTTCCAGTTCTAAATCAGCTATAAACTGAATTCTTTTTCTTTCTTTGGCATTCACTATAAAATAAGACATTGGCACTTAAATCTCCAAAGATTTACAGGCCAGTTAATAATCAGTAACGTTCATACTCCAGCTGCCAATGCCAAGCTTCCACATAAACCACACCCACCACAACTGCTCCACCCACACATATATCTGGAAATGATGTGGGCCAAAAGGAGGAAATGAACCTTTCCCCCTCTTTCCCCTGCCAGAACATAAAAATAATGGTTTTAATATCCCAGGCACATGTCCAAGAAACCAGTTATAATTTTTCCTTTCTAGGCCTTTAAAAAAAGCCTATCGGAATCTAAGGGAATACCAGTGACTTTAGAAGTTGATAAGTATTAGCAAACTTACACCATGAACTAGTAGCCCAAACAGCTAAAGAAGGAGGAAGCCCTGATTTCGAGCACTTGCCAGTTTCCATGCTGCAAATGGTTGTGGCCATTTTACAACCTAACAAGTGCCTTGCAAATTTCCTGAGTACTTAGTAAGCAGCTGGAGACCCTCTCTTGCAATCACTGCTCTTGAAAAAGAACGATGCTTTGAATCCCTAGATTTCTGGTAACCTTAAAAGACAAAGTATGTCGAGTCAGCTTTATATAAATTCAACGAACTGCAGTCACCAACTGGTTTGTACTACTTTATCTCAGTCTCAGCATAAATAAAACCTTTAAAAAAGAAAAAAATAAAATTCCCTATTTCTTGACGGTAAATAAAAAAAATTTAATGTCCTACATCTAACCTGGAAGGAATTTTAACACCTCATGAGTTTAATACTTCTTCTATCATAACAGAGAGACACAGAATGAAATGTTTCAGTAAACAGAAAGTAATTTTGTACCAAAGGGGGGGAGGGAACAACCATAATCAAACTGGTTTTTGTTTCGTTTTACTTGCCAGAAAAAGCTCTACTGACTGCTTTCAGTTGTGACGCCTAATTCCAGTGACTAATTTTTGTAGTATATCTGGAATCTTTCACTGTTTTATCTAATCAATGATTTAATTCAACCTCTCCTATATAAGAAAAATAACCACAAGTGCCACTGTAGTTTTAGTTACTCACCAGTTATGCCTAAACACTTTCTACATGCCTACAACTGTTCTAGGTATAAGGGATACAGCAGTGAAAATTCTGCCTCGTGGACTTTACGCTCCTCACAAGAAGACAGAAAAATATACAAAATAAGTAAAATACATAGAATGTTAATACTGAATACTAAGGAGACAAATAAGTCCACGAAGTAGAAAAGGAAAAGGGCAGCTCACTACAGAAGATCTAGACTCTGAGGAGGGGAAATGAAAGTAGGAAGTGAGAGATGGGCCCAAGGCTCCCGGTGGGAAAAGGAGCGCCCAGTGCAGAGACTCTCAGGCCACTAGCCCTGAAAGCTCAGGGAAATGTCGGCAAAGTGAATTTGGCCAGAGCTAAATAAGAGAAGGAGGAGTTTAATTTGGGGTTTGAAACGTAGGTTCCTGACCTCATTATTTACACAATTTTTTTTTCATTAAAAGCGATTAAATGGTTAAGCATCTGCCTCTGGCTCAGGTCAGGATCCCAAGGTCCTGCTCAGCAGGGAGTTTCTTCTCACTCTCCTTCCCCCGGCTTGTGTGCACCAGCTCACGCTCTCACTCTCTCACTCTCTCAAATAAACAAAATCTTTTAAAAATATAAATAAATAGAGCAGTTTAATGGAAGTGCAGAGGGAGAGACTCTCAAGCAGATTCTGTGAACATGGAGCCCAACACAGAGCTCGATTTTACAACCCTGAGCCAAAATCACGAGTTAGACGCTTAGCTGACAGAGCCACCCAGGCACCCCTCAAGTGAGGTTCTAAAGTCAACTAATACCTCAATATGCGTCCAAGGTTCTTTTTCGCTCCAAATCACTATACAGGGTGGCCTGTGTTATTTCCAATAAAACATCCTATTATAAAAAGGTCAAACGTGACAAAACGTTTAATTTTAATGAGAAATAGGATTTATCAATTATCCACTTATAATTCTCTTATTTTATCTGTAGGTTATGTTTAGCATCACAAAAGCAGATTATATAATCTGGTGGGTTCTCAGATTCTTCATCTAGTCCCCTGAAAAACTGACATGACTGGAGCCATTCTCAAAGGGAGCCGAAGTGGCCCTTGGAGAGAAACCACCTTACCAGCCTTTATTTACACTGGGCCGAAACCTGTGGACTGGGCAAAATGACAACTGTTTGAGAAGTCAGCAAAACAGACACATGATCACAATACTGACAGGGACTTTCTGAAGATAAAAATCAGTAGTCACCCAACACATAACCCCAAGCAGCTTAGCTGGTTATACCACCCACAGAAAACTTCTGTTCTCTTATTTCATGTAATTGCTCCCCCTTCCTTCTCCTCATAAAAACCCCTGGCTTTCACTCTAAAACAGGAACACCCTGATTCTGTGCTCCCCAAATTGCAATTCTCCAAGCCCAAATAAACCCCCATTTGCCTCTCACTGCTGTTTCTCATTTTCAGGCTGACACCCCCATCTCCCAGCTCTGTGGCATTTGTGGATCTCACTGCTCACTTGCACATCTATCGAAAGGCAAATGAAGGAAAGGAGAGCAAATGGAAACCAATCTCTCATTCTGTTCCTTGACGAAGGTCTTAAATCTTTCCTTAGAAGGTATAGATGGCATTACCATATTTCACTGATTTCAAAATAAACATTTTTGCACATTTTAACATCTCTAACACACATTTTAGGAGGCAACAAAATGTACTGTAGAATCAGCGACATCTTAGCACTGTGTCAGAGTGTAACTGGCATTTTTTTCCTTCTTTAGTTGTCAATAAAACGATTTCTCTCAAAGACATCATCAATGCAATCAAAACCAGTATTTAAGCAAGTCTTGCTATTTCTTTATATCAATACCATGAATATTTGTGAATGTAATAAGGCTTCTAAATAAATCAGATTACAGTTTGTGGAATCAAGATGTCAGAATAAAACATAGTAGGTATTAATCAGCAATGATCATAATATTCTCTGCTTTTCTAACTGAAACAAATCTTTATATTTAAAAGTGATTATTTCCTGTGATGCCATTAGGGACCAATGATACCAAGAAGCACGTTAATGTTTTACAGTGAATGAAGAAATTAAGTCTCAAAATAAACAGTCGAAAGAACAACAGATTAAATAAAACAAACCAACTTGCCAAGTACAAAGAGATCCCACATTTAAGGGGAATCATAACCCCTCTCTGCCCTGAGGTGGGGGTGTTAGTCACAAAACTTGTTCCAGCACTCCTGAAGGTTAGCAATAGTGCCCCAGGTGGAAGAGGTACAGCACTCCTTGCAGAAAAAAATGCCAAATGCAAAAAGGGTCGGACACACACACACACCCCCAGCAATACTATGAACAGGAAAAAGCAGAGTTGAAGAAGGTCATTAGACTGAGGCAGCTCTAATGAATGACTTGCTAGTATACATAAGGAAATGAAAGCCTAAGCCAGACTCAACTTCTAAGGCACTGACACCTGAGTAAATGAAATTTAAGAACAACTAATCATAAACACCTAACCCAGCTTTCCCATATGAGGCAACCACTTAAGCTGTGGTGATTCAAGTCATTTCCTTGCCTTGCTTCCATGGCTGCCCTCTAAAAGCTTTGCCCCTAGCCCCTTGCAGCAGAACACTGCTAACTACCTCAGTCTGTGGCTGCCTGATTCAAGGAGATATTTGCTTCAATACACTTTTGAAATATTTTAATGTGCCTTAGTTTATCTTTCAACAAAGATAATGGCCACAGAAAAACCCAGAGACAGAGGTACTAGGCACACAGTAAAATATGTTTTAGGCCATTTTAAGTAATGATCACCACCTTCCCCTTACCATTAATTTCAGCTGAAGATTCTGAAGACTCAAAAAATGAGTGGTTTTAAAAATCTCCATTCTGATATGGCTATTATTGGCCTTACTGCTTAGAGCAATGTCAAGGTGTTCCAGATAGCTATAAGCCAATGAATGTCTTCTTTAGATTTGACACACTAAAATTAAAATGAAATAGCTCTTAACATTATTTCTGCTAATCAATTCATGTTCCTCACCATTATGATTCAGCAGGTAGGGCTTCTGAAATTACAGAGTGCTCAAAAAGCTAAAAAGAATGTGAATAAGATTATGAGTGAAATCTAAAGAAGACAGGTTAAATCTGCTCCCAAGTATATAAAAGCCCAAGAATTTATCCCATCAGCATGTGAATAATAGGTGCCAGCACAGCAAACTGTCATCTGGAAGTCTTGGCAGTTCCTCTCTTTGAGCACGGATATGGCAGGAGCCATAAGGTAGGGCTGTGTGAGGAGATAATTAGAGCTCTCATTTCCCAGAGTATTGTCAGCCTCGAAAGAATAATAAGGTGCTATTATTTTATTATACAGCAAGTTATACTGTTACACAGACTGTTATACAAGAAGGTAACATTTACGGAATGCTTACTATGTATCAAGTACTAGAGATTCTCCCCAATGAGGAAGAAGCTTTAGGAGGACGTGAATCTCTTACTGTTCCATGCTGGATCCATGGTGCCTGGCCCAGAGGAGACACTTCATACGTATTCACTGAATACGGAATAAAAAGGAAAATGCAAGTTGGAAATCAAAGTATTTCATATGTACCACTTAATCCCTGTAAATTCTATTACTTTTCCCATTTTGTCAAAGGAAAAATTAAGAGTTGAAAAAGAAAGTAACTTGCCAAGTGGCAGAATAAGGCCTGTCCTTCACACGGAAGCCTCAGTGGTAACCTCTAAGCTGCCCCTTCCATACCTATATTGATTTCCTACATATGACAAGACTTCATACAAATCCCAAGCGGTCTGAGGCCCGGAGTGTGATTTAGAAAAACAAAAACAAAAACAAACTCAGGAAAGGCTCAGTGGAAGATACTCAGTAACCCATCAACAACCACGGAGTTTCCAAGAGTAAGAGGCTGTTTAAGAACTTTCAAAGAAGCCACAACAGATGAGAAAAATTAAGGGAATTCCAAGGATAAAGGACAATTTTGGTGGAGATTTCAGCATTTAAAAGTCCTATTGTTTTGGGGCACCTGGGTGGCTCAGTAGGTTAAAGCCTCTGCCTTCAGCTCAGATCACGATCCCAGGGTCCTGGGATTGAGCCCCGCATCGGGCTCTCTGCTCAGCCAGGAGCCTGCTTCCCCCTCTCTCTCACTGCCTGCCTCTCTGCCTACTTGTGATCTCTGTCAAATAAATAAATACAATCTTTAAAAAAAAAAAAAAATCCTGTTGTTTGAATGTTTGGAATTTTCCTGAATACTAATGTAAGTAAAGTTTCTTTTTTATACTACTATTCTTCCTTCTATCAGTCTTTTACAAATGTTTCCCAGGAGTACCTGGCTGGCTCATTTGGGAGAGAATGCAATGCTTGATCTCGGGGTCATGTCTTTGAGCCCCACATTGCGCACAGAGATTACTTATTTAAAGAAAGGGTTTTTTTATTATTTGTTTCCCAAATTATATATAATGAATGTATTGATTTTTTTTTAAGTAATATCTGTTTGTCAAATCTAAGCCAGAACTTACCAGAATGTTTCCAAGACTGATTTTTCATACAACTAGGTCATGACTGTCACTTCGCTGACACTGAATGAAAGGTACCATTCCAATTTCAGGAAGGTTAAAATGTGACAGAAAAAATTTATACCTCTTTAGAATCCATCGAAAAGCAGAAACAGCTAGACACCGTGCAAGTGTGAAAGTTTCTTTCTTTTTTTTTTTTTTTAAGATTTTATTTATTTGACAGACAGAGATCACAAGTAGGCAGAGAGGCAGTCAGAGAGAGAGGAGGAAGCAGGCTCCCTGCCGAGCAGAGAGCCCGATGCGGGCCTCGATCTCAGGACCCTGGGACCCTGACCTGAGCTGAAGGCAGAGGCTTTAACCCACTGAGCCACCCAGGCGCCCCAAGTGTGAAAGTTTCTTAACAAAAGAATCTTATGCCTCCTCGAAAGGGCCTTAACACGAAACAAAAAGTAGCAGTTCAGTAAGTACCAACGAAAAATACACAGAACAATTAGTGTTTTCCTTTGAAATTCTGTATATGCAGAGAACTTTTTTTTAATTTTTTTATTTTTTTAAATTTATTTAATTGATGGAGAGAGAGGCACACAGTGAGAGAATACAAGCAGGGGGAGTGGGAGAGGGAGAAGCAGGCTTCCTGCCGAGCAGGGAGCCTGAGCAGGATCCCAGGACCCTGGGATCATGACCTGAGCAGAAGGCAACCGCTTAACAACTGAGCCACCCAGGCGCCCCAACAGAGAACTACTTTTTTTAAAAAATAATCTAGGGCCACCACTGGGTGGCTCAGTCTGTTAAGCATCCGAATCAATTTTGGCTCTGGTCATGATTTCAGCTCAGGTCATGATCTCAGTCAGGGCCGTGAGACTGAGCCCCGGTGGGCTCTGCACTCAGCATGAGTCTGCTTGGGATTTTCCCAACCCCTCACCCCTCCCCTGCCTATGAATGAATGAATGAATGAATGAATGAATGAATAAATAAATAAATAAAACAAACTTTGAATAATGTGAAATAATATCTAAGGTAAAACTTTCAACAGAAAGGTACTAAAACATTGCCTTAAAACAAAAGAACAGATAATCTGGAAAAATGGATCATTTCCAAACCCTTGGGTTTGTTAACATTTCATGAGAGACTGCATATTTAAAGTTAAAAAAAAAAAAAACTGGAAAGAATGCATGGGAGGTTAAGGATTATATCACACGAAGATAGGACTTAGTACATGAAGGCTCCTACAGACGCTGAAAGGTTTGCAAGAAAAACAAAAATAATTTTTACTTCAAGGAGTACTGAGCAGATACTCATTGTAGGTAACTAGAATTGTCATGGTTATTGTTGATTTTTCATACTATAGTTCATTTATATACTGTATTCTATACTGTATCACACACATGGCCAAATTATTCTTAATACACATTGGATCTAAAACCACCAGTGAACAAAATACAGCTAATATAAAGCTTTAAGTCGAATTTGGTGTTCTTCAAATGCAAATTATATATAAATGGTATCCGATTAAACTGAAGTTGAGTTTATAAGAACTCTAAGTCGTCAAACAAGAAAATAAGAAGAGTCTCAGACGCAAATGGTACACTGCCTATGGCTGAGATTCTCACTGCCCAAACTCTACTCAGACTAACTCAATTCTTTTTCTGGCTCCCCCAGACTTTTGGACTTCCATGCTCTTTCCACACTGCCCAATTTTAGCAAGAATCCTACTGAGTCAGTTTAAACAGAACTGCCCCCCCCCACCGACCAGCCCCACCATACCCTCAATATCTGATCACCTTCCAGACCAGATCATATCCATTATCCCCCAGCATCCCCTGGGTTATCATCTTGGCCTGCCTTCAGCAAGAATCCTGTTAGACCATTCAAGCCAGAATCTTCCCACCCTGGATATTTCCTCTCAGAAATTCTCCATCCACTGATCCCCATCCTGCTCCTTAACTACAAATTCCCACCCACTCCTGCTGTATTCGGAGCTGCATCAGTCTCCCACACTAAGACCCCATTAAAGTGGTCCCTGCACCAACAGCCATGGCCCCTCCCTTGAATAAAGACTTATTGTGCTTTAATGAAGGTCACTGAATAATTTTTTCCTTTAAGAGTTAGAGTATTTTTCTTCAACACCTATTAGACATGAGGAAGAAAGTAAAAATAAAATATCCTAGAGGCACCTGGGTGGCTCGGGACATGATCCCAGGATTCAGGAATTGAGCCCCGCATCAGGCTCCCTGCTCTTGGGGGTGGGGGGTGTCCTGCTTCTCTCTCTCTCTCTGCTGCTCCCCTGCTTGTGCTCTCTCACTCTGTCAAATAATAAAATCTTTAAAAAATAAAATGTAAGAAGTAAAAAATCCTAAAATAGTGGTAGGGTTATACATGGCAAGACTTCCTCACTTTTCTATACAACTTTATTATAGAGTGAAAAACAAAATTAGAAAACCAAGAATCAAGCAGAAGACAAGCACATAAGTTTGTGGTCAGATTTTTTTTTTACCCTGAAAAAAAATGGGAAACACCTACAAAAGACTTTGATAAAACTATATGTAAAGAAAGTCCAAGTGCATCAGGATAAATCTGGGGTGGTATCTATGGGAGGGAAGTCAGACAGACTGATTAGGCCAAATGGCAAACAGACTAAATGGAACAAAAAGAAAAGCTATGTGCAGGACTATCCCCAGGTTAAATATATTATTTCGCAGCACAGTGGGGCAGGCCAGGGAGAGGAGGAAAACAGGAACTGATAAACATCTATATTAGGACCCAGGAAGCAACATAAAAGAAATCATAGACCTAATCTTTTCAAGATTTATTTATTGGGCAGCAGGGGAGAGGGACAGGAGGAGAAGGGGTAGAGGAAAGGGGAGAAAGTCTCAAGCAGTCTCCACAGTGGGCTTGGAGCCCGACGTGGGCTTGACCTCATGACCTGAGCCAAAACCAAGAGTCAGGACATTTAACTGACTGCACCACCCAGGCAACCCAGTCATAGATCTAATCTTTGCTACCAAATAGGAAAGTCTCCTGAGCACAAATATACTCTGACCCCAAACAATATAATGGATTTACCTGTTATAACCCTCCTACACACTCTCATTAATTCTTGGTAGAGCAAGGTGAAGTAGACCAAGAAGTAATATTGGACTTGAGTTCCATTTCACCATCATTACCTGGACATGGGCTCCATAAGGTCTGGAAGATAATTCTACCTGCAGCACGCAATAGAAAACTCAATATGTACCTGTAGCTTTTTAAAAAAGTCAGTTTCCGGGCCTCAATTTTCTCATATCTATTTATATAACCACATTTTCTTGTAGTTGGCATTTTTATGAGCTTGACATAGTTACTACAGATAGAAACATTGTATCTGCTCTCAAATATACCAGAATTTAGCAGAAGACATATGATTAACATAAGGTTAACTGAGAAAGTAAAGTATAAGAATGAACCTAGGATTAGCATTTGTGCACTCAGGGCCAAGGTTATTCTGAAAATTTTCATCAAAAGTATTAATCTGAAGAATTAATCCGTATCCATTTGTCAAACTGTCTGGAATTAAAAATTATATCTGCATGGAATTATAAAACTGATTTCAAACTTAAAACTATATTGTCTGAAACAATTAGATAAAAATGGGAAGATCCCATGTATCTGAATCACATCCTAGGCCCTAAAACATCCCTGTTGGCAATAAAAACTCGTGTGTCCCCTAAAAGGTATTAATTTCTAATCACAAGGCCTGAATTTCTGACAATTTCCTTCAGGGAAGAACCCGTATAGATATATAAGCCCATACAACCATAAAGGAAACCCACACTTGCCTAGACCAATCAAGATCTTTCATTGCTAAATGAAAAAGTTCAGAGATACCTAAGGATAAATATTAAAGAAAAAGAGCAGGGAATTAGAGAACTCCCACCTTGAGGTGATTGCAGGGATCAAAAGAACTTCCTTAAGGATGATCTTCAGAGATCTGAGGATACTATGAGGATGAGTGTAACAATGGAAGGAAGGAAGGAAAGTCTTGCAGGAGGGAGGAGTGCGGAGGGACAAGCAGAAATTATAATTATAATGAAAATCAACCCAAGCAATGAATAGAATAGTCACTGGAAAAAAAAAAAAGACTTTCCTATAGATATAAAAGTTATGTTAAGGAAACCTCCAAAAAGAAAAGGAAATATTACAGAGAATACTTATAAGAGAAAAGAGTGTATAAGGAAATCCATTAATAATAAATATAATAAAGAGAAAACACAACTCAAGGTTTTCCTCTTGAGGAAAATATTACCAAAAAAAAAAAAAAGAAAGAAAGAAAAAAGAAATTTAATTCCTTAAGTAAAAATGAAGATTTTTTTTTTTCTTAGCATCTGGTAACGTGTCTCTAATACCTTCTTTGAGAGCAAGTATTTACTCAATTATGTAAGTTACTCTGTTCCAAATTTTTCAGTCGACTGTGAGACTTGGTTCGCTTTTATATTTCATTCATCCTTTTGTTCAAAATTCATGTAAGTAGTTGGCATTTAATAGTGAACACCTATAGTATTTCTTATTTTTGGTGAGGATACTAGAACAAATAAGATTTAGTTTTGTTCTCTGAAGACAAATTTATAATGTGAATCCATGAAATATTGTAAACTATAGAGGGTCTAGTGCTAGTTTCTTCCACTGGCTGGTAAAAAAATTGTTTTCTTTTGCTAAATATTTATCATTTGCTATGTCTCATGGGGCAAACTTGTAAAAACCTGGAATAACAAATTTTAAATAGCAAGATATTTAAATATTCTGTAAATATAAACACTCGAGATTTTTCTAAGAACAATGTAAAGTTTGGAATATAGTAAATTTCTTGGCACTTTTACACTGAATCTTATGGCAAGTTCCCACTGTATAACCGTTATGTGTGTTTTCCTTTCCTTTGTAGGAACAAATGACAAAAGGTCATTAAGAACAGTTTAGAGAAACAAACTAGAATTATTTGCAATTGATCAAAATTGTAGGGATATTTTTCTGATTTTTTAACTGAATAATTAATGCACTTGGAATCAATGTCAAAAGTTATGATCTACTATAGAGTGAGAAAGAAGTCTTTCCAGTCTACTCCCAACCAGTTACCCCTCTCTAGAGTGAACAATTTTACTAATTTCTCAGAACTCCATTTTGAATATTAAATGTGGCTAGTAGGTTTTCTCTAATATTCCTATAACCGAAGAATGTCATGCACTAATAACATTTAGATGACTATCTCAAGGGCACATATGTACAACCATTCATTGTTTATAGGTAACATGTGGTGTTTGAGTGGAGATCACCTCGTGCAACATTCTTGGCCTGGCCCAGAATCACTAGCACACTGCAGAATTCCTTCTATAAGATTCCAGCAAGATGGTCACACTTTGTCTTAAATAAAATATGAATGTCTAACAAATGTGTTGGTTCAATTAGTAAAAGGGAGAAAAACGTCTCTCTTACTCTAAGAAAAACTACCTAGCTGTAACTTTTATTCAGTTTTTACTTGATTGTGTGCTCCAAATAAGGTCATTGAGTCACTGATTTCTCAAGAACACTGTGGATTATGTCCCCTAAAAAAAAAAAAAATGCTAATACACGAAATATGCATACAAATTTGGGAAGAAACTTATTCTTTAAAATATATATGTATTTACTACCTCTTCCTCTTCTCCTCATGAACAATTCAGGTAAGCCTGAACATGGCAGGTGAGCACATATGCAAGAATGTGTTGGGAGGGGGCGGGTTGCGGGGTCAGAGGTGAAGAGGGCAAGCCACCATGAGATGTCAGAGCTCAAAAGGGGGTGAGGGGGAGATAATGCCATTCCCATTAAGCTGGTGTGAGGACTATAATAATGAAGACTTAGCACAAAGTCTACCAAAGTTGGGAATTTTACCTCTTTTGTTCATTGCTATGGCCTCAGGGTATAGAAGGTGACTGCCATGTAATCGATGTTCAGTCATGTTTGAGAACAGAATAATTATCAACAGAAAACTTTACCGAATAACTCATATTACAATAAGAAACATTAAAGGAGTGGGAAAAATCTAGAAGACACAGTGAGTAAAAAAGGAAAATCTGAAGCCAGGGGTTCCTGAAAGCGAAAGGGAAGGAAATCTGAGTATGTATCAATCAAAGCAAGCACACAAAACAGGCGATCCTTTCTCACATCACTTTGAGGTAAAAATACTGAAGTATAAAAATTTAAACAACATAGCTGAATCAAAACTTTGGAAAATTTGAAAAGACAGAAAAGATGTGATTGCATTCCAATAAAACAAATAGAACGCCAAAGTATAAGCACAGTAGAAGGCAACACCATGTCAAGGTAGTATTTACTGTTAGGAGACAATTCTCCACAAGTTGCTTACACTTTTGTCTACCTTCAAGTGAAGCACTGATTGCCTTTGTTTTGGACGATCTTTTTATGGGTATTTGTATAGTCAAGACACTTGGGAGATAGAATGTCTCCCGCTGGAGCACAGCTGGGGACCTTATAGGGGGCTCCCCTACATACTGTAGTTGTTGCTTCCAGATCTGAATGTGTACTAGGAATTACATGTGAAAGGCTTGTACTTCCCTATCCTTAAGGGCTAGAGATTTATCCAGATGAGGAAAAACCTCATGTAAATAACTATCGAACACGCAAATTGCTCCTGCTCCCTCTTCCCTGTAGTGGACCAGCTGGAACAAAATAGTGTCCCAGGCTGAGGCGCCTGGTGGCTCAATTGGTTAAGCGCCTGACTCTTGATTTCAGCTAGAGCCACGATCTCAGGGTCGTGGGAATGAGCCCCATGTTGGGCTCCATGCTCAGAATGGAGACTGCTTGAAATTCTCTCTGCCCCTCCCACTCCCCATGCTCTCTCATGTGTGTTTTCTCTCTCTCTCTCTCTCTCAAAATAAATAAAATCTTTAAAACTAGTCCCAGGAGGGAAAGCAAAATCATATTCGTAGTTAAGGACTTACAGGAAGCAGAAGCAGTAAGGGAAATAATATCTCAACACAATTAACAGCCACACGTGGTCAATGCAAAGGCTAACAGGAGCTGGAGGCTTAGAGTGGAATAATCATTGAGTAAATTCAACTGTTGCTCTAGACTATTCCAGTACTGTGACTGTAACTGATGCCCCTTGGTCACTGTCTTGGGCATTACCAATGATTTCTTCTCCACAGTCACCTAAGGCCCAAGAGCAATCTTCAGTCAGGTACAAAGCCTCTAAATATACCTCTAAAGAAATCTAAACTCCTCACCTTATTTGCTACCAGTAGGTGGGTTGGGATTTAGTGTCCTCTGACACCCAAAGTTTCCACTATAAAGGAGATCCTGTTGGTTACAAGTGAAGCCTCATTCTCAACAGTCCTGACTGTGGTGTTATCACACCTCTGCCTGCAAGGGTGGCTAAAAACTCTCACAAGATACAAGAGCTTTCCCTAGTTACATTTCTTGGGATTAAGTGGACCAATCCATGTTCAATCCCTCTGGCAGTCAAGGAAATCCACTGGCTCTTCATTTCCTGCTACCACCACCAAAAAGGGGCCCAAAACTTACCAGATTCTGTGCACTACGTGCCGCACTTGAGCATTCTACTTGGTACTTTGAGTCTGCTAATCTACGAATCAGCAGCCATCGACAGTGGCCTGAACAAAGAGGCTCTACAGGAAATCATCTGACAATCTGTGACGTGCCCTCAACCCTTGGGGCTCCATAGCCCAAATGACCTCTGAGTGACACGTCTCTGTGACTAATGATTTTACCAACTGGACCATTAAGCAAGGCAGGGAGTAGCCTCCAACTAGAGACCTGCCCTGGGGTTTTCGATTCCTCTCTATGCCACATTTACCAACTGCATCCTTAAAAAAACAAACAAAAAACAACAACAAGAAAAACAAAACAGCGATGAGCATGCTTCTGGGCTCTCACTGAAACTAACTGATCCACAGAAGCCCTGTGACTCTTGAGGATGGCTCAACTTGAACTCAATTACTATCAAGTTGGGAAGGGCCCATAAGTGTCCTGTGACAAACAAAAATGATATACTCAAGAATGAGCTAGACTGGTTCCCACTTGACATCTCAGATTTCCATGAAAAGGCGGCAGCTCTCCCTCTGGGGGAAATTATTCCCAACCCTGCCACTTGAAGTCAAGTCACCGGCTCATGTGGCTCTTGGCTAAGCAGAGACCCAGCGTCCACCAGACTGCTACAGCTATTCAAGCTCAGCACCAAGTGTGCAGAAGCAAAGTGGACAAGGTGTCTTTGCTCTACAGGACAAATTCGAGGCTACTCTTACAGCTCTGGGCAATAAGGCCTTCATGAACTGTATTTTTACAGACTCTTGGGGTACTACCAGTGGGTCGAGCTCAGGTTGGCCTCCTCTGACTGCTTGAAGTATTACTGACAGTGCTCTTGGTTAAATTATGTATGAGAAAAATTGAACAGATACAGTCTGAGTGTTGATCTGATTAATAAGATTGTTTGACAGAGTGGGGTAATTCATGTGAAAGTTCATCAGAAGCCAAGACAGTACAGAAGTAGATACTGTTGAGAGTACATCTCCACAGGCCTCTCATGTTTCTACCTGTCTTACAAGGGAGATGTCTCAACTGTTTTTATTCCAGACTAGACTATCGTTTCAAGGATAGTTTATAAGAGAGATGGTATCACCTCTGGAACAAAGTGCAGGCATACTTGCTTTCCATAAAATAAAGGTAGTATCTCTTTCCAGGGCATTTACTTCTCATTATAAAAAACTTGAGATTCCTAAGTTCTCGGTTCCGGTCTGTGATGCAATCCACAGCCCAAACAGGTGTCCTCTGACCCTCTTCACATCATCTTGTGGGAAAGGAGATCCAGGAAACTGACATAAAAATCACTAATCATCTGACTACTGCTACTGCTATGAGTAATAAAGCCTCATGTCTTTTACTAGTGTCTACAAAACTGGGGCTAGCTGACTTAGCTTCCAGTGGGGTAAAATCTGAGGTAATTCACAATTATTGCTATTTACAGCATCAAGAAAAGTAAATTATCATAGTTTAAGGCACAAGAATTAGCTGTATATGCCCATTTATGAAGCCCCTAAAAAGTTAAATTTAACAAAAAATACGTATCTGCTTCTGCTCAGCCCTCCCCCCACCAAAAGTATCATCAATCCTGGAAAGCGCTGATTTCATTACCTATATCATGCCATTTGAACTTCATATATTTCCAATTCTTTACTTTTATCTATGAAATGATCAAGACTGAAATCATACAGGTCTGAGGAATACTAGAAAACTGACTATAAAAAAAACATTTCAAAATTTTTCAGGAATTAATAAAAACACTGATTGGTATCTAAAATATGGACCCTTGGGAACTTGTAGTTGTTTTAATATGAATTTTTCTCAGAATTTATAACTCTAGTTTATGCTGTAAATAATCTATCGGCAGAGGATAAATACTATGGCAGTCACACTTTTGAAATGTTTAAGAATACCATAGTTTATAGAAACAGTAAACATGTCAGAAGAATACATATTCGGGCTTTTGGGTAGAAAACATATGTGTACATCAACCAAACTGCTGAAAATGATCAAATGATCACTGACTTTCTTTCCTTCCCTAAGACAATATTAACTATCCTATAAAGCACAAGACACTTTTGTTCACATCATAAACTACCAAGTCAAAATACGTGCATATGAATGTAACCATGGAACAGGACTCGGTAAATGACAGTTTTCTTCATCATAAATTTCTAACAGTTCATTATAAACAAAATCCAGGAACAACATTCAAAATTACATAATTTTAAAGACAGGTCTTCATTCATGATTGATGACTTCTGTATACAGCTAAGGTAGGGGGCTACTGGAGAGTAATAACTTTTATACTGTAAGAAAAAATGGTGTTCACATTCTTTCAGCTTTTTCAACACAACGGCAACAAAAACAATACTGAAGTAAACCCTAGACATAGTTCAACCTAGACATAGTATCATTTCATCTGTAAATATTTCAGTGGGCATTTCTAGAAGAGGAGTTTTTCTCCCCCTGCAAGACATATCCACAATACCACTGTCATATCTGGAAAATGATTGCTTAGTATCAATTACACTGTATTCAAATTTCCTCTTGCATCAAAAAAAAAAAAAATCTTTGGTTCATTCAATTGACAATTTAAATAAGGTTCACACAAAAGTCTGTTTTAATCCAGGTTTCCCTTCCATCTCTTTTTGTTTTCCTTGCAATTTATTTGCTGAAGAAACTGGGTTGTTCATCCCATATTCTGGATTTTGCTGATTTTATCGAATGGTATCACATAGAATGCTCTTCTATTGTTTAAATTTCTTGTAATCTGGTAGTTTGTATCAGTTAATTTTTTACCTCCTCCCCACATCCCTAGCTCCAAATCCACTTCTCTTGCCTGCTCTATGACAGTGGAGCTGAACATGGTCATTTCTCCCTTGCCAACTGACCCAATGTTAGGTAGGCTTTGTCTATAAAAGTTACCTAGCCCATGTATGTTCTTTTTGTGCTTATCTTAACATTTCTAACTGGTTTGTTTAACTTATAATATAAAGTTAACATTTATCTACCTCCAAAGCAAATTCTAAGATCTAAGAACACCTGAACTATCCAATCCCGTTTATTTTTTTAAATTTAAATTCAATGAACATACAGTGTATTATCAGTTTCAAGGTAGAGTTCCATGATTCAGGAGTCTTATATAACAGCCAGTGTTCATTACATCACATGCCTTCCTTAATGTTCATCACCCAGTTATTCTTTAAAATTGACTATTCCTGGTTGCTATTTTGGTTAACCTTTTTAAAGCCAGAAATTCTGTATCAGTACAGTACCAGCAGCTACCATTTCCCTTGAGATAGCCTCCCCCAAAGGTGATGGCATTAGTAGTAGGTGGGACCTCTGAGAGGTGATTAGGTCATGAGGTTAGAGCCCTCATAAATAAGATTCGCGCCTTATAGAAGCGACCCCATAGAGGTCCTTCAGCCCTTCCACCAAGTGAGGACACAAAGAGAAAGCGCCTGCTATGAACTGGAAAGGGAGCCCTCACCAGAAGATGACCGTGTTGGCACCTTCGTCTTGGACTTCTCAGCCTCTAGAATCGTGAGAAATAAAGTTTTATTGTCATAAGCTACCCCATCTGTAGCCAACCGGACTAAGATTTCTTTGGTCTTGGTATTGCCACAGTCTGCATCCATTATTTTGTTAGGGGTTGAAATTCTAATTCTATTGCGGCTATTTAATTCTATCATTGCTTATTAGGGGTCGGTGAGATTCTAATTCTATCCTCACTCTTACTTATGACCTGGAGCACTCCTGCAAAGAGAAACTTCCTCATATGAATTTCGGACTACCCTGATAGTCAATTTGTTTAAGAATGGCAGAACAAACATTTGACTTTTCCTTTATCTACCAGAAAATTAGAAAAACAACAAAATGCCTAGACAAGAAAGAACAAAGAAAGTCACATTTGACACCAAAAGCATGATGCCTGACAAGAAAAACTGGTAAGAATCTCATGAAAATTAAGAATTTTTGCTCCACAAAGGACCCTGTTGAGCGGATGAAAAGACAAGCTGCAGACTGGAGTAAATATCTGATAACCACATACCTCATTAAGGATCTGTATCTAAAATATAGAAAGAACTTTCAAAATTCAACAATTACCCCCCCAAAAAAGACAATCCAACTAGAAACTGGGCAAAAAACATGAATAGACAGTTCACTCAAAGATACAGAGACAGGGGCGCCTGGGTGGCTCAGTGGGTTAAGCCTCTGCCTTCGGCTCAGGTCATGATGCCCGTTATCTGGGATCGAGCCCCACATCGGGCTCTCTGCTCAGTGGGGAGCCTGCTTCTTCCTCTCTCTCTCTGCCTGACTCGCTACCTGCCTGTGATCTCTGTCTGTCAAATAAATAAATAAAATCTAAAAAAAAAAAAAGATACACAGACAGGAAATAAGTACATAAATAGACGTTCACCGCTAGCTATTAGGCAAATGCAAATTAACACCACACGATTATCATTGCCCGCCTACCAGAATAGCTGGAATACAAAAAGTGACAAACCAAACGTTTGGGAAGCTGCAGAGAAAGTAGGTCATTCATACGCTGCTAGTGAGAACAAATAATCAGTTTTCAGTTTCTTAAACTACACCTGCAACTACCAAAATCCAGTAACTGCACCCCTGGGCAATTGTTATCCCAAAGAAATGAGAGCTGTTCACAGAAAAACCAGTACATGGAGTGTTCACAGCAGTTTTATTTGAAATAGCCAAAAACTGGAAACAACCCAGTGGAATAAATGGCTAAAAAAGTTTCATTTCTACTGTTCTGCAGAAAATGGGAATTAACTCTTGATACACTCAAAAACTCAAACGGATCAAGGAAATGATACTGAGTGAAAAAAAGGAAATTTCAGAAAGTTACATATGGTGTGTTCCACTTAAAATTCTTAAGATAAAATTGGAGCAACGGAGAACAGATGAGTGGATGTCAGGAGTTAGGGCTAGAAAAGGGGGAGAGGGAGAAGGGGAGGCTAAAGCAGGTGGCACAAGAGAGCCTGTGGTGATGGAATAGTCCTGGACCTTGAATTTGGTGGCAGTTACAGAAACATTGAGAGAAAACTCTGTAGACTTAAGCACATGCTCATCTACGCACACATGTACACACAAATACATGTAAGACTGGTGAAATGCAGGACACCTGGGTGGCTCAGTCATTAAGTGTCTGCCGTCAGATTGGGTGATGATCCCAGGGTCCTGGGACCGAGCCCCGCATTGGGCTCCCTGATCATCGGGAAGCCTGCTTCTCCCTCTCCCACCGCCCCTGCTTGTGTTCCCTCTCTCCTTGTCCCGGTCAAATACATAAATAAAATCTTAAAAAAAAAAAAAGACTGGTGAAATGTGCATAAGCTTTGTGGAAAGTACCAATGTCTATTTCCTAGTCTTGATATTATTTTTTACATCTGTTATATTTACATAAGATGCTACCATTATAGGGTAAACTGGATGAGGTATACACAGGACCTCCATATATAAAGATTTCTTTGCAACTTCCTGTAAATCTATACTTATTTCAAAGTTTAAAAAAACACATTCACACAAAACTTTCATTCTAAAAAAAGAAAAATTGGAGGAATAAGTACAAATTATCAGTAATTATAGTTAAGAAACAAAGTAATATTTCTAGCTTCTTGTTTAAAGATAGACTGTATATAAAACCAAAAACCAGCTGTACGCTACTTATAAGAGCTAAAATGTAAGGACCCATAAATCTAAAAGTATGAAAATAGAAAAAAAAAAATACCATAGTAGGAAAGTATTAACCAAAAAGTAACTAATGCAGTTATATTAACAGACCTCATCTCAACTACCTTGTTAAAGTTACTAATTTCAGATATATTTTGTCAACTTGGTACCACTCCTCCAAAACAGATTATTAGGGATATATATGCCCAATACTAATGACAGATCCATAATTCTTAAGATACCTAACAGGGTTTGGGATCAAGAGTAGGTAACTCAAACACTACTGACTGACAGAATGGGAAGTAGTAGAATTTCCTACAATGCCATTTTTTAGGTCAGCTTGCTAAAATACTCATCACTAGGGGATGCCTGGTGGCTCAGTTGGTTGGGCATATGTCTTTAGTTCAGGTTATGATCACAGGGTTCTGGGAAAGAACCCCCATACTGGGCTCCCTCCTTAGTGGGGAGCCTTCTTCCTCTGCCTCTGTCCCTCCACCTGCTTGTGCTGAGAAATAAAACGTTTAAAAAATAAAATAGTCATCACTGGGCATCTAACAGAGCTCAAAGTATATAAGCTAAAAGTTTGATAGCAGCATATCCTTTACCTCAAAATATACAAACGAAAAGTAAATAATTCTCATTTTAAAAAATAGTTCTCTTACAAGACAATATATTTGACACACAAACACAAAACATCAAAACCTTACACTGAGGGGCGCCTGGGTGGCTCAGTAGGTTAAAGCTTCTGGCTTCAGCTCAGGTCACGATACTAGGATCCTCAAGTCATGATCTCAGGATCCTGGGATCAAGCCCCGCATTGGGCTCTCTGCTCAGCAGGCAGTCTGCTTCCCCCTCTCTCTGTCTCTGCCTGCCTCTCTGCCTACTTATTTGACAGACAGAGATAACAAGATCTTTAAAAAAAAAAAAAAAAAAAAAAGTTAAGCTTTAAAAAAAAAAAAAAAAACACTGAAATAAAAATTAACTCAATATTCCTAGTGATCACTGAATCAGATAATCAGTATTTTATCTTTACTGACTTTATTATTATTCATTTCCATTAGGTATTAAATGTTATCCAAAAAATCCTTATTTTGACACCCTGTCATACTAAATGATATAATATTATGGATATCATTTTAAGGGTAATTTTACAGATTATATTCACTTTGTAAGTATATATTATCTTGAGTCATGCACTCACCCATTTTCTTACAGCCATAATAAATTATAAATAAGTGCAAAATAAAATTCAATACTTGAAATTTTATATTATCAAAAATGGAATTATAGGGCGCCTGGGTGGCTCAGTTGGTTAAGCAACTGCTTTCGGATCAGATCATGATCCTGGGTCCCAGGATCGAGTCCCACATTGGGCTCCCTACTCACTGGGGAGTCTGCTTCTCCCTCTGACCTCTCCCCCTCTCATGTTCTCTCTTTCAAATAAATAAATGTCTTTTTTAAAAAATGGAATTATAATCCATATAAAGGCAATTCTAAAAAGGATGACCAAATATTATTTTAGGAAGAAGAGCATCCAAAAAATTCTACACAACCAATAAGGCATGTATAAAAATACTGGTTTAAGAAAAGATCAAATATTGAAGACTGCTTGGTGGTAAATGGAAGTTTCTGAATTGGTCATGTTTCCTCCCCACCTACAACGTAAAACTCCTAAATTGATTAAATGTTCTGTAACTTGAAAATGTAACTATGTGGTAACTGCTGTGTAATCAGTTGGTTAAAACGGCTAAGCTCAGTGATCCTTTAACAAGTTACAGGCAGACGTGAGCCTCCTGCAATCCTACGTGTCCGTGGACAAATCACAGCATCAGTTAATGATCACCACAGAGTATGAAGCTGCATCTGCATACTCTGCTGCTTGGCTGGAAAACGGAGAGAACCGACTAAATCTGGCTCGCATAAATCCTAAAAATTTATACCATCTCCACCCCATACCTCAAGGCCAGAAAGCTTTGTCTCCCCTCTAGCACCCAAGACAGAGCTCTGCACTCAGCAGATGATCAACACTTCTTAACAAAAGAGGTAAGAACCAGGTCCAATATCCAGTGATTTCCTGCTTTCATAAAATATTTCCATGAGCTCCCATGTCTGTCATGGCCCCAAGGCTCACTGAATTGTCAATTACAATGAACAACTTCACAAAAATGTTTCCTTTTAACAAGCTAGTCTCAGTAAAACAGCACATTTTGTGCACAATGCAGTTTTACCCCTCTGGTAAAACACAAAAATGTTCTATATACTCTGATTATCTATAAATTCTTTGAGGTTTTTTAAAATATAGAAAATCACCAGTTTAGGTGAGGTTTCCACTAGAAGATAAATATTGAGAGATAGTCTTTCCCCACCCCACCCCAAAATCAAGTAACAGTTCATAAGGTGTTTTAATCATGATATAAAGAAACATATTCATGCTTTGGTTCTCCTTTATTCAACCAGTTCTTGGTGTTTAGCTAATTTTACTGCAGACCCACCAAGAAACATCCCGGAAGTATTTGTATGACCAGAACCTCTCCCACACCACGAGGAAGAGATCATCACCGGAGCGCACCAGTCAACTCAGTTAGGAAAAAGGTGCCAGTATACTAGTAGAGCAGATTGGATCTGGACCCACCTTACTAAACGGGAAAAAAGTAAACTTGAATTTGAGTTTTGTATCTGTACATATTGCAGATAAGCTGGAACAACCAAGAGAAAGAAATCTGACCCAAAAGATGCTATCTGCTTCCACAAAGAAAATTTTTAAAAAGCTCCTTCAGCTACAATGTGGAAGCAGAAAGGTGTGAATAATCATTATTTATAACTGGCATTACCTGAGCCCTGACTGTTCCAAGCACTGCAGGTAAGTACTCTCTCCCTTTCCAGTTGTTAAGATGAGAAAACTACACAGGGTAAGTTCAGATGGCCAGAATCCCAGAACTAACAGTGGGGAGCCTGGCCCCAGAGTTTCCCACTCCTAAGCACTGCCCTATATTAAATCCTGCACATTCTTGGACTGAATACTTGGCAGACACTGACTGAAAGACCCTTTTCCAATTTTTACAATGCAGAGCTACAGAGCTTGGGGGCATTTTAAATACCTTTAAATTATACCTTAAATTATGGAAATTGGTTATTCCCATTAGTCACCAAATAACTCCATCTCAAGCCAAATGAATAAATATTCAGTCATGATGTGCTTCTCAGGGACAGGGAGATGGCCCAAACTGAATGACTGGACACAGGTCCACACAAGGTCCACATGTTCCCATGCTCATCTGGACTAGTTATTTCACTCCTCTCCCCTCTAGCCCCCTTCTCACTCTTACCTTATAACCTTTAGCCATTCTTCAGTCATAGAAGTGAGTCAGAAAACTTCCACAAAGTCACACAAATAGATCTGCCCACTTACATCATCATTGCTCTCCTTCCTACAGAAGTCACTGTTCAAGCTCCTCCACCCAACTCCTCCCATGCCCAGGATCCATTCCCTCTGGGACTAGAGTTCATCACGCGATTCCATCATTTCTGTGCTTCTTCCCTCTTTTCTCCTATATAAACATTCCTATTCGCTCACATAATGCTATTAATTCTCCATGCTTTTTCTCTCTCTCTCTCTCTCACGAAGACACACACACACACCCTAATGCTACCTCTCCATTTCTCTGGTTGACATTAATGCAAAATCCTTCAAAATTTTGAGAACTGTTAATTTTTTCCCCAATCCCTTGATATCCAATTCTCTTTAAACCAACTACACTATCAGGTTTTCACTTCCACCCAATGAAAATGCTCACATTACAGCCAGCAATGACTCCACACTGCTCAATCTAGAGACCTATGGAGGTCTCCCACAGTCCTTGTTACGGACAGAGCAAGAGGTTTTAGGGGCTGAGGACAGAGGGTGCATCCAATATGTGAAAACTGACCAGGCTCAACACTTTCCTGGTTCTGGTTATTATACCTCAATCAAGTTTTCATTTATTTTTTTATGGTTAGTAGGTACAAATTCAAAATTTAATTAATATTTAAAATGTAAGAGGTTCATTTGGCTTATTTTAAGAAGACTGGCAAACTTTCTCTAGTTTTGAGCAAACATTAGGTTGAACAGGTCAATAATGGACTCCTAGAGTAACAGATACACTTTAAAACCTGAGCAATTTGTTCTTGCTGATAAATTAGACAGATGCTCTGAATTAAATTTCATGCTATTTTCACAAACAGCCCATTTCCTGCTGCCAGTACTAAGCTACTGGAACTACATAACATTAGCTTCATCACCTTTTATCTTTCAAAAAAGATCCAAATACTTGCTTGCAATTAGCTTTTAGACATATCCACAAATATTCCTCCCTCTTCAAATAGGACTGGCTAGAGTATTAATTCCGCAACATTTACTCTAAAATTACTAAACAATGTGGAGCTGAAGAAAAAATGCTCTTCTCCCTTCATTACAAGTTTTAACGTATTCTTCATTTTCCACATATTTGTAGCTCATAATATATTTCTAAAGGGGAAGAAAACCATGTAGTTGTACCAGTCTTTTTGATTGGGAAAAAAAAAAAAAAAGAAAAAGAAAAATCAATTTACCTTTTTTTTATTTCCAACCTCTACTAATCATGATGCAAATTTAACGTAATTTGATGGAACATAAATTCTCAATTCTAATGAAAATCAGTGGAAAAAAAAACTTTAAAGGTCATTTTTTTAAGAATAAAATTATTCTATTTTAACTAACATAAAAGATATTTCTGAAATAATCCAAAAACATACATGTTTTTGGATTTTTTTGATTTTTTACATACGCACTAAATGTCAGTAATCCCAACTCATCATGAAATTCAAGGGCTATGTAACTACACGGATTCTTTTTCCTCAACAAGGGGATCAAGTCCATGCTCTGTATTTGTTGGTTAGTAAACAAATAATTAAATTTATGAAAGATGTTTTTAAAGGGAAGTTTTATAGTAATGAAGATTCTGAGTATAAAAGAAAAATGGCTAGCTGATCTTCACTCTTGTGGTTATTGACAGACTATTAAAATAATTTATCCTTCTGCAATCTGAGCCTCATTTCTGTGCTCCTTAGCTAAATATGTAACTAAACTTAAAATGGATTCCACACAAATACATATGAACATCACTGGAGGTCCAAATACAAATATTTTCATAGCAAATTATACTCACTCCTCTCTACCTACCCTGGAGGAGCTGTGGAAACATACTTACTTCTCCCCCAACCTGTATTATCATAAAGTTGCACATTATAAAGAATTTTCAAAAAAAAATTTTGAATCCTCGAATTACTGAAAAATTCCAGCCCTATATGCAACTTCTAATTAAGTCTTTTCCTTTAACGACTGATCTCTGTACAATTTCAGAGCCTAAGGGTGTTTTTCCAGTCCTCTATTTCAAAGATGTCACTTTTTACATTGTTACTGTTCTCTAGGAGGTCTATTCAAAGGTTCAGTAATAAATGCCAGTAATAAATACAACGTGTGTAATTACATCAAATGAAAAACCCACGACTTCTTCACCAAAAAATACATTATTCAACACGTTAGCTACTTCTTCCTGTTTAGTCAGAGCAGTAGCCCTGAGTGACCTAGGATCAATTCAGCCCATCATGGATGAATCCCTTTAGGTAACAGCCACTCTCCACCACATACTTTGTCATATACTTTTCATTCTCATTGCCCTTTCATCAAAGGAAATAGATCTAATTTCTTCATCACCCAAGCCAAGCTCTTCAGAATCCCCAACTGCCTCCTTTGACCAGAGACAAAGCAACGTGCCCTGCAAAGGCAGACCAGGGCCACAGGCTCCTGGGTTCGAAGTGAGCATATCTGATCCAACTCCCCATCCAGTATGACTATATACTTTCTCCCAAGAGGCCATGAAGAAAATACTTGAACACGTCAAGAACAGTCAGAAGTGTAAAAGAGACTAAACACAGAGGTATCCGTCCTATAAGGATAAAGATGTACGGGGCAAAATCTAGACAACAGTAATGCCCATCTGAACTTAGGTAACCACTTCAATGCTGGTCATCCAGAACCTGGCCAAAAACTACAGTCCGAATAAGCTAGAACTGTAGCTATATGATCACCGTTAAACTAAACTTTCCTGAATAGCATTCACATCCCAAGACTGTCATTTCTCTCCATAGCAAAGAAATCTTGAACTCTCAAGGCCTACCCACAGAATTACTGAAAGAGTCTTAGAGGAAAGTCTGAAGGAAGGGATTTTGAAGGTTAAATCTTTGGAAGAAATTCCACTCTGCTGTTCTTATGGAGAGGAGAAACCTACGAGAGAAAGAATCCCAACACCTTTCACTGCAGAGTAACTCAGCTTATCCTGTCATCCCTTAGAAACTTGGCATGGGAACTTTCAATAGAAACACAATCAACTTTAAAACCTTGGCATGTGCAAACTACCAGATCAGCTGCCTAGGTTTCAAGCTTGCATAAAGACTGAATGCACCTGAAATTACATGTGTAGGACAGTAATAGCTACAGCCCACAAAAATTATTTCCATCATTCCACCACTAGTTTGACAGTGCTGCCATTAAAAAAAGAGAATTACTTTTCAACTTTCAGTGGAAATTTAGCCTGCTATCACTATGTGGGATTCTGACGTTAAGGGAAAGAACAGTTCTCCTGAAAATTAGTTCTTATTTTAAAAAGCTTAAGTTAAGATACTGAACAAAGATAAAAGAAATTAAAGTAATTTTCAAAGAAAAAGCTGTCAATATATTCCAAGCTACAAGAACATTCAGCTTTCAGTTTCATATTATAATTAGTTTTCACAATTGAAAGTTACAATTGCTCATGCGCAGGAACTGTGTGAAAGAAAACTAAATTATAATGTAGCCTATGAGTTATTTGGCAAGTGAAGCTTTAATACATAAAATGAGGCCCAGTGAAGAAAAATAAGTTGGAACATTCGACCCAGGCAGTAAGTACTCATCAACAGGATTTAGGGCCCGGATATGGAAAAGCCACCACTTCTAGTGTTGAATGCCACCGCAGCAGGGAACCCTTCAAACCTCCCACCACAGCCCTATCCAGAGTCCCCATCTCACATTTTCTGCCTGAATTTCAGAAGCCAGAAACATCTCACTACTACAATTATGACAATCTTGCTACATTAATGCATTAAGTGGGCTTTTAAAGACTAGTCTGAGACCTTGACCAACATTACAACTTTTCCAGGAAAAAATACATTCTGAGTTTAAAACTATAAAGTAAATTTAGTTGTCTAAATGAATTTAAAGTTATTGTTACTTAAAGCTAATCAGGAAAACAATATTCTTTCACAGAGTAAAATCCGACACTCCGGTAGAGCAACCCTTCACCATTAATTTGTTTTTATAAAACCAAGCCAAATATCCTTAGCTATGCATTAAACCCAAACACTGACTAAAATTCACAGTAAGTAAAAATAAATAAATAAATAAATAAATAAATAAAATTCACAGCAAGTATATCCAGTAACTTACAAAATGCTCACAGCCCATAGCCGTTGCTTGCCCTTATGCTATTCTATGGCAGAACAAAGCAGCTAACAGCCAATTACCATGCAATCCTATTTGATAACTTTACAGTAATTAGTTTTGGATGGGGTTTCTATGTTTCCAAATACTGTCCAGTTTTATCAAAAACAGAGGGAACATATTGGGATACATAATTTATTGGCAGAATTCTACATAGAAATCCTGTCTATTCATAAAAGACTGATGAGGCAGGACTAAAACAGAGCAGATGGTTGTTTAGACAAAAGGACAATTTATATTACTACCGATTTTCAGACCTTGTTATATACCTACATTTTATATGTATGTGCTATATGTATTTACATATACAGGTTTGTTATGCTTATCTTACACATACAACAAATTCTCAAGATCACATATATAATAAATTATATACATACATGACACATGCCCTTTCTGTCCACTTCAACAATCTGTTTTGAGTTCTCCTTTACTTCCCTGTTATTTCTCAAGCTCTTTAAAATTCAAGAACAGATTGGAAAGAGGCTTGAAAGGGAAAAAAAGGAAAAAAAAATTTTAAAGCTAAGAAGGAAAAGGGAAAAGGCCAGGAAGCTATAATCAATCATATTTTTGTTTTAATAATATTACTTGCTGTAACTTATACAGGTGGCAGTTGTACTTCTAATTTTAAGTCATGTCATTAAAAACAATGAAGTAATTTTTAAAGCTTTTCTGAACTCCCTCTTTGTACTTTACATTTTAACTGAACTCTTTAAGAGAGGTAACTGATTAACTCCAAGCACCAATTATTCCTTATAGGACCCACTGAATTTTGTTACCTGGCAATCCTCCCAAGATATACATTAAAACTTGATTGTTTCTGGTAGGCATAGTACCAACACATAGTAATGAATATACTTACAATTTTATTATACTTGGACAGCATTTGTTTTCTCTAATAGAGTATTTATTTAACATAAAATGTAATATACTCCGGATTTTTTTTTTTCAATAAACTGGCTATTTATATGGCATTACCCAGATGCTACCTATTGGAGCTGTATAAGTTGACTAGAATGATACAGTGTGCAGAGAGACATTTTTAAGTTAACTACTATTGTTTTAAAAACTCAAAGATATAATCATTATCTCTCTTCTTGCAAGACTTTTCAGTTCAAGTATATTTCTATTTACAATACTACTCAAATTAGATGTCCCATTAAAGATAAGAAATCTGTTGGGCTCCAATATTCCTTTTTTTCTTTTAATTCGCCTATCTGTATGTAACCAAGAGACAAACAATTGTTCCCAATTTTTCTAAATTTGCCTCTTCTAGAAAACAACAATAATTTTACCACTCAAAGACACTTAATGCATTATACTACTGACATTCTGCGAGCATACTATAGCATTCTAGTAAAACTATCTTTGCAGTAAAAAAAAAAAAAAAAAAAAAAAAAAATAGGTTACCTTATTTTAAAACAATTTGTGAATGGGATCAGGCTGAAAATGTATCATGTGCCATTTTTACACATACTATAATATAAATTTTTGCATATATATCAAAGGGGAATTTTTTTAAATTCTTACTTACATTTAACAGTTTTAATATATCAGTAAAATATACAAATAAACTGAAATATTGTATTACTTCACCTCTGACAAATTGATCAAGTTGAATCAAAACTATGTAGAATACCTCTTACCAACTGCATCAGAAGTCAGAAAAACCAGAAACACACACACACACTTCCCTCAAAAAACAGCCCTAATTTCTTCATCTTTTCCCTATTTTCCTATTTTTCTTCATTTTCTCCTACATTTGACAAACTAAAAACTATTTGTTAAATAGCACATTAAAAGCCAAAGAGCATTTTGGAAAACAGTATTTTGACCAGATACTGTAAGGCTCAAGACAACAAGAATGATGTATAAATTTTGTGCTCCAGTTAGCGACAATGTTTCTCAGAGGGTAATGGGTTAGCAATTCTGAAGCACATTATACATACACTAGGGTTAAACAAACAAGTAAACATACTGTAGATAATGAGAAGCAGGTTTCTCACTGTCACAGAAACTGCAAATAAGGAACACAGGGAATGAGCCCTGTGATACTGGGCTTAATTTGAGGTATCACGTTAACTTGTGATATTTTAGTGTGCACACAAATAGACACATGGAAGTGAACAGAGCTGTATGCAGGGCATGCATTAGTGTACATACTTCCCTGGCTCTTTCCACAAACAGGGTCTTTAAGTAGTTGATAGACCTGTAGCAATAAGCACAGGCAGTTCCAAGATCTTGGCTTCCAAATACCATTCTCCAATAAGAGGAGTCAGGGCTCCTTGAAGTGGCTGATTCCAGGGTTGGGACAAGGAAAATACAAGATCAGCCTACGGTGCCAGAAATTAAATATACTCAAAAAGGATGGAGACAGATCAGAAGGACTCGAGAATGAACCTGAGCTCTCTGTGGTCAAAGCTGTAACAATTTAAGCAAATAAATTTAACAAAATAAATGATACTGTTGGATTCTAATGCATTAAATAAAACAGACAAGTTCATACTGATATAAATAAATGTAGAAAGGAAGAGAGAAACAGAAAATTACCATTGGAACACCACAGTGATAACGGCTGCAGACAAAAATTCATGAATGCATACAAGAATAGTGAGCCAAAATCTCAACAATATTTCCATTGAAGTATTTACCTGAAGATATTTATTAATTGAAAAGGGAAAGCTACAATTTTAGTAGAAAAACTTGGGAAAAGTTGCTTTAATTAAGTGTGAAGAAGGTGCACAGCATCAGTAATTACGATATACTGACATCATATGCCCCTGATAGGAGGCCCTGAGAAGGGCCTATCATTTTTGGCATGTCTGCCAAAAAATGCATTGCCTAAACCTAGTTATGAGAAAAGACCAGACAAGCACAAATCAAAGGATATTCTACAAAATAACAAACTATTGCTCTTCTAAAGTATCCAGGTTATGAAAGACTTGGAAAGACGGAGACATGACCACTAAATGCAATGTGGGATCCGGGATTAGATTCTGTAACAGAAAATGGGTATTAGTAGAAAAACTGGCAAACACCAAGTGAAGTTTGTAGTTTCGTAAATAGAATTATATTGTGCCAATGTTAGTTTTTAGTTTTGTGGTCAATGAAGTATGGTAGCATCAGTGGAAGCTGAGTGAGAGGCACATGGGAACTCAAGGCTTGCAACTTGTGTGGTAAATCTGTTACCTCAAAATATGGTTGTAATTTAAAAGGAAGAGGAGACTTAATAGCAAAATTAATTGCATACAAAACAAAATGAAATAAAATGCAGCCACTATAAAATTCAATTGTATGAGATTACATATAATGTATAGGCACCCAGTAGCCCACTCCGTTACACTGGCAGTCCCCAATGAAACACAGCCCTGATAGTCTGAGCTCCTCAAGTGACTGCTTCAGCCAAAGGAACATTAGCAAGCACAACACAAGCAGGATGTTGATGCCTGCTTCTATGTAGGTACCTACTCTCCTGGCAGGTTCCTTCCTGGAGCTCTTGGTAAGCAGGCCCAGGGCCCATATTAGAGACATTATGTGCAAACAGACACGCAGCCAGGCCTATTCCAGCCATTTCACTATATGCATTCCATTACATGTACATACATGTAAGTGAAAAAGTGATCTCAGACACTCTGGTTCAAGAGGTGGCAATTTAAGTGAAAGAATAACCCCCTCATATAGCCCAGGTTGCAGAACTGTCAGGAAAAAAGTGAATCATTATTGTCTTAAGACACTAAGTTGATGGTTAATGAACACAATGGTAGATAAAACAGTGAGTTATCCACAAAACGTTTAAGTGTGTGTTAAGATACTCTCCTTAAGATAAAGAAGACCAAGAAACATGGCAGACTAAACTTATACCAAGCCTCTTACTATAAACACCTCAAAATGCTGGATGAAAAAGAATAAGTAAATAAAATCTCTCTCTAAAAACATAGCTTGCCTTACAGGAGAAGAAAATTCCCAAATGTGTGTGTTGGTGAGGCGGGGGGTGAGAGTTAGTGGATAACATGAGGAAACTGAAGGCCAGAGTAGCAAATTCATGAGCAGATGCTATTAGCCAAGGGTCAAGACGAGGAGCAGAGCAAGTCTAGCTAGAGGCTGGGTCTTATTAGGTAGGCTCTTCTTAGTTTGGGTTTTGCCACTAATCAAGGATGGGAAAAGAAACCATGGTACATGAAAAGCAAGGATTTGGAGCTTACCTCCTTCTCTGATACATGCAGAACACTTAGTGCAGGAGACATAACGTTGAGTAATTTACATCACTGCCCTCCAAAAACTCAGACAGTGTACACATCAGTTACAGTACCACTCATTAAGTGATACAGCCTTGTGATCCTTGACCTACACTTCTTTTATGTGAGGACCCTTGCCCCTCCTCAACTTTAGAATGAGACAACCCTTTGAAACAAAAGATATCAGAGAAAGTTGTCAACAAATACCAAGGTCTCATTCCTGGACTGGAATTCAGTAAGACTCTCATATTTAAGATGCTTTGGAATGGACAGAAACAAAGAAAGGTAAATTCCCAGTTTAAAACAAACAAACAAACAAACAAACAAACAAAAAAACTAGACTCTCAGTATTACAAAAAAAAAAAAAAAAACACCTTTTAAGGAAAAGCAGTTATTAAGCCTCTTTATTTGAGATAAAAGATGACAAGTATACCCTAGAAATTTTCATGAGGACTAGAGCACTTAGATCCTATAAGCAAAATGACAATGATTCCAAATCCCAAGTACAGGACCAGAGTTCCTAGATGTCATCCTATGGTCAATTTTGTCAACTGTCTTCCCAATATCCATCCCCCACTCAACCTTTCTTCTATCAACACAACCTTAACTTATGCGGTGGTCGTATGTCCCTGCAGTTCCAGGTGATACACTGTGACTGGTCTAAACCAGTCATGATAACCTGATTCCATGTAGCTGGTCTCTAGGACTGGCCATGTGACCTAGTTCCAGCCAAAAGGACATAAAACAAAAATGTCAATTGCATGAATCTTTTGGAAAAGCTTCTTTTTTTTCTTTCTCTTTCTTTTTCTTTTTTTTTTTTTAATATAAAAGGATGAACAAGGCTGGCTGTCCCCTTTTAAAATCCCTCCATCCTTTTCTTTCTACTTGGAATGCATCTTTAATACCTAGAGTTCCAGGGGGCACCTGGGTGGCTCAGTGGGTTAAGCCTCTGCCTTTGGCTCAGGTCATGATCCCAGGGTCCTGGGATCAAGCCCCACATCGGGCTCTCTGCTCAGCAGGGAGTCTGCTTCCCCCTCTCTCTGTCTCTGCCTGCCTCTCTGCCTACTTGTGATCTCTGTCAAATAAAAAATTAAAAATCTTAAAAAAAAAAAATACCTGGAGTTCCAAAAATCATTTTGCCTCCATGAGACTAACAAGCATGAAGTCAACAGTCAACAGGTAAGAATGGAGGAGCCCAGAGAACAGCTCTGAGTCCTTATCAAGAGGATTCAGCAGCCGCATCAGCTTCAACCACCTACATACAAGATCTCTTGTTATTTAAGAAAAATAAACCCCTAATCATTGAATGTACTATGGGATTAGCATTTCTATGAATTATACCCAAATATGATAGATTATTTTTCCAACTAAGAACAGTGGTGGTCTCACAGACAGGGATGAGAGCAAGTTTAAAGTGGTCCTAGAGAGAAGAGAGAGGCTAGAAAAGCCTCCAAAAGACAGATATTAAATGCTATAAGACATTCCACATGCACACATACAAAATGACTATCAAACAGGGCCTATGTAGCAAGCTCTGCAGACAGGCAGCCTCAAGTCTAAACCATGATTCTGCCAGTAACTAAGTATGTGTGATCTCGGGCAAGATATCCAAGGTACCTCTGTACTTCAGGATTCTCAACTCTAAAATGAGAGTAACCTTTTAAGAAAGGTTTTAAGAATAAACAAGGTAATACATATTAAGCTCTTGGAACAGTTCCTCGCATACACTAAGCTCTCAGCAAATATGTGTAATCACCATCATCTTTACACTGACGATACAAACATAAACAGCTATTATGCAAACACAAACAGATAAAAATGAGTGCAGCTCACACACAGCTCAAATGGTGTGGTACAAGTGAGCAGAAAACTCCCTCCTGAACTCGACCATCTTTAAAGTGCTCCTCTCAATTGAGTAGTTCTTCTGTGTCGGTTAATAGCTGCATCAGCAGTTCTAGCTTAGATTCCATAAAAATGATTCAATTTTGTAACAAGGAGATTGGCTAAACATAGGCCATTTACACTTCACAAAGCAGTTGAAGGGCAAAAGTGTAATGTTAGATTTTACCTCAGGTATTGTTCTTACCTGGTGAGTGGAAACAGTAACTCATCTAACAGTAATAGAAAGGGTGAATTTATAATCGATTTCAAGTATACAATACTTCAATATGCATAATCCTTTCACAGTATCGGATATCAGAGTCCAATGCACATTTCAGCTGAATTGTTTCTATGAATGACATTAGTATGAGCTGGCATGCGTATGGGCTCCCTTCACATGAGACTTTTTCATCAGCAGGAATTACTGAAGACAAATCCTAACAGAGCCAGTGAAGCAGATAACACCAACTCAGGTGAGTCATTAATAAGCAAAGTATTACTTTCAAAAACTAATTGTTCTCTGATAATAGTAATCTGAATCAATTAAGGGAAAGCAGAAATTCAAAATGTAAACTATTTTATAGTTCTGAATGAAAAGTAATCAGTTTCCATCAGGATTCTACCCCCAAGCTAGCCTGATTATAAAATTTACTTAAAAGCCTCAAGCACTAGACACCTGTAAACTCCCATCATCATTTCACTCTTCCCCAGTCATGTTCTATTCCTGATGTCCCTCTATCAATGGTCCTAGCCTTTCCACTCATCCATATCACAGATACACCAGCTTTTACTTTCCATTCCTTGGACAACTCAGTCCCACATGCATCTCATCCTATCTCCACATTCCAGTTGTAATTTTTAAAAAATTTAAATTTGGGGGGAAAGGACACTTTCAGAATTGACTGCAACACTCTAGTTTAAGAAACAAAAAGCCATCTTCTGTAGTCAACAGGTGAAACCTAACACACAGAGATCAAGCATACAGAGCCTAAAATGTGTAAAATCATGGATTTCTGGGACAACAGCAGAATAGGAGAATCCTAAGGTTATCTTGTCCCACAATAGCCACATCTGTGCATCCAACCCAGAAAAGAACTCGAAGACCGGCAGAACAGACTTTCCACTCAACTGTAGAGAGGAAGAAACATGGCGAACCAAAAGTAGGGGTAGAGTCATGGTCAGGAACCAAACTCCTGGCCAGACGCACTACAAAAGGGAGGAACACCACAAGCTCAAGGGAGAGGAGCAGATCCCACAGCAAGTACTCAAGACATGGGGGACCTGCATTGGGAGGACAAGTCCCCATAACGTTTGGCTTTGAAAACCAACAGGGCTGAACTTTCAGAGTTTTTAATAACTGGTGGGACTGAACTCTAGGTATTTCAGAAATGAGCAGGCTCAGCTACTGGAGAGCTGGAGGGCAAGAGGAAACTAAATTCGCACCTCTAAGGAGACAGTATAACAATCCCAGCTAGACAGAGCATAGAAGTAGCAGTTTGAAAAGTACCTATAGTGGACTTACTACTAATCCCAGAATTTATGCTGGAGGGGCAGGGACTTTAAGAGACTTCTCCAAGAACAAAAAAGGTAGACACCATTTCTCTCACACCACTGCCCCCCAGCCTAGGTAGAGAGACACCTCCGGGAAACCACACTCTCCACCTCCCTTGCTTACAAAGTGCATCCCCACCCCATGTTGGCCTACTTATCTGTCCCATCCAGCATGCCTCAGTCAGCAGGAGTCCATCTCAAAGTGGCTCTAGCCCTGTTTCCTCCCTCAAACGGTTCCAGCAAGAACCAGCCCCACTTCAGAATGACTTTTGTCCTGGGGAGAGGGGAAAATGACCACACACACCAGTAATTCCCAGTCTTGGCAACTGAATCTGATAACTGCCATACAGAGAGTGCCCTGTCAATCAGTTTGTCTCCAGCCCCAGCAGGCATCTGGGCTGACTACCAGCCTCTTGCCCACCAACAAAAGCCTCTCAGGAGACAATCTAGGGAGAGAACCCTCTAGTTCAGTGCAATCACAGCCCAGTAAATAGACTAAAGGCAGACATCTGGTCTGACTGCTGACACCAACACACCCACTACGGTCCCAGACTGGTCATAACTGCACAGGGACCAAACCTGGCCCACGACAGGCAAAGTGGGTCACTGCGGCTAAGTGAAGTCAAATGAGGCTCAGCCACAGTAGCAGGGTACATGCAACACACAGAGGACACAGTGCGGAAGCACCAGGCTCTGGTGAACAAGGGACATTGGGCTCCAGGGCACTGCAGGATCTCTTCTTCATCAGACCAGTACTTTAAGATCAGGCGATGTAACGGACATTCCTAATACATGCAAACTGACACAATGAGACAGAACTAAATGAAATGGACATAAGCAATAGGCGTGATAAAAAAATTCAAAGTAATGGTCATAAAGATACTTACTAAGAGGATCTCAGACCTTCAACACAGATAGAAAATACAAAAACAAAACAAAAACCCAGAGATGAACACAATAATTGAAATTAAAAATAAACTTCAAAGAATCAATAGTGGATTACAGAAAGCAGAAGAATGTATCAGTGAGCTGAAGAGTAATGGAAAGCAACCAAGCTAAAAAGAGAAAAAAAAAAAAAAAAAAAGGAAAACATGGTAACAGGTTGAGGGAGCTCACCAACATCATCAAGCACATCAACATCCTCAGTATAGCGACTTCAGAAGGAAAAGAGAGAAAAGGGGAAGAAAACTTACTTGAAGGAATAACAGCTGAAGACTTGCCAAATCTGGGGGAAAAAAAAAACAACACAAATCCAGATCCAAGAGGCATACACACAGAGCATCCAACAAAATTAGCTCAAGAAGGTCCACATCAAGACACAAAATAATTCAAATGGCAAAAAGTAATGACAAAGACAGAATTTTAAAAGCAGCAGTAGAAAACAATTACATATAAGGGAGATTTTTTAGCAGAAACTTCACAGGCCAGAAGAGAGTGGCAAGATATAATTGAAATGCTAAAAGGAAAAAACATGCAAGCAAGACACTATTGAGTAAGACCATCACTCAGAACAGGAGATAAAAAGTTTCCCAGAGAAACAAGAGTTAATGGAGTTCATTTTATCCCCACTAAACCAGCCTCACAAAATGTTGAAGGGACTTCTTTGAGTAGAAAGAAAAGGCCATAGTCAGGATTAAGAAACTTATGGAAGGGGGGTGCCTGGGTAGCTCAGCAGGGTCCTGGGATCCAGCTCCACATCAGGCTCCCTGCGGGAAGCCTGCTTTCCCTCTCCCACTCCACCTGCTCCTATTCCTGTTCTCGCTCCCTCTCTCTCGTTGTCAAATAAATAAATAAAATTTTAAAGAAAGAAAAAAAAATTATGGAAAGGAAAAATTTCAAAGGTAATACAAACATAATAAAAGTAACAGACTAATCATTTATAAAAGAAATATGGAGGGTAAAGCACAAAAGCAGGAAAGTCAACTACACCTGTAAGGACTAGTCGGGAATCTCCAGAGTAACCAGATGTAAAATGTGACATCATATACATAAAATGTGGTGGGGGGTTAAAATTTAGTGCTTTTAGATGGGTTCAGATAGAAGCAATCATCAACTTAATACAGACTGCTATGTAAGATCTTATATATGAGCCTAGTGGTAATCACAAATGCAAAAACTATAAATAGTTAAAAATAAAGAGAAAGGAATCCAAACAAAGCCATCAAACAAAGAGAGCAAGAGAAGAGAGAATATAAACAGGAAAACCAGTAACAAAATGGCAATAAGTAGATCCCATCAGTAGGTGCTCTGAATGTAAATGAACTAAATGCTCTGGTGAAAAGTCACCGGGTGATTCAATGGATTAAAAAGAAAGACCCTTCAATATATGGCCTAAAAGAGACTCACTTCAGACTTAAAAACATCTGCTGATTAAAAGTGAAGGGAAGGGGCACCTGGGTGGCTCAGTGGGTTAAAGTCTCTGCCTTCGGCTCAGGTCATGATCTCAGGGTCCTGGGATGGAGCCCCGCATCGGGCTCTCTGCTCAGCTGGGAGCCTGCTTCCCCCTCTCTCTCTCTCTGCCTGCCTCTCTGCCTACTTGTGATCTCTGTCAGATAAATAGATAAATAAATAATCTTTAAAAAAATAGAAATGAAAGGAAGGGAAAACATTTACCATGCAAATGAAAGGGGAAAAAAGCTGGGGTAGCAATATGGATTTCAGACAAAATAGACTATAAAACAAAGACTAACAAGAGACAAAGAAGGGCACTATATAATGATAAAGGGAAAAATCCAACAGGAGAACTTAACAATTTTAAGTATTTATGCACACAACAGGGGAGCATCTAAATACATAAAACAACTATTAACAGACGTAAAGGGAGAAAGTGACAGTAGTAAAACAACAGTAAGGGACTTCAACACCTCATATCAACAGATCATCCAAACAGAAAAGTCAACAAGAAAACAGTGACTCTGAATGACACCCTGGACCAGACAGACCTAACAGATATGCAGACCATTCCATCCCAAACCAGTGGAGATACATATTCTTTTCAAGTGTGCATGGAACGTTCTCCAGAACAGATCACGTATTTAGCCGCAAAGCAAGTCTCAACAAATGTAAGAAGATTAAAGTCATTCCACACATCTTTCTTGACCACAGTGCTATGAAACTAGAAATTAACCACGAGAAAAAATCTGGTAAGAGCACAGATACATGGAGGCTGAACAACATGCTACTAAATGATGTACCAACCAAGAAATCAGAGATCAAGTTAAAAAAAAATACAAGGAGACAAATGAAAAGGAAAACACAATGGTCCAAATTCTTAGGGATGCAGCTGATGCGGGAACAGAAGGCAAGCTGAGGACAAAGCAGAAGCTGACACCCCACAAACCCTCCCTGCATGGGATCTACGTGACATTCCTCATGCACTCCTGGCCCCCCTAAAGCTAAGGAAAGGAAGAACAAGTAGTTAAACTTACAGAGATCACAATCCTGCAAGACAGGAGTCTCCCTCCGTTTACAAATGTCTTAATCTACAAGAAGAAAGCATTTCTATCAATAACCTAGCTCCCAGAAGAAAATGCAGATCCAGTTAAAGATCCTTATCACCTGCAGCCCGTTGACAGACACATGAAATGGGCAGAATCCAATGTTCCTCCAGGGAGTTCCCACCCCTCGTAATGTTAATGGCTGCCTATGGCCAGGCCACAGGTATTCTGTGGGTCTTCTTTGGCATAGGAAAGCTCTTTCTGAAACCTCCCTTGTTCCTTACCTCCCCCCACCCCATTGTATATACTCAGCCACCCCTCACCACCTCCCTGCGCAGCAGCTCTTTCTGCCCATGGTCCTGTCCCATACATTTAATGAGCTGCCATTTTGTACCAAAGATGTCTCAAGAATTCTTTCTTGGTTGTTGGAGCTCTGGGCTCCACCCTACTGAACCTAACCTATCCTCCAAAACCCCATCACAAGCAAAAGCTGTTCCAAGAGGGAAAATTAAAGCAACACAGGCCTACCTCAAAAAGCAAGAAAAATAACCTAACCTCACACTGAAAGCACACAGACTGCCAGCAAGGGGACATGCACCTCTCTCTGTCTCTCTCTCTCTCTCTCACACACACACAGGAATATTACTCGGCTATAAAAAGAACAAAATCTTGCCATTTGCAACAGCGTGGATGGACCAAAAGGGTATAATGCTAAGTGAAGCCAGTTGGAGAAAGGCAAATACTGAATGATTTCACTCATGTGTGAAATTTAAGAAGTAAAACAGAGACAAACAAAAAACAGACTTAACTATAGGAACTTATAGTTACCAGAAGGAAGGTGGGTGGGTGCATGGGTGAAATAAAGGTGATTAAGAATACGTCTATCTTGATAGCACTGAGAAATGTACAGAATTGCTGAATCAGATTGTACACCTGAAATATAATATATGTGAATTACTCTTGAATAATAAAATGTGTACAATTATGTAACTGTAAAGTTACTAAGTACCACATCCATTTAGAAAACAAATATGCACAAATACAAATCCAGTTGGCCTGGGAGGTTCATTCCCCTTTATTTCCATATCTTTGCAAGGAGCTAATTCAATAGGCCAGAGTTAACAATGAAAGAACCGGCTGAAACTAGTGGCCATGCAACAGAGGCTCCCCTGCTAACAACTTGAAGTTCTGTGGTATTACACAATAACCTAGAGGTCCCAGAAAATATGTGGAAAATTATGAGGTGAAATTCCTCTTCTGAAGCCATTTCCATGGCACATCCCAAATTGGCTGTGCCCAGCCTAAGACACTTCTCCATGGAGAAGAGCTTGAGTAATCCTGTGTGGTCTGCTGCTTCTCTGCTTGTACACGCTTTCCCCCACCAAGAAACACTAGTTAACAATTGCATTGTCTAGTTGTGTTTCCCTGTCGACTTTGCCCATTCTCCCTCAAGTATCTATGCTAGGTCTTTCCAGATGCATTTTCACTCATGACTCACATTCCGTGATAGATCACTTAAAGCTAAACAGTTCAAAAAAATTCTTATCTACTTAATTCACCTTTTAAATTAACAAAATAAGAATTTAACTGGTGCTGAAGTGTAATTTTCAAAACTTTAAAACCCTGACTTTCATGAAAATATAAAACGAACAAATGCAAAAGCTATTATTCAACTCATTCATTAATGAGGGTATCAATAAAACTTTGAATAAAGGCAAGCAGGATTACCAAAACGAATTTACTAATGGATGCAAAAATTGTGAATCTACTATGAAAAAGTTTTGCAAAATGGGCACCAGAGCGCACAAACCACTACCAAGTTGCCTGGACATAACTTTTTTTTTTTAAGATTTTATTTATTTATTTGACAGACACAGCAAGAGAGGGAACACAAGTGGGGGGAGTGGGAGAGGGAAAGGCATGATTAAGAATCATTTGCATAACTATTTCTCAATTTCTTCCCCTGTAGAGTTGCCCAATAACCTAATCAAAACAAAATGAACAAGAGGCTTATACCCCAAATATAGTTACAGAGGATCCACTAGACAAGCCCAGCATTTCACTGAAAAATCACCCAGTAATCTCTTTTGCTCATTTACAAGTGTTGGGCCATCTCTCCGTTTTAGATTATGGTTGGTTCTAACAGAAGCAAAGCAAAAATCACAACAGGAGGGAGGAAGGATGCTGGGGTAGCTACAGCCATGAGTATTTCCATCAAGAATGGGAGAGCTTGCATTGCCAGCAAAGGTCCACTATAAGGGACAGTAGAATACACTGCTAGTGGCCATACAACTTGGTATAACATTGCAGAAAAGCCACCTATTAACATATACTAGAAACTGTTGAGGCTCAGATATTTGATTCCATAATTCCACTCCCAGAAATTTTCATTCAACATATAATCAGATGTGGACTAAGATATAAACCTATCACAGCAGTAACTACAGAAATTTTAACATGTAAAATAACTTATGTAGGTTTCCCAGCTTAAAATAGGTTTTCCAAAAACCCTCACTGAGTCTCTCCGTCCTTTCTATGTAATCCACTTAATACCCAGGATTTCCCCTATGACGTCTCTTCCAGTGCACTCTAATTTCTGATTGGTTTATCCCTCTGCCCTCTTGGGCTATAACCTCTACAAAGGCTTGTGCCACAGAATTCAGTTGCGTGAATTTAGCATGATGTCACACGTACAGTAGGCACTCAAATGCTGGCTCACTGAATAAAATGTTACACAATCTCAAAATACGTGTACGAGTACGTTTCCTCTATAGAGAGGGGTAATAAGTATTGAACAGTAAGTACTGAACATCAAAACAAAAATGTGAGAAAAGCCTCAAGTTACCATCCCAATGCTACTGAATATCAGGATCACATGCAGGTATTTTGAAACGCACACGGACTGCCAATAAAGGGACACGCACTTCAGCTACCGCTAGCGCACAGGCAGGCACCACAGTCTCTGTCACGTGAGCCATTCTTTGCCACGGTGTGTGTCCTGGACACATTATGCATCTAAGGAAACTAATAAGGCTCAAAAGAAAACTTCTGTTCTGCAACTACTTGAAGGAACTCTTGAATAAGGATAAACATCCTTAATTGTGATGGGAGTTTTTTTGTTTTTTGGTTTTTTTTTACATTATTTTAAAACAATCTGATGTTTCTTGGGCCAGGCTTCTCAAGCCTTGGAGCATGAGACTCACGTAGGAGTTTTGTTAAAACACGGGTTCTTATTCTTCAGTCAGTCTAAAGTGAACCCGAGACTGCACTTCTTACAAGCTCTCAGGTAAACCAAGGATGCTGATCTGGGGACTTCAATCCGAGTAGCAAGTTCTTAGAAATTACTAGATGCAAAGAAAGGTAAATAGAGCTCCATTTTCCTGTTTTGTTGTTGTTTTTAGGAATCCTAAAGCACCTATCTCCTCTGATGATTTTTCAAACCATTCCTGGTTTAAGATTCTCAATATCCTGCAGATCTACAATTTAAAATAATGGGAAACAGAAATAAAGGATCAATATAGAGCCAATGAAAATTTGAAGTATATAAAAGGAATATTATGAATAACATTATGCCCCAAAATGTGATAATCTAGATAAAATAGATCAATTCCTTGAAAAGACACAATCTGCCAAAACTCACATGAAAAGAAATGGGTAGGGCGCCTGGGTGGCTCAGTTAGTTAAGTAACTGCCTTCCACTCGGGTCATGATCCCAGAGTCCTGGGATTGAGTCCCGTGTGGGGCTCCCAGCTCCATGGGGAGTCTGCTTCTCCCTCTGACCTTCTACCCTCTCGTGCTCTCTCTCACTGTCTCTCAAATAAATAAAAATTTAAAAAAAAAAGAAAAGAAAAAAAGAAAGAGAAAAAAGAAAAAGAAAAGAAAAGAAATGGGTAATCTGAATAGGCCTACATCTACCAACGAAATGAAGTCCATAGTTAGCATCCTTCCAAAAGAGAAGGCACAAGACCCAGATGGGTTCACTGGTGAATTCTGCTAAACATGTGAAAAGAACAGGATGCCAATTCTACACAATCTCTTTCAGGGGATCAAAGCAGAGGGAAAGCTTCCTAAATCACTCTGAGGCAAGCATTGCCCCAATGTCAAAACTGGACAAAAACATCTTAAGAAAACTACAGACCGATCTCGCTCATGAGCAGATGCAAAAAATCCTTAAAATACAATCAAAATGAATCCAAGAAAAGTATAAAAAGAATTATACATAACAGTTAGATTTCAGGTATGCAGGGCTGAGTCAACATCTGAAAAAATGCAATGTAATCCATTATATCAACTAAGTAAAAAAGAAAAATAGTTTTATAGGACTATGAGCAGAAAAAACATTTGAAAAAAATCCAACACCCATTCACCATAAAAACTCTCAGTAAACTAGAAACAGAGGGGAACTTTCTCAACTTGATTAAGACTACCTACAAAGTACTTACAGCAAGCATGGTAAGAAATTTGAAGCTTTCCCAGTGTGATATTGGCAAAAGAATAGACAAATAAGTCAGTGGAAAATAATAAGACAGCCCAGAAACAGACTCTCAAATAGTCAAGCAATCTTCTGACACAGGAGCATAAGCAATACATGGATCAAAGATGGCCTCTTCAACAAATGGTGCTGGAACAACGGGATATCCGCAGGCAAAAAGTAATTTAGATGCAGATCTTCCTTACATCCTTCACCAAAATCAACTCAAAATAGACGTAAAATGCAAAATAGGATTCCTATAAGGCAACATAGGAGTAAACCTCCACGTCCTTAAGTATGGTGAGGTCTTCTCAGACACAAAAACAAAGGTACAATCCATGGAAGAAACTGATACACTGTTCTTCATTAACATTAAAATCACGTCTCATAAAGGGTTGTTTTTCAAAAATACAAGAAGCACTTAAAGCTCAAAAATAAGAAAACAACCCAATTATAAAATGAGCCAGTGACTTTAACACCTCACCTAGGCTGCTTCCCCCTCGCTCTCTGCCTGCCTCTCTGCCTACTTGTGATCTCGCTGTCAAATAAATAAAAAATCTAAAATAAAATAAAAAATAAATTTTTAAAAAACACCTCACCTAGGATGGCAAATAAGCATATGAAAAGATGTTCTACTTCACAATTGATCAGAAAAATGCAATTTAAAATAACACTATCACAAATGCTATAACACACTTATCATAATGGCCAAAATCTTGAACACTGATGCCATCAAACGCTGGTGAGGGTGTGGAGTAATAGAAATATCACATTGCTGGTGGGAATGCTCAACAATACAGCCACTTTGGAAGAGTTGGGTGGTTTTGTACAAAACTAAACATACTCTTAACATATGAGCCAGCAATCAAGCTCCGATGCATTATCCAAAGACGTTAAAAACGTATGTCTACACAAAAACCTGCATACAGATGTTTACAACAGTTTTTTCATAAATGCCAAACTGCAAAATCAACCAAGGAGTTCTTCAGTAGGTAAGAGCATAAACGAACCACAGTAACTCCAGACAATGGAACATTATTCAGTGCTAAAAAGGAATGCACTATCAAGCCATGAGAGGACACAGAGAAACCTTAAATCCATAATGGGTTAAAGAAGTCCATCCAAAAAAGCCATATACTGTATTATTCTAAGTTATGACATTCTGGAAAAGGCACAACCATGATGAAAATAAAAAGCCAAGTGGTTGCTGGAGGTGGGAGGATTTAGGTAAGTAGGCAGAGCACAGAGGACTTTTAGGACAGTAAAAATACTCTCTCTGTATGATACTATAATGATGGATAGATTTTATACATTTGTCTAAATCCACAGAATATGTAATATAAACTATGAACTTGGGAGTGATTATGTAGTATCAATGTGGTTTTGCCAGTTTTCTTAAGATTTATTTATTTGACAGAGAGAGAGAGATCAAGTAGGCAGAGAGGCAGGAAGATAGAAAGGGAAGCAGGCTCCCTGCTGAGCAGAGAGCCCGATGCGGGGCTCGATCCCAGGACCTGGCATCATGACCTGAGCTGAAGGCAGAGGCTTAACCCACTGAGCCACACAGGCACCCCAAGTTTTGTCAGTTGTTAACAAATGTCCCACTGTGATTGGTGGGTGGTGATAATGGGGGAGGCTGTGCATGTTCAGGGAGCACAAGGGAAACCTATATAACCCTCCTCTCAATTTTGTTGTAAACCTAAAACTACTGTAAAGAAGTCTTAAAAAAAAAAAAAAAAAAAGGAAAGAAAGAAAGAAAGAAAGAAAGAAAAGAAAAGAAAATAGGCACCCAATAAGCATTCTTGACAAGAACACCTGATTTTCCAGGAATGGATTACTGATACCTCTACTGCACTAGTGGATCTGTAAAGTATGAAACTAAAGAAAGTTGCTGGTAGGTCTTTCAGCACCTAGAAGAGCTCCTAGCACAGGGACTCAAATAATCACTGCACAAATGACTATGGTATTTAGTCTAGGAGAAGAGAAAAAAAAAAAAAAAAAAAAAGAAAGCCTGATTAAGGTTTTTCAGTATTTGAAGGCAGCTACATAAAAATCAACTAAAAGTCTTCCATACCATCATTGTAGGAAAATAAGAAAAAGAAAAGTCTATTTCAGCCTATTTTAAATACACATTTTTATCAGTTGTCCAACAATGCTATATGCTCTTTCAATAGAGCTACCTGAATGCGTTCAAGCAAAGAAGCCAAATGGCTATCTCAGAGGGACACTAAAGAAAACACAACCGCCCTGCAAACACTAGGTTTCCTAAAGTTGCCCCCTACCCCTACACGTGGGATTCACTACTCACAACATCTTCACTAGATTAGGAATAAATTTCAACAACAGTTTTCCTACTTTGAAAATAAAAAATAAAGTTGTCTCAAAACAGCAGCCATGGGGCGCCTGGGTGGCTCAGTGGGTTAAAGCCTCTGCCTTCAGCTCAGGTCATGATCCCAGGGTCCTGGGATCGAGCCCCGCATCGGGCTCTCTGCTCGGTGGGGAGCCTGCTTCCCTTCCTCTCTCTCTCTGCCTGCCTCTCTGCCTACTTGTGATCTCTGTCA